>NC_056522.1:32817273-32936773 GCF_019175285.1 Sceloporus undulatus | reverse complement strand
TGTTTTAGTGTATCAGGAAAATTGCACTTTTGCACTAAAACTCTATAACTCTTGAAAAAAAATCAGAGGAGAAAAATCAGACACAAGGACTATCTTGACCAGCCAAGCCCCAGTTTAAGAAAACAATCTTTGGGAGAGCTCTAGTGGAGATCCAAATAATTGCTACAATCAGCCCCTCCAAAGAATTTAACAAGGGGATATAGAAGCATCAGTAACCAGCAAAACTCTACCAAACCCAAGGATTTATACCATGACAACTCATGCTCTTTGGATCAACCTGGAAGAGCCCCCAATTGATCCCTGAGAAAGATAATTCACTGCTCCTGCCCACACAATCTGCAACTGTGCCAATGAGGTCACCACAATTTTAAAATGAACCCACATGTAGCCATGTCAATAGTCTCACACTGTGTCTGTGGGTAGCTAGAATGAATAGTATTTAAGCACAGATACAATGGATGACATTCAGTTAACCCCTCTCAGTGAAGGAAGGAATGGTTTCCATCAGCCAAAAAAAAAAAAAAAAAAAAAAAAAAAAAGGAGAAGGAGGAGGAGAGAATTAACACTTCCCCTGCATCCTCTTGCATGCTCTCCAAATTTCATTTGGAGCAAGTTTGGGAAGGAAGGTACCCAAGCACTGTGGGGTGGAGAGAGGCAAGGCAAGGCGAGGAGAGGAGAGTCCCATTATGTGACCACACCAGCAAAATATCTGCATCTGTAGTAATAATTAAAAAAAAACCCACACTTGCAGTCTTAATAGCAATGGGCTCATGTTGCAAAGCCTCTAAGCCTGCAAGATTTTAATGGTTTTTGTTTTATTTTTAGGTCTGCATGCATGGATGATTGAAGGATTATAAATCCTGCATCAGATGCACTGTGGCCATTTTAGGTAAATCCAAAAGATGCTCTGCAAACTGGGAATCACTCTTGAACAATATATGTGGGTAAGTGGATGAGTGGAGAGATGATTTTATGCTATTTCAAGTTATGTCTCTCTAAGCATTAAAATACAAAATTGTGCCACTGGAGGCAAAAATCACATTTATTCAGCTGAATTTTTAGAATTTGAACTTGGATTTGGGAGAAGGGTTGCACAATCCTTACCCCTGTTTTAGATGGATGAGGATTCCTGCAAGAGAGGCCTTATCTGCAGTTTCATCATTTCAATGAGCATTAGATACACATAGTTTTATCAACTCAGTAAGCATTAGACCATAGTGACTCCAAAGGACACCAAAAGGCTAGAAATGTATCATGGGATTACACGGATTTTGCTCAAAGAGCAATGACTCTTGTGTCAGGCGGGGACCATGGACTGGTAAATTTCCTGTTAGTTGAGAGTGAAATAAGGGGTAGTGTTGCAGTTCTAGACATTTTGTGGAACACTGTTCTGGCATATTTTACAGAGACAATCACATGAGCAGCCAACTCCCAAATTCAGTTTGATGAAATAGAACAGTAATGGGCTTGCTATCTTTTTCAGAGCTGTTGGTGGGCAGAACATTAAACAGATGGCTTGTCTCAGGGAGGAATTTTAGCAATAGCAGCTGCAGATTCATTTATATACTGCTTCATACTGCATTAAGCAGTCTCTAAATGGTTTACAACTGTAAGCTAATTGCTCCCAACAAGCTGTATACTCATTTCAGTGACTTTGGAAGGATGCAAGGCTGAGTCGACCCTGAGCCCCTGGCTGGTATTGAACTCACAACCTTTTGGTTTACCAGTGGCTGCAGTAGAGGCATTTAACCACTGCACCACCAGGTCTCATTTTGTAATTTTCCAATGGATACCTTTTCTTGATATTTCCACAGAGAGATTGGCCACCTTCCTTCAGCTAAAGTAAAACTCTACCGCAGAGGTAGTGCATGCTTCAAAAGTTCAGTCCCTAGCATTTTAAGATGAAGGATGCTAGAGGATTTGTTGGTTCTGAACTGAATGCGAATTGTTCTGTTTTGCACATCCTAGACCAATGTCCACATTGGTACACAATTATTCCCCCAAGTCTACACTTCCATGATGCAGCTTTCACCATTAAAGAGTACTGAGGTGCATAGAAAATACATATTCTATGATAAAAGGTACATAAGAAGGTTATACTGTTCTGAAATGCATATGAGGTGCCTCTTTTGTGATCAAAAATGTATTTTAGGTTGAAATGCAGACAACTTTACAAAGATTTAAAAAGAATCCATAAACAGATTGGAGCATATGTATGAACAGTCTGATCCATGTATGTTGTCTCCAGGAAGGGCTGGAAAATACGCAGGGATGAAACCACTGGGGAACCACTGCTGCCTAATGTAGGCTACACTGAGCCAGATGAATTCATCACCATAAAGATTAATAATTAAATCATTTAATTATTTGTTACCATTAATAAGTGTTTAGAACAATAGAGATGGGCCAGACGATGCGATTTGCAGAGAATGGAGGTTGATACTGTTGATCTTAAAGGAGTACATTTTGTTATTGGCTTCATCAAAATGGCTCTTTCTGTCATTTTAAAGGTGACTGGACCCAAGCTAGACTTTCCCCCATGTTTTCTCCCCAAAACCCATAATACAATGACCCCTTGGTATCTGTTTGGTTTTGGTTCCAGGATCTCCCAAGGAAAACAAAATCCATGGATATTCAAGTCCCATTTTATACAGTGGTAGTAAAATTGTGTTCCTTATATAAAATGAAAAAAAAAAGTTTGCTTTAGAGGCTGGTTGAATGGTTGAATCCATAGATGCAGGAAATGGAGGTCTCACTGTACACTTGCTGACTGAAAATGGTGGGAGTCTAACACATCTGGAAACTGTTGGGTTGTGAAAGTCTGTCCCAAAGTGTGAGATTTCACTTTATAAGCTCTTCGATTCAGTTTGTCATTCATCTACATTTCTCTTTTCTTTCCATCCCCACCAACATATACTGTTCACCCATTGTTCAGATGTGTTGATAGTGCGTAATAAGGAGTGATTTATTCCAGTTATTGGGCATTGATCCTCTGCAAGTACAGGAATGAATGGTAGCTGAAAAGATTAGTGAGCAAAACAAGAGTGAATAATTCTTAATATGATTTTTTTTCAGAGTCAATTTGAGCATGTGCAGAACATTTTCCTATGAAAATGAATTACGGGACCCTTTCTTCCTCCCTACTCCTAGTCAAGAAGTGTGGTCTGTAGAAATCAGTGGTACATACTTTGCATTCAGGAGCTAGGATCCCAAATTCATTCTGCTCTGAGCAGTTTGATATCACTATAACTATCATGCTTACATTCTATAGATTTATGGGATATGTAATTTGGTGGGATATTCAGAATTCTCTGCTAGATACCACTAGCACATTCCCCTGAATTACAACACTCCCTTGAATTACAGCACATTATTCAAAAAATCATAGGCGGGATACAAACCGTACTATATGGCGGTGTGTATCCCGCCAAAATGTATTAACATGACACATTATTTTTAATACAATGGTTAGCATTCAGCTCATCCATGAATTACAGTGTTGTAAGTCTGACTCATACCATCACAGTTCACATTGTGCATGTCAGAATTCTTGTCCAAAAATGTAACAACAAAAAGTCGTGCAGCCCCCCCCCCAACACCACCATTTGCATATTGCTGAAGAGCAGGGGGATAAGCTGGGACATATCCTGCTCTTTTCTTGCTAGATGCATCCCTGCTTATCTCCCCACTCTCTGGAAACATGGAAATGGCCATGTTGTAGGGGCTGCACTTCTTTAAAAGTATGGAGGGGTTTGGTTTTTTTGGCTTTTTTGGTGGGGGGGGGCATAGATATATTTCCATAGTTATGTGTCCTGATGGAGGATCTAATTTATTTCTGAGTTCTGTGGGTGCCCTCCAAGATAGGGATAGAAGAATCTGTCAGTTGCACATTCCCTCAGTTCTAATATATAAAGGTATTTATTTATTATCAATAAAGAAGTGTTCATCTGTATGAAGAACTAACCACTTAAACCCTGCTTCCTAGGTGGATTAATAGGTACGTTTTGCTATTTCCCACATGCATTTTTTTTGTTTTTCAATTTCCCCCCCATCCTGTTTATGAAGAATTGTGCAAATTTGGCAAAACCTATATGAACTGAACAAAATTCTCAACCATCTGTAATCCAAGGTCACTTCCAACTCTATGAATCTGTTTCTCACAATATGCATATTTCTGGGGCTCGGTATATAGCTGGAATATGCCTGTGCTCAAAGGAATCCTCAGCAGATCATAAATTTGTTCACTTAAACACAAACATCCGAATGGCAAGAGACTATGGAAAGGGTTAGACTTTCCACACTTCGTTCTGTTCAGTGCCAGTGCTACGCTTTTCCCCCTGGACTTAAATGGAAAGCAGACTTGTTCCATTAACAGCACACTGTAACTACTCTCTTGTTGCAAATGCATATCACGGGACTTAGTTCTGGGAAAGTACTACAGCATCATTTAGCATACCTCTTCTTTTATTGTGCCTGAGTTTAGGAATGAGCCTGCAGAAATGTAAGATTTCATACACAATCGATCAGAAAGGCATATTTTGGAAAGGTGTGTGTGTGTGTTAATTTCACTAAAATATTTGCCACATAAAAACAAACGTTATTTTTCAAACAATGAATGAAGTGAAAGTGTAAAAACAAGAAATAAAAAAAGACAATGGTGGAGAAAATGATGACATCCATGAGAAAAAATCATTTATGGATTATAACTTGGGTTGGGAACCTTTGATCCTTTAGGAGTCTTTTCACATGACACAGTTATAGAGCTAAGTTTCCACTTAACTTCCACAGCAACAACCTATGGAATCTCAGGATTTGTAACCGGAGAAGGCACCAGAGAATTCTAAGTACCCTTCTCTAAACTGCAGATCCCAGGATTTCATAAGGTGGAGCTATGGCAGTTAAAAGGGAATCACAGGGCTCTAATTGCATAGTGGGAGGGTTGGGGGATATGATTTGTATAATTTTTAATGTTGTAAGCCGCCCCGATTGCCTGAGTGCAGAGGGGCAGGATATAAATAAATGTTATTATTATTTATTATTATTATAGTGTGAAAAGGCCCCAAATGTTTTGGCCAACAGCTCCCATCAGCCTTGCCCAGCAACTAGCAATAATATACTAGAATAAACCTATTAAATCAATGGGATTTGCCTACATGTTGACTATTTAACAATTTATTCAATGGATGTATTTTAGGTGGGGCTAACCAATAGATATCAGGCCTCTGTCTACATCTGCCCACATTTCTTTTGCTTCATAAGACATTCTGATACTTACATATTGGTATCAGCATAGACCAACACATTCACTGTGCTTTCCATACTCTTCTCTCTCATAACATGCTAAGGGAGGAGGGGTGAATAACAAAAGAGGATTGGCTTTTTCAAGCTAGAGAGGTTTGCAAGGTGTGAAGAAGGCAGAAAAAGCCACCATAGGTGATATAGCCAAGCAGCTGTGGCAGGCAGGAGTGCGGCTGCAGTGGTACAGTATTACTATGAGCTGGGCATCCAGTATGACACCACATTAACTGTCATGGCTTCATGTTGTGGAATTCTGGGGATTGTAGTTTGTTGTAGCGCCAGAGCTCTCTGACAGAGAAGGCTAAATGTCTCACAGAACTACAGTCCAAAAAATTCCCTAGCATGGAGTCATGGCAGTAAAAGTGGTCTCAAACTGGATTATTTCTGCAATGTCGATGCAGCCTCATTCAGTACAAGAAGAGTAGTCCATTCTTGTATTGAAGACCATAAAAATAAATAAACATGCCTCACACAAGTGATAGAAATAGTGCATAATATTTCAAATAATGTCAATACCTATGACCTGTTTAGATAACAAGGAAAATAAGGTAAGTAATTACAAAAAATGTAGGCTTGAATAGAATTCCAGCAGTTCATATCACAGATTACAAACAGTCATGGAAACTGCATCCAGTCTTAACGTATTGAAAGGTGGCACAGAAAGAAAGAAAAAAACACAGACTAGGTTGATACAATTAGAGCTTATGCACTATTGGGAAGTGACATGTTGGACATTGAAAATTGTTTATGTTGAAGAAGATCAACCAAACAACTCCACTAGGTGTAATCAACTTGTCATCAATGCACTTTGCCATCATGAGTTGTTGGAATTTTTTCTGGCCTTCATTTTATTGTTGTTGTTGTTGTTGTTGTTGTTGTTATTTACCTCGGTTTACTTGGTATCTCCACATGCTATTGGCATCAATATTGTGTAAAATATTGTAGAATGTCTCTATCATTTGTATGAGCCATTATTAGGTCTTGTTTGGTATGAATTCATCCCATTTTTCCAGCTGAGGTAAAAGTCTCCATCTACCTAATGATAGGCCATGTTCTGACATCACTGAGGTCCCAGGCTGCCTGGATCTGTGTGTGAAACTGGAGATGCCACTTAAAATAAGGGCCTCTAATACATATGATTAGATGTTCCTAAATTATTCCTCACTTTTTAGGGCAGTCAGTGGCTCAGAAAATGGTAGACTAGAAATTGTGTTTGGGTCTTTGAACAAAGTCATACAGAACACTGTGAAGTTGAAGGCTTTCATGGCCGGCATCCATAGTTTTTTGTGAGTTTTTTGGGCTATGTGGCCATGTTCTAGAAGAGTTTATTCCTGACGTTTCACTGGCATCTGTGGCTGGCATCTTCAGAGAATGTTGGCCTATAAGAGAGAGAGAGAGAGAGAGAGAGAGAGTATGTGAGTATCCTGGGTGAGGAGGAGTGATTACCATGTTAATCTGTGTATTGTTCTGTTGTTGATGGCCAGGCCTCAGGGTAGGAGAATATGCAAATGAGGATTAGTGTCTGCTAATCGGTGATCATTGTCTGCTGAGAGAGCCCCTGACCCTGAGTGGTTTCTCATTTGCATTTGCTGAGTCCTGGCTTTGGTGATCACTAATTAGCAGACACTAATCCTCTTTTGCATATCCTCCTACCCTGAGGCCTGGCCATCAACAACAGAACAATACAAAGATTAACATGGGAATCATTCCTCCTCACCTAGGATCACACAGTATATATATACCGACTCTCTTCCAGGTCAGCATTCTCTGAAGATGCCAGCCACAGATGCTGGCAAAACATCAGGAATAAACTCTTATAGAACATGGCCGCATAGCTCGAAAACTCCACAAAAAATACAGAACACTGCTCCATTCTTGGCCTAAAGGTGACAATCTGAGAAGTAGTGATGCAATTCTATAATACGTTTCTTCTTGAATGAAGCAACAAATCATTTTAACAATTTTCCTTTCACTGCACGGAAGTTTTAAAAAACTACACAGTTTTCAAAGCGTAATTGCAATTTAGGGGATTTGTTCAATGCAAAATTTTGACATGACTGTTTTACACAGAAAATGGCCATTTCTGCACAGGAAATAATATTTATGTATAATATTTATATGCAGAAATATTATTTTCTGTGCAGAAAATGCAGTTTCTTGAACATAATATGTTGTTTCCCATGCAAAACAACCACGTTAATTTTATGTAGAATAAGTCCAGACCTGAAAAGATTCTCATCAGGACAGGATTCTTCTCTGGAGCATGTCCAAAGGAGGATAACCAATATGATGAAAGATATGGATACCATGGTCCATGAGGAGTAATTTAGGGAGCTGGGGGTGTTAAATCTGGAGAAAAAAAGGTTAAGAGGTGACATGATAGCCAGGTTTAAATATTTGAAGAGATATATTGGGGATGGAGCAAGCTTGTTTTCTGCTCCCCCAGAAAATAGGATCCAGAGCAATGGATGCAAGCTATAGGAAGAGATTCCACCTGAACATTAGGAAGAACTTCCTAACAGTAAGAGCTGTTCAACAGTGGAACATGCTGCCTCCTGATTTCATCCTGGATTCTTTTTACCATATGAACATGCCCTTAGTCAGTTGGGTCCCAGAGAACAGGAGCCAGAAAAATGGATTGAAGCTACAGGAAAAGAGATTCTACCTAAACTTTAGGAGGAACTTCCTGACAGTAAAGGCTGTTCGACAGTGGAACAAACTCCTTTGGAGAGTGGTGGAGACTCCTTCTTTGCAGGTCTTTAAACAGAGGCTGGATGGTCATCTGTCAGGGTGCTTTGATTGTGAGTTTCTTCATGGCAGGGGGTTGGACTGGATGGCCCTTGTGGTCTCTTACAACTCTAGGATTCTATTTCTTTTTGATTCAGGGTTCAAAAACATGGTTTTTAAAAAACATTTTTTGAATATTTTTGAATATTCTTTCCGTCCTTATTGGGAAGAAAACCAGGCTCCTGAACTTTTTGCTCTTGCTGTCATGATTTTTAAGAGCTTCATGAAATGTAATTGCCTATTATTAGCCTAAAGCATCACACACTACTTTTTGAACTGTGATGTGGCCAGCTGAAGCTCATTAGAAAGGAGATGTGGGGAAACAAATCTCAAGACACTCTGAATAAAAGAGTTTGAGGAGAGGCATGAGCCCAACACAATTTGCACTGCTATTTCTGCTCAGTGCTGACAGAAAGGAGAGGGGAAGGATTATGCAGAGGAGGAAACATAACAAAACATGAGAGCAAAACATGCCTCATGCTTTGAGCAAGTTTGAACCTCAAGCTAAAATGCACAGCTTGAGCTTCGCTTTGCATAATGGTTCAATGACAGAACTCTAAATCCAAATCCCATTTGAATTATGGGAAGTTTGCATCTTGCAGATTGACCTTGTAGGAGTGCCAGATTTCTCTCAGTGATGACATGCTATGCAGATCATTAAAGAAGACAGACGGCACATTGAGCATCAGGCTTTAAATAAAAACACACATCAACAGTCAGGTAAATGCCTCATCTTAAAATATGTTGGCTGGATTTATTGCCATGGTAGCTGTAGTGAATGAAGTCTACTATATGGCAACAAGATAATGCCCCTGTGCCAAAATGCGCCAACACTGATTTGCAGAATGCTTCACCAACATTCTGTGTCTCCCAGAGATTTGTATGATGTTTGCCAACTCATGTACAACTTAGGGCTCTTCCAGATTGGTCTAAAGAAACATGTTATTTCCTAAATGCTGATTTAGAGGGCTGTCGCATGCAGACATGCAGACATATGGGTTTTAATGTCTTATCAGTACCTTAGCAAGGCCAGTACATGATGTTTGCTCTTGCCTAAGGACAAGATGGTACATCTTCCAATTCCAAGTATAAAAGCAAACTGGACTGGTAGTGAATTCTAGAACAAGGGTTGAGGCAGTGTCCACCCACAGCACCACTGCTCACCTTTTCTAACTGCTCAAGGTATCTCACCCTGTTTAATGATAGCAAGTGCAGTGTGGCCTAAGCTGGACCAAGACCAAGGAGGTCTTTAAGCTTTTGCTCTTACCTTGGTGCCAGTCACTGCCTACTCTTCCCAATGGAAGAAAAAGTTCTCAGTGTTTTATGGTAGGCCCATCCATGCTAAACTGGGCTAAACAGAGACACCAGATCTGGTCTGATCTTGGGAGCTACTCAGGATGAGGTCTAGTTAATACTTGGATGGGTGATCACTAATGAATACCAGATTCTCTAGGCCAGAGATTCCCATCTTTTTTGACTCACAGAACCCTTATTTCTTTTGTGGAGCCCCTAAGAGGCCTGCCCTATGTCCTACAAGATAATAGTGTTTATGAATCCGCCCTTCCTTTATGCGGGGGATCTGTTCCGGACCCCCCCACACGTAAAGGGAATTCTGCCTATGCTCAAACCACATTTAAACGAATGGGGCTTGTGCACGTGGGCATGCAGTGGTGTGGTGGTGTGGCAGCGCATGCACACCATGGGCACATGCACCATTACCCCTTATGGGGTACTGCCCCTTTTCCCAGCATGGCTTAAGCGTATGCTGAAAGGCTAACACTTCAGCCACACTAGGTATATAAGTTAAAAGTGCAATTCTCCCATTTTTAACCTGTGAATATATCATTTTTGCTCTATGGTGTGAAAAGATAGGTTATGATCCCATTATTATCCCATTATTAAATAATAATGCATAATAGTGGGTTAATGATAGGATCATAACTGGATTGGCCCTGTGTGATGATCTCCAATGAAATTTCCCTTCAGTTTTCAAATTTCTAGAATGAGATGTTGGAAATTGTTCATACCTAGAACTGTTATATTTGCTGTGTTTGTCTTCCCTTGGTACTTTTGCGTGCCGTATTTCTTTGGATGTATTTCTAAACTTTATTTCTAAATGGTAAAGTGAAGTTTTGAATTACTGAAATGCTAGACATTTCAGAAGTAAAGAAAAATTAATTTGAAAGATTGCATTCTTATTTGACAGACAATGCTTTCATTCTCTTTCCTCTGGGTACAGCGAAAAACAGACCCATAGCCTTCAACAATACTGATTTGGTAGACACAGTCCTGATTAATCCTCTGCCATCCCACTTTTTCAGCTGCTTTTATAATGTCCTCGTTTCTCTCTCCTCTCTCCCACTTTTACCCTTTGTCCTCAGCTTATTTCTGGGGTGAAACAAATGGGCAAAATAAAGTAGTTCCAAATGCTTTGAAGGCAGGATGTTTAGATGTTTAGCAAGCAAGATGTTTAGCAAGCCTTGAAAGTGACTGGAAACTTGGCCAAAGCCACGCTCCAGGACTATAAACTGTGCAACCAGTCCATGTGTATTCGACCTGCCTTGGGAGTGGGCCATATGGACAGTGGTGTTTTGACCCGCTTTTGGAAAAAGCAGGATTGAGCTACTTTTTCCTGCCTGTCTGTTCCAGCCCTCTGTTGCTGCAAACTAAGTTCAAAATGCAAAGGTTGTTTGCATGCAATTAATTCAGAAGAGAGAGGAAGAGAGACAGAACATGGTTCTTCAGAAACACATGACCTCAAAATGAATCATCAACATGGCTAGATATTCACAAGCCATCCTCTTTGTGAGAAATTTGAGCCAAATTCATTCTAGGCCTAGTCATGTGGTGTTCTTTTAATCCTTTTGCATTGTACAGAAATTGTCCACAGGCAAGGTATATTCTTCCACAGGTTTAGTGAACAATTAAAAGAAAACAAGACATAGCTAAGTACTGTTCAGAAGGCCTTACACAGCTGGATTGAAAATCAACATGGCCATTAGGATAAGGAAGAGGAATGCCTTTGAGCAGAGGGAGTGATTGAGAGAGTGGAATAACACTCATAATTAAAATGCTCCTTTCTGACTGCTAAAGTAAAGAGTGCTGCAGATTTGCAAATGGAACTTGATCGCTAGAAGTGCAAGAGGCCATGGGTGACTGAGTGAAAATTCTTTATAAGCATGAAGTGAGAAAGGAGGAGAATGAGAAGACTTATTAGGGAAATATATTCTGTTTACATTGGCTATCAGGCTCCCCCTTGCAAACATAAAAATAAAAAAGTGAATGAGCAAAGACAAAAGAAGACAAAAGGTGACAAATGAAGTGATAAACTGTGTGAGAAAAATGCTGAGATGTTATTCTTCTTTTTTGGATTTATAGCTTCCATTTGGAATACAAATGCCTTTATTTGTGTTTTTTGTTCAAGTTAGTAGTTTGTTCTTCATTTGAGAGGGAATGTTTGGCATGTAGGTATACAGTAGTTATATGATTAACTGATAGATTTGCTCAGATCAAGCTAACACAAAGAGTAATGAGAAGATGTTTTTTCAATTATATTGATACAGTAATTTTTGTACTGTTAGAATCATTATTGCCCCAACAATGCCCCAGCTGCACTACTGCATATCTTCCAAAGGCCCCAGTGTAGCAGGTACAGTAACAATGAATCCTCTGTCATCCCACTTTTTGAGTTGTTTTTAAAATGTCCCACTTTCTCTCTCCTCATCTTCAGCTTTCCCCTTTCCCCTCACCTTATTTCAGTTGCTGCAAATCAAGTCCACAGTGCAAAAGGAGTTGTGTGCAATTAACTTAGTGGGCAGGGGCAGAATCTTTCCCTTCCTTTTCGACCTAAGCAAAAGAAAACTGCTGCAGCCTCTCCTAGCCCATGTGTTCTTCCTTGTTAATAACTTTTGTCATCTCAATCATGCTCTGAGGTTGCCTGGCAAGATTATCTGATTTTCATTTGTGAAATGTTGGAGGAGGAAATTATGATATATCACATCACTCCCAGTTGCTATTAGGGGATGTGAGAGGGTGTTATTACTGGCGGGATACACACCGCCATATAGTACGTACTGTATACGTACTAGGGTTAGGAAGGGGCGGTGCTTCCGCACCCCCCTAACCCTAGTACGTATACAGTACGTACAAGATGGCGGCGCCCCTTCCACATGGGCGCCGCCATCTTTACGTACTGGACGCATAGCGTCCAGACATGTCGCGGCGCTTATGACGTCGCGAATGTGCCTGCGGCGCCTCGTGACGTCATAGATGCGCCGCAGAAAGAAGCTCCGAAATGGAGCTTCTTTTTTGCTCCGCGCGGGAGTCGCGCGGTTTGGCTGCTGCGGCTCCCGCACGGAGCAAATGGCGGCGGCGGGGGAGCGCCGCAAAGCGGCGGTTTGTATCCCGCCACTATATACAATTGTTTTAACGAATTGGGGAGCTTGTGGGGTATTGTTATTATCAATTGTTTTATTTACCTGCATTTTTAAATTGAATATTTGAGGGGGATTTTGGAGTCTTTTGGGTTAAGTGTGATCTGAAGGCCACACTGAAGTCCACCTAGAATCATAGAATCATGGAATCTTTGAAGATTTCCATACCAGTGCTTACCATAAAATGCCAGTAAAACGTGTAGGAAGTGCATGTGTCTGAAAGCCTGATGAGCTTCCAAAATGTCAGGGAATCATCCCCTCGTCTCCAGTGTCTCTGAATCATTTGGGAAGCAGACATTTCCCATTAATGCAAAGTTTCTGTTAATGGGAAATAGCTACTCCCTGAACAATTCAGGGATGCTGGAGGTGAGGGGATGATTCCTTGATGTTTAGGAAGTGTGTTATGCTTTCAGACACTTGAGCTTCCTAAACATTTTACTGGCATTTTACCAGCGTTTACCCCACAGTAAGCGCTGGTATGAAAATCTCCATAGAGTTGGAAGAAACCAGAAGGGCCATCCAGTCCAAACCCCTGTCATGCAGAAACAGCAATGACCATCCAGCCTCTGTTTAAAAACCTCCAAAGAAAGAGACTCCATCACACTCCAAGGTAGCATATTCTACTGTCGAACAGCTCTAACTATCAGGAAGTTCCCCTAGGGCCTTATGTGCCTCATGGGCCATAGTATTCCTACTAAGCTGGTTATACAGGCTCTTCAGCATCTACTGTATAATGTATCTATCATAATGCTATGTATAAGAGAACTGTCCTTTTTGTAATCCCTGGTCCTCCATTTCTTTTTGTGTAATAAATCTTATTTTATCTGTCTTAGGGTCCTTTACATTTAGGTCTTTATAAGTTAACCATCTCCTGCTGGCAAACTTAGAGTCTTTTATTAAAAGGGCTTTATTTGGAAATTTTAAACTCTTGTTTTGATTCATGCCTGGTGTCTGAAAGATGCCCTTTCAAATTTTCCATAGTACCCCTGAAGTAATGTTTCTATGGGTTATTGCAGTGGTTCTAAGGCCTACCAATCTGGTAGTAAATGTACCAAATAGTTTTTAAAGGCTGCTCCACGATAGGTGCATCTTGGGCACTGGTGTTCTGCATTGTTGTGAAACATCTAGACTGACCAAAAGATAAGTCCCTTACCTAAGAACCTTATGATCTGTAATTCAAAAGAAAAAAGACAAAAAAATGGAAGGAGAGGGAAATGGAGGTCAATGCAAGCAAGTGAAAGAACAGTACTTGGACTGGTTCCATGTATAGCATACTGTTCTGAGCATTACATGTTACATGTACACCATCTGTTCTGTGCAATTTCAGTTCTGAAAAGGCAATTACATATTTTTGCAACATCATTAGAATGAATGAATTCTTTTGTCCAGGCTTCCAGAGTAGCCTGCTACAATTTGTAGCCTGCAAAAACTTTTACTAGTGCATCTGCCCACATATGTCTGTGCTGAACATTTATGGCAAACAGACAACCTGAAATTAAAACAACAGCAACAATTCTTTGTTGCCTGGCTTTCTGGAGGTTTATTTGCCACTGGTGAGCATATGGTCCATTTTTTAAATAAAAAGGTTTGGTCTGTTTTGGGATATAAACAGTCTTACACTTTTGGGGCGTTTGGCTAGGGCAAACAGGAACAGATACATAGCCAAGAACTCTTTATTTACTTTCCTATCCAGAGGTTTGTTTTGAATGCACTGTGCGAAACATCCCTATATATTTTTCTGGGTTTCTGAGGAACTTATCAAACCCTGAAAAACTGAGTACCTAGTTTTAGTATGTTTTAAAATTTTGATATCTTGTTTTACTAGTTTCCTCTTCCTGATTGTAGCCAGGATTTGAGATACACATCACAATGCCTTTGGGCCTTGTTTTCAAACTGTACACGAAATATTTTTAACAAGAAGTCTCCTCCTCCTGGACTAGTGAGAGGATGAGAGAGAAACTGGAACACTTTAAAAGCAGCAGAAAAAGTAAGACGACAAAGAATTAATTGAGACTGTTGTCGCAGCAAGGAGACGCAGAGACGAGAGTGGGGTTCACAAGCCTCCTCACAAGCTTCCTTCAGCCAGGTTTTGGCTGGGCCTTTTATTGTCATTTTGCTTACATTAGTCCGTTGTTTGCCTTACAATCATTTGCTAGGTTACGTGCCCTTTTTGCAGTGGAAGCAGGATGTGAAGACCAGCTAAGTCAGCATGGACTTATCTATCTGATTATGGATAAAGCATTGTCATCTTGAGAGGGGGTCACCCTTCTGTGGTTTGCCAGCAGAACTGTAACATCTCAATCTTGATGAGCACTGCTATCCTGAGAGAGGGTCGCGACCCCATGGGGTTGCCACAGACTGTCCCTGGCAGATCTGGACAGTTGGAAGGTATGCAGCAACATATAAAACAAATACAATAAGATCAAAATAATAAGCCAAACAATATCAAAAATGCAGAAAATGAAAAAGTTTCTTGGTTGGATTACAGCTCATAGACTTCCCTGGTCAGAATGGATAGTGGCCACTTGGCTGATTAAGGTATTCCCCTATTGAATTTTCCCAGTAACTCAGATGATCAGATTACCAGTGTGGCATATCTTGGACTAGGTCTTGGACTGGAACTTGGATGATCTAGGTCTGCTCAGGGAAGGCAGTTCACAGAGGATCCATTCAAACATTCAGAAGTAGACTGGATGGGTTGGCAGTACAAAGAAGATTGATTTTCTTCCACTCCCTGGTGTAGGTCATTTTGCCTATTGGTTTCATTCAGACCATTTGCCTGAACAGGTTGTTAAAATTGTTAAAAGACATGAAGACTTGGGAGGGGGGGGGTTAAAAGGGAGCCAAGAATGGCAAAGGAGAGGCGGGTGGTGTCACGCCGCTCCTTTGGCATGGCGTTTATACCACACGTGCTGATAGGAGTGCCGAAAAGGGCGCCTTTTTGTCGGCTCTGAAAGGAACTATCCTGATATATTAGTTTACACTGTCTGCTTGTATATATGTTGGATCTTAACTAAAGATTTGCATGATAACCAAGACTTGTGCAAGAAATACTCTCTCACACAAAAGAGAGTCTCTAATGAACTCCATCTGGCTTTGTTCACAAACTTGCATTTAAAAAAACCCATAGCCATGAAATTTACAGTATCTTTTGGATATTTCCATGCAAGGAGTGGTTCTCTATGTTAATAAAAACCCTGTGCCTGAAATGTCGGAAATATGGATAATGTTGTTACCTGCTCTGGGAGAAAATCTCAAAGATTCTTGTGTTCCCAATTTACTTAGGTAGTTTATGTGTGCAAGAATTGCATCCAGGTCTCCCATGAAGAATGGTCTTCACAGCTTGACATTAACCAAGCTTCATGTGGACTCTGGTTTAGACATTACTGAGGGCCTGTCTTTTCTTCCTTCTTCTTCTTTTCTCCTTTCCCAAATCTAAAACTGAGCATGTGGCATAATGTGCTCTAGTTATTGTTACGATACACAGAAGTGAGGTAATTCATGTTATTTTCTGCAGTGTAGGCAAGTTCCTTGAGCTGTTAGAATGGCTGAAACAGGAAGCTCCCCACTGTGCTGTGAAGCTGATTATGAAGGGTCAGGCCTGCACTCACCATGACATCATAAAACATGACTGGGATCTAATTTATTTAAGAACTGTCATGCCATTTGTGCTATCTGGGGGAGGAGGGGAAGGAAAAGATGGTTGCAATTGCTGGGGTGGCCACTGTCACATAACCCAAAGAGAGGTGAAAACTACAACGGGCCTTGTAGATTTGGAGGCTGAAGTATAACTTTTCCAAGCTCTGTCTGCTACTATAAAGCAGCAGAAGTACATTTCAAGTTACTTTAAATAAGTACTTTTTACTTATGCTAGTTTATATCATACTAAGAGCAGGTTTGGATTCAGAAGAAGTGAAGATAGACAGCAGGGACATCAACAATCTAAGATATATGAATGACACCATACATTGTTCTTATGTGCCTTCATTTTCAACTTATGGTGACCCTCAGAAAACCTTATCATGTTTTTTTTTTGTTCAGAGGAGGTTTGCTATTGGAGGTTTTCCATTGCCTTTCCCTGAGGCTGAGAGCATGTGAGCTGCCCAAGGTCACCCAGTGGATTTCATGGCTGATTCAGTATCTGATTTATGGGGAATCAGACACTGATCTCCAGAGTCATAGTCCAATACTCAAACCACTATGCTACATTGGGTTTCTGACACCATACTACTGGCAGAAAACATCTCAGACTTGGTACACTGACTAAGGAAAGTTGAACAAGAAAGTTCAAAGGCAGGTTTACTGCTGAACATAAAGTAAACAAAAATAATGACCACAGAGGATCTACATAAATTCAACCTAGACAATGAGGAATAGTTGAGGAGTTCAAGATACAACTGTGTTAGTCTGTAGAATCAGTATGTAGAGAGATCTTGTAGCAGCTTTGAGACTAACTAAAGAAAAAAGTTGGCAGTTTTGTAGTTTCATAGACTAAAGTCTACTTCTTTAGATGCATAAGTCAGGTAAAGACCTCCTCCTTGGAGGTCTTTAAACAGAGGCTGGATGGCCATCTGTCAGGTATGCTTTGATTGAAAGTTCCTGCATGGCAGGGGGTTGGACTGGATAGTTCTTGTGGTCTCTTCCAACTCTATGATACTATGATTCTATAATTCTATGATTCTATACAGAGTTCTTGTACCTTGGATCAAACATTGATCAGAAAGGTGATTGCAGTCAAGAAATAAGAAGACTAGGAATGGGAAGGACAGTTTTGAAAGAACTAGACAAGATTCTAAAGTGTAAAGATGTAAAATTGAATATTACAATTAGAATCATCCAAGCCATTGTTTTTCCTATCACCATGTAAAGATGTGAAAGCCGGACAGTGAAGAAGATGGATAGGAAGAAAATGAACTTATTTGAGATGTGGTGCTGGAGAAGAGTGTTGAGAATACTGTGGGTGGCCAAAAAAGACAAAGAAATGGATCAAACCTGACATCTCCCTGGAAGCCAAGATACCGTATACACTCAACTATAAGTCGAGAAATTTATGCCCAAATATTGACCCTAAAATTTGGGGTCGAATTATACAAGGGTCTTGTATAATTGGCTTGTGATCGACTGGAGGACAGTTAACAACAACAACAACAACAACAACAAACAGTAATAATGCTCATAAAGCTCCTTTTAAAAATAGCCCTGATGTCCCACTCTCCATGTCTCAGCAGCACCTGCTGAAAGAGCTGCGAGGCACCAGTGTGAGTGTGCATGTAGTGATTCCCTTCTCAATCCTATCTCCAAACTTTTCTTTCTCCTCTTTGCATTTCCCCATTTTCCCTCCGTTTGCAAGCTGATCTTGCCTCCTCTTTGCATTTCCCCATTTTCCCTCCATTTGCAAGCTGATCTCCAAACCTTGCCTCCTCTTTGCATTTCCCCATTTTCCCTCCATTTGCAAGCTGATCTCCAAATCTTGCCTCCTGTTTAAATTTCCCCCCTTTCCCTCCGTTTACAAGCTGATCTCCAAACCTTGCCTCCTCTTTGCATTTCCTGTTTTCCCTCCATTTGCAAGCTGATCTCCAAACCTTTGCTTCTCCTCCTCCTCCTTGCGTTTCCTCTGAAAACCAAGCTTCTCTTTTCCCCCCTCCACTTCCACTTTAAGGCCAATCTTAAAATCTGTCTCCTAAATTCTGTCCTTGACTTATCCACAGGGCATATCAAAATCCAATATTTTGATCCTAAAACCTTCCCTCGACTTATACATGAGGTTGACTTGTGCCTGAGTATATACAGTAATTAAAATAAAACTGGCATATTTTGGTCACATCATGAGAAGACATGAATGCTAGGTTGGGTAGAGGTTAGTAGAAAGAGAAGGACACTGCACACCAGATGGATAGACTCAATCAGGGATGTCACAGGCCTGAGTTTACAGACCTAAGCAGAGCAGTGGAAGATAGGGGATCTTGGAGATGTTTCATCCACAGGATTGCCATGAGTTGGGATCATCTTAAGGGCAGTTAACAGCAACAAGTTTACATTAGTAGACAGAATTTGGAAACATTAGACTTCAACTTCTAGAAACTCTCAGACAGTATGGCCACATCCCAGGCTGGTTGACAGTTCTTCACCTTCTGCTACAACAGGTGAAAGAATAAAGGAATAAACAGTTTTTTGCCTGCTGACAAAAAGAGATTGCAGAAGGGGACAACTTGGCCTCCCATGGCAAGAAGTTCCACAGTGTTGCTGTGTGAGAGCAGTCATTTAAGAAGGATCACCCAATTTTCATACCAATTGATGGTGATGGGGCAGAAAGAAAGCCCTGCCCTGAAGATCTGAAAGTTTGGACAATCTCTTATAGGGATAGATGGTCTTTCAGGGAAAGCCAGTGTGGTGTAGTCATCTGAGTCTTGCACTATGACTCTGGAGACCAAGGTTCGAGTTCCCGCTTATCCAATGTAGCCCACTGAATGAACCTGGGCAAGTCACACTCTCTTAGCCTCAGAGAGGCAAACCCACTCTGAACAAATCTTGCCAAGAAAACCCTGAGATTGGTTTTCCTTTGAGTTGCCATAAGTCAGAAAGGCACTTGAAGGTGCACAATCATAACAATGTCCTTTCTGATAGCCCTTCCTGTAGGCTAGTAGTGAGCCTGCCCTAAGTTCCAGCATTAATGTAGGGCCTGGTGAAACTCCATATGCCATGTGTGCTGTAGGGAACTGCACTTACTGCACAAGTTCTAGTGGGAATGGTGGTAACCCATGCAGCTGCTGAGAGTGTTTGACCACCAGCCTCACTGACAAAAGTCATAGAATTATAGAGTTGGAAGAGACCACAAGGGCCATTCAGTTCAACACCCTGCCATACAGGAAAACACAAGCAAAGCACTCCCAGCAGATGATCTTCCATCCTCTGTTTAAAAACCTCCAAAGAAGGAGATTCCATGACACTCCAGGGTAGCATGTTCCAAGGCAGCATGTTTCACTGCTGAACAGCTCTTATTGTCAAGACATTCTTTCTAACATGAGCATCTTGGATGAAGAGTGGAACAAAAATGTCATAAACAAATAATGGCAGTTCATATGGGTTCTCTGTCCTCTGGCTGAGGGATTTGGGGATTTGTTGTCCAAAAAGTAATGTTTTCAAACTCTGAATGATAATTAAAAGGTAAATGAAGGAATGTATTACTTAAGTCAGTTATATAATCAGTTATGATCCTTGCTATTAAAAGACCACTTCTTTTAAGTCAACAGTGTGATGCGGCAGCTAAAACACCCAATGTGATTCTAGGCTGCATCAATAGAAGTATAGTGTCTAGATCAGTGATTCCCAAATTTTGGTCCTCCAGATGTTTTGGACTTCACCCCCCAGAATTTCTGACTATTGGCCATGCTGGCTGGGACTTATGGGAGTAGAAGTCCAAAACAGAGGACCAAAGTTTTGGAATCACTGGTCTAGATAGAGGGAAATTATAGTACCACTCTATTCTGCTTTGGTCAAGACTCACTGGAATAATGTGTCCAGTTCTGGGCCATAGTTCAAAAAGGATGCTGAGAAGCTAGAGTGTGTCCAGAGGAGGGTGACCAATATGGTGACAGGTCTGAAAACCATGCCCCATGAGGAGCGACTTAGGGAATTGGGTATGCTTAACTTGGAGAAGAGAAGGTTAAGAGGTGATATGATAGCCCTGTTTAAATATCTAAAGAGGTGTCATATTGAGGATGGAGCAAGCTTGTTTTCTGCAGCGCCAGAGAACAGAACCCAGAGCAATGGATTCAAACTACAGGAAAACAGATTACACCTCAACATTAGGAAGAACTTCATGACAGTAAGAACTGTTTGACAGTGGAAAAGATTCCCTCGTAGTGTGGAGGAGTCTCCTTCTTTGGAGGTTTTTAAACAAAGGCTTTATGGCCATCTGTTGGGGATGCTTTGACTCTAAGTTCTTGCATGGCAGCGGGTTGAACACGATGGACACAAGCTAACAAGGAAGCAGGGTTGCAAAAATGAACCAAGACCAGACAATTTTTAAGTTAGGTAATTTTAAAACTCCCTTGACCTCCTGGGCTTACTGAAGCCTCCTCCTTTAGATGGCTATGTGTGATTACTTCACTTTCTTCAAAATATGGAACTCCTTTCATAAGAGGCCAGAATGGCTCTCTCCTTGCACTCTTGCTGCTGGCAAGTGATAACTTTTTTTTATTCCAACAGAGTTCTGTGAATTGAAAGTATTAAAGAAAGGTTTTTAAGAGTGCTGTACTGTTTTAATTGTATGTTCTAAATTGTTTTTAATTGCTGAGAGAAAAATGTATAACTACATCTTATCTGCTGACCCCAGATCTTCTTTATCAGCCAGCAGCTGCATTGAGCAATGGAGGTCTGTTGTACCAATAGAGGCCTGTTCCAACCTATCTTAACAGGCAGCAGCCACATTAAATGACAGAGGACTGATTTGGTGATTAGGGCACAACAGGATGACCTTTCCAACCCTTTCCTGCTAGTGATCTCCAGTCTGGTAATCAGGAGCTGTGAGAGGGGTCCTCCTTTTTATAGTTACACTGGAGATTCCTGGTTTGAAATGTCATCCTGCTGCACCCTCATCACCAACAGGGCAGTGTTAGTCTCAAAGGTGCTACAAGATCTCTCTACATACAATACAGTTCTCTGTCACCTGATGTGGCTGCTGCCTGTTAAGGTAGGTTGGGAGAGACAATTATAAATATGGAGCATGACTGAATACAGAGCAATTACAGATCTATAACTCTAGGTTATGAATCCATAACTACAGTGTAGTTTGCCAGCCAATGCCATTAATCGTTTAATTGTGTTTTAATGTAATTGTTTCATATATTTTAACTGTATTGTATTTATTTTAATTTGGGGGGAAAGGTGGGCTATAAATAAAGCTAATCATAATAAACTGCTTACCCTGCTATTTTGGGGGAGAACTATTGCTCATTATGCTATACTGGGCACGGATGTCTATTGAAAAATCCTGCCCTGGTTCATAAGCTTTTGAAACAAATTTTGGAAAGATGATTAACAGCAGGAACACTGAATAAATATTTTTTTCAAACATCTAAAACAGGGTGCTTGGTGTTAGGAAATAGACTAGAGAAAGTTCCACCCTGCCTTCAGGGTCTTAATCTTGCCAATTATTACTGCTTGTCAAGAGGTGAACCCCCTCCCCCTGCAAGACAACACACATACACAAAAATCCCCACCATTTCCTGACAATTTTTCTGCAAGACATTTAATCACATTACACACAGGAAATGAATATCTCCATCACTTCAAACATGAAGAAAAAGTCTGATTTGATTCAGGCTGGAACTTGAGCAAGAGAATGTATTTGTACAGCGATGAGGTAAGACTCGGATTGCTGATCGAGGTCATCTCAATATTACCATCAAGCTGGTTGTAAAAACATGTCCACAGTCTGAGTAACAATGAAGTGATTGAGGGAAAGCAGACAGAGGGATTCCCCTCCCCAGCAGGATTTGCTATTAAAAATCATCCCTCTCCAATTTTTTTGTTAGTACCTGCATTAATATTTGGCTTGATAATTCTGTAGATATTGAGGTACTGTGACTATACACACACACACACACACACACACACACACACACACACACACCGTATGTTCACACAGGATAGTCTTCTGTTTGTCCAGTTTGGAAATTTGTCCAGATTCCATGTTCAGTTTAAAGACAAAAACCCACATCCACTTGTTAGGTCCACCTAGAGAAGATCCATCAAATCAGTGGGCTTTTCGCAAATATTGATCTACTTACTATTCAGTGATTGATTCAACAATCTGATTTAGTGGTGGTTATTTATTGGATTTTGTTAGAGGTAGCAAACTCAGAAAACCCTCCTGAAAACTTTGGATAACTACCACCCAACAATCTTTAACTGGGTGCAGTATTTGAATGTTAGACTAGGATCCTTGCGAATAATTGTTCAGATCCCCTCTTGGCCATGGAAACACACCAGGTAACTTTGGGCATGTGACAGTCTTTCAGCCTTAGAGGAATGGCAAACACTCTCTGAACAAAGTTTTGCCAACAAAATCCTGTGATGGGTTCATCTTAGGGTTGCCATTAGCTGGGAATGACTTGGATACTTATTGCATGAGGAAAGAAAGTGGGAGTTCAGCTGGATAGTAGTGCCTTTCTACATGCCTTACTGCATGACATCTTAGCTCTTCAGTTCTCTTTCCATGGGAGATGGTTGTAAAAGCAAGTTTTTTGCAGAACAGATTTTTCCAGGTAGAAAGAAAGACTCACTTTTATGACTATCTACCACAGAAAGAGAACTGAAGAACTATGATGTCATGCAGTAAGGCCTTGCTTTTCATGTAAATGGGTATCATGTTCAACTTGCCTTAAAAGATTTTAGAACAGAGGTGGGTAACTTTTAGGTCTAAGGGGGCCTTCCACACCTCTTTATATGGTTCACCTTAGGGTCATCATAAGTAAATAATGACTTGGGGTCACACAACAACAACAACAACAACAACAACAACAACAACAACAACTGCCACACCTCATAGGATGCATTTGGGGCAAAAAAATTTGTGGAAATTTTTTGGAAGCCCCGAGGGCCACAGACTCAACTCTGGGGCCCACATATGTAATGCAGTATCACAAATGTGGTTAAACAGGCAAGATTTCAAAGCCAAACTTTCAACATATGTTCACTCAAAACACCCCTGCCTGTACAAGGTTTCACTTTCTCCCACATCTTATATTTTGGGAAATAGATGAAGATATTTGTGAATTGCAAAAAGTTCTTTTAATAGAGTAAGATAAACAGAATTCTCAGCCATCCCTACTTACAAGTCGTGCCATTGTGGGACAGTAGATTCTTATTAAAGATCTTTAGAAATGATTGATGCAGCATTGACAATTACCTTTACATCACCCACCCCAAGACTGGCTCCATTTAAATCTGTTTACATGTTGAGAAGAGTAAGAGGATTGCTAAGTTAACTTCCTAGCAGGGAGGTGCCAGTAATTTATACACATATGTCTTTCAGGAGGTTTTCTACATCGAAAGGATTGATGATGAGGATGCTAAACAGCTATAAATGTTTCTTAAAATAAAGCCATAAAGCAAATAACATTTTCCTTCAGTGTAGCCATCCTTGCTAAGTTTTATTTAAGATTCTCAATATGACATGTTCCCTATTTCCCTGGCTGTGGTGGCCTCTAGCTATTTTTAGAGTTGTGGGCATAGTAGACACATTTGAAAATCAGCCCCATGCTTTTGTATACTGCTGAGAAGTTCTGTTAGCAATTTAGGTGGTTTATTCAAATCTATAAAAACTAATTAGCTCTCCATCCTTCACATCTGGAACAGCATACATAGCCCAGCATTTTTTTTAAAAAAAGATAATATATGCTACTTTTTACAGTATTATTGCATGCCTCTCCAGTTCTCTAAGTGGTAAGAAGGGTCTGTTTGGGGTGCAACAATACAAAAACTGTATGATGATTTTGTTGGATATTAGCTTTATTTACAAATATGCATGCAGAGAAGAAGCACCGTGCTCTTCAATAGGTGGGCAGATGCTCCAGTTCCACAGATGGTGTTGGCCCAAGCCATTTTGATGTGGCAGCCAAAAATCCCAGTGCACTTCTAGGTTACATCAACAGTGTCCAGATCAAGGGAAATAATAGCTCTACTCTATTCTGTTTTCAGCAGACCTCGTTTGGAAAACTATTTCCAGTTTCTGGGCACCACAGTTTTGAGAAGACAAATGACAAGCTGGAACATGCTCAGACGAGGGCAACTAAGATGGTAAAAGGTCTGAAAACCAAGTCCTTTAGGGAGCTTGGGATGCTTAGATGAGAGGAAAGAAGGTGACAGCTGATATGATAGCCAACTGTAAATACCTGAATGGGATATTATTATTATTATTATTATTATTATTATTATTATTATTATTATTATTAACCTTTATTTATGAAGTGCTGTAAATTTACACAGCACTGTACATACAATCTTTTTAATTAGACGGTTCCCTGCCCTCGGGCTTACAATCTAAAAAGACATGACACAGAAGGAGAAGAGAGTGGTGGAGGGAAAGTGTAAGAGGTCCAGCAGTTCCTCTCTACCTCCAAGGCCTGGACCAAGGCAGATGGACTGGAGGGAAGGCTTGGGTTCTTAATGGATGGTTAATCATTTTCCAGGGAAAATACATACTCTCAAGTAGGATAATGCATACACAGTACATAGCAATACAGGAAATGGTTTGATAAACAGACAACAAAAGAACATCAAATAGCAAGTGACAATTATGCAATGCCTGGGAAGGCTACTCTGAACAGGATGGTTTTCAACTCCGTTTTGAAGCTAGTTAAAGAAGTGATGGCTCTTGCTTGTGGGGGAAGAAGGTTCCAGGAGTGGGGGGCAGAAAGTGAAAAGGGGCGAATCCGGGATGGGGCAGAGGAAATCCTGGGCTGAGACAGCAGACCTTGACTACCAGGACGGAGGGCCCTGGTGGGAAGGTGAGGAGAAAGAAGGTCTGATAAGTAAGGAGGGGCCAGTCTATGGAGGGCTTTAAACGTCGACAGCAGGAGCTTGTACTGAATACGGAAAGGGAGGGGGAGCCAGTGAAGGGATGCCAACTCAGGAGAGATGTGGTCATGGAGAAGATGAAGTGAACTTGTTTTTTTGCTACTCCAGAGATAGTAGGGAAGGGATTAAGTCCAGCAGAAGCTGGCTATTCTTCTCTCCTTCAGAGGCCAGAGCTTGGATTTAAGAGCTAGATGAAATAGATGGACTTGGTGATCCCCTCTAATTCTATGATTCTGCAGTTTTTGCAAAGAACAAGATGGCAGCCCCTTCATTCCAAGTATATTGACATATATACTCTCAGAGTCTCCCATCTCTGCTGAGCATACTAGAGCCATGATGGAGAAGATTATTCAGAAGTGGTTGTTTGGCATACACATGGTTGTCCTCCAAGAGAGGGGTAAAGTAAGGGAACTCAAGAGGTCCGGCTAGAGATTGAGGTAGCAGCTGGGGGCTTCCTTATCAGGAATGTGATGAACATGCACTATGTTTTGTTCCAGATTTTAAAAGAGCTATCCAAGGTGGTGAACCTTGTACTGAATCCCAAAGGTTTAGCACCTTGGACAGTACCTGTCCAAGTACCTGGACTAAAACCCAGAGCAGATTTGTTACACCTTTAATTTGGAAGCCAGGGTTGCAGGGAGGATGATAGGAGTACAACACATATGGAGGGAAAGAGATTTGGCAGGATTGTGGTGTAGTGTGTCTGATTTTTTAGGGATATGAAAAATGACCTCTCTAAAGAAAAGAGTCCTACCTTATCAGTAAAACTGTTTATACTTCCATCATGTATATGGAATGTCCTGTTAGATAGCAATCTATCCAATAACACTGGGTTATATTTATGGGGGAATGGTAGCCAGGGAATTCTAAAACAAAAGGGGAAAAAATCCTGTCACTGAAAAAATGTAAATCTTTGGTTCTGCTCTTTTGAGATGTCATAGTGCTAACTGGATATTAAGGCGTTAAAACAGTCAGTCCTATTACCTCCCAGGCATGAGATGACACAAAGTCCCTCTAGTGGATGGTGGTTTCTGCTTCTGCTTCTGCATCTTGGTTGTTTGAAACCAGAAGCTCAGAAATGCAACAGGGAGGTTTTGCTGTCTTCTGTCCTAGTTAACAGTGTGCACAAATAAAGCCTGTTTATTTACCCAACTGTAGATAGCTCCATACCCATCATTCAAACTAAGATTTTCCTAATAACTTTCTCTTCCCTCCACTCCCCTGACTCTGACCTCCTTGCTCTAGTGAATGGCAAAGTTTGTTACTCTTTACATACCAGTAGCTGATGTTTAAAAAGACGCTTTTGCTGACCTGGCTCACTACTCAGCTACACCCCCTCCTGGGAAGGACAAAGTTATTTGCTGACACACAGTCAGATTCGAAGGTTATGAGCAGAGCTGATCCATATTACTAGCTCTACATTCTCCAGATGCTTCAGGAAAAGTTCCCTCAGGGTTTTTCCCAAAACTATGAAGCAGCAAGGTATGCTAACGAAGAATTTTATCATGTAAAAGACATTTTGTGGGCTCACATGGCTGAACTGAACTGAATGACCTACTATGCCAGCTACTCCGCCTTCAGAGATGGAGGATGTTAGGGAGTATAAATGGGACTGCATGAAGCTTTAGTGCTGCTTCAAGCCACTAAAATTTTTCTTGTACAGTTAAGTTGGACCTGTGATACAGTATCTGCAAGGCAGACAAAACGACTTCTTTTCCTGTCTTATAAATGAAAAGGAGAAGTTAAGGAGGAAACACAGCTCATTGGTAGTCATTGGAATATTCTTATTTCAAATAGAGCTTAGAAAGTTACACTGAAAATCAATTACTTACTATTACTTACTTACAATCATTTACTATTATCCCTATGCCCCCGCTAGCTTTCATTTTAAAAAGCAAGCTTTCTGTTCCCATTTCTCAAAAGTAATAAATATTTACTTTTAGGCCTTGCCTGTATGAGCCAAAAAGCCCATCTCCCCCCTTCTGTTTAAGCATTGTCCTGTACGATGCACATCTCAAACTCTGGTTCTGGCATGAGCAGTCTGGACAATGTCTGGCACGTTTTGCACCAGAACAGGGGTATAACAGCCTTAAACTACAGTTTAAAAACTTACCTGTTATGCCAGATCCTCTGTGAAGAGCCAGAGCCCTCCGTCCCCACACCGGTGTAGCTGTCTCCATTAGCATCCTACAGAGCTGCCATGCATATCTGCTGCTATTATGGGCTGCTTGTTCTGAGGTCATAAGCTGGCCCTCAGCCATAAGGCCATCACTGAGCACCTTGTTCTGACCTCAGAAGGGAATGACTTACAGCGGTGGTGGATGTGATGGGCAGCTCAGTGTGACACCCATGTAGATAGCTTTTATGGCACAGGAATGGGGGGCCAGCTAATGGGGCGAAATCTGGGCAGTTGCAGGCCTTGGATACTCCAAACTGCCCCTGGAGTATCCTGATCAATGCAGACAAAGCCTCAGTTGCTTTAAAACAGCTGAATCTTGGAAAGTTTTTGGTCTGTGGTGCAAAACTATTTCTTCTCCTGTCCTTGTTGACAACTCAAAACCTACAATAGAACACAAAGCAGTAGATTTAGACAGTGCATTTTGAGCTCAGTTTGCAGCAATGGAAGTAAAGTGAGGACAAAGAGGTAAAGTGGAGGAGGAAAAAGAAACTGGGATGCTTTAAGAGCAGCTGAAAAAGTGAGACAAAGAGGATAATTTGGGACTGTTGCTGCCAAATTGAGATAGTTGGAGGGCATGTTATTGCTCCTTTTAGGCTGGCATGGCTGTTTGTGTAACTGTTGGCATATAAGGAAAAAGAAAGTGTGATATAATAATCAAAAAAGATACAGGCTCTCCAAATATGGCTCTTGTATAGAGATACCACACCTTCCAATCTAAAGCTGTCCAAAACCAGCTCTGGCAAATGGATTTTGTAAGTCACATTACTACAAAAGATTGCTATCTCTATTCTGTAGCAATGTGGGGTCTTTCAGCAGTAGCACAATGCAGACAATAAATGATACCACATGATGTGCTTTTTGAGTGAGTGTTTCTTGGCATGCAATGTGGCATTCTCCAGAGGTGCTGCTCTTCCCATGAGAGAAGCACACCTGGCTCAGGAAGTAATTTTCAGTGGAAGTCAAAAGTGTCTATTTTTCCACGCTCTCTCTGGAAGAAAGAGTATATTAGTTCCACTGGTGCAGGCAGGCGGGGGAATCCTCCAACCTGTGTAGACCAACCTGCATTTCAAACATAATGAGGTGAACTGACTCAAGGAAAAACATATAAACAGCCGACTTACTTTTCATAATCTATGAGTCCCAGGGAAATACTGAAAATATTTTCAAAAGGCAATACAAGTCTTCAGTAAATCATTAGTTGTGCAGCAGACAGATTTAGCATTCTCAACAATTTTTGTTCTCTGCCAATTGTTCTCTTTCTTTCTGGAATAAACTGAAGACAATGAATGATATGAGTGCCAACACCTAACTTATTAGCATACTCTCAAACAGCTCTTGTTTGGTAGGGATATTATCTGTCTTATAGTATTATAACTGCTGAGCAGAATGCCACCCGTTATGTATGTCCCAATTTTCATCTGTGAAATGTTGCAGGGTATTACATGATGCTGGGATTAGGTTTTTCAATATACCCTCCATACAGGGTGACCAGGTGTCCTAACTGCGAAGGACAAGGCACCACAAAATGTAGGACATTCAAGAAAAATAGACCTTGAAAACGCTTCAGTTGGTTCACTACCAGACTGTGAAAGTAGGTTTTTGGTGTCACATTTGGTTATTCATGATTCTAATTGTGAATCCCTAGCAGTTAACAATATCAACATCATAAATCCAGTTTATGATATTGTAATTTCTGATTGCCAGCCATTATCATTTATTATTAGACGTATGGTTGTAGTCACACATATACTACATGGCTGCCTCATAACCAAGGCTGCATCTACACTGCAGATGTGATGCAGTTTGACACTGCTTTAACTTTCATGACTCAAATGCTATCGAATTCTGGGATCTGTAGTTTTGTGAGGTATTTAGCCTTCTCTATCAGAAAGCTCTGGTGCCACAGGAAAATACAAATTCTAGGATTCCTTAGGATAGAGCCATGAGAGCATTAATTCTGCAGTGTGGCAGCAGTCTAAGATAAATGTAAGATTCTCCACCCAGCTGATAGGAATTTCACTGAATGTGTCTTTCTCTTCTATCAAACTGAATGACAAATATGTTGTTAAAATGTTTGGCACAGCATTAATATTTTTACATAGTCAAACTATTCAGAAAACTTTCTGCAGAGATAGATGGCAAGGTGCCTGCTGTTTGTTGGTGGGCAAAGGGGTAGGCAATGCACATCTTGTGACCTCCATGCAGTCTTCAGGTGACTCTCCATGCCCCTTCAAATGTGTAAAAAACCCACAACCCTTTATTTTTGCTAAAAAAAAAAAGCAAAACCACTGCACATCCATTAAAGCTTGTAGAATATAATTTTATATCCTATTTTGACCTCTTTTAGTCTGGGGATGGGAATACTTTCTGAATAGGCCAGTTTGCTAGTCAAAACCGGGTAAAATTGACCCCCCATATCATTGAGAGGAACATGGTGGAGTCTTTTTCACAATTTTAAAACAAAACAAACCCAAACAAACAAACTTTCACAAGAATTTGGAAGAAGAAGGCAAGGGGGGGGTACAGCTATCTTAAATCTGGCAAAGAGCATGTGTCACCCTTGGATCCATGGTATTTACTCACTGCTGGTGTTCAATGTGGGAATAATTGTTCATGTCAGGAGGTTAATCATGGATATATTGTACACAGTACATAACTGGTCTCTAAAGAAAGTTTCAGAAAGTATCATTTTTTGAGCAAAACCTTGGACAAGAAGAAATGTGAGACAAATCTACGACATCTGAATTTTTAAAAGAAAATACTAATTTTGATTTGCTGGATTTAGAAGCAAGCCAGAATAGATTTGGGAGCCAAAATCCATTTCCCCCAAATGTTATGATCTACTTTCCTTTCCTTCCTGTTCACTCTGTCCTCTCACCTTGGACCTTTGCAGTTCACCCCTCTCTTGCTTCTTGATGCCAGTGGCTAACACAACTTACTCTCCCTCCTTGCCTACTTCCTTTTTCATCTCATCTCTCATTTTCACAGTGCCTCCCTCTAGGGTTGCCATTTATTGCAGAAAAACTGGAAAATCTTGGATTGAAGGCATTAAAAACTGCCCTGGCTGCCTGGGCCAGTTGAAGCAGTAAATCCCAGATTTCTCCTTCACTGCAGGCCAATGGGTTGGTTAAAATGTGTCAGTGGTGATAAAGCAGGAAACTGTGCAAGAACACTGGCACCGGTGGGAGTCTCATCCTGCCCTGCAGGCTCCAGTTGCTACTGCACAGGCATAGCATTGCCACTTTATTGTTCCATTCCCTCCCCACTTCCCCTGAAGGAGGGAAAGAAAAGGAGGCAAGCAGAAATAGCCTTGTGTTGTGTTGGAGGCTTGAGCCTAGGGCTAGGCAGCATAGTGGAACTTCACTTCCAAACAGTCTGAAGAGAGTAAAGGGTAGAAAAAGTGCAATGATTAATGTGCTGAATTTGCATAATCAGAGTGCAAAATAATATAATTAATTATAATAATTTGCATAATGTGCAAATTAGATTCCCAGATAAGAGGGACTGAAATATGATAACCCTACACCCCTCCCTTTTTGTATTCCACTGTTCCACCACTCATTTTTCTATGTCCTCCTTCAACCTCACCTCCCTAAATTCTTCTCTCCTCCCTTTAAAATGCACATTTCCTTTTCTACTTGCACTGTGCTTGCTTGCAGCACTTGCTCTCTCTTCCTGCTCAGCTGAAAGGCATGGATGGACTTGATTATCAAAGAACAGCTTTAGAAAAGGTTGCCTCACATTTTGCCTCATATCTCAGCTCCTATAAGGGCTAGAGACTTGGGTCCAAAACACATTGCAGAAATAATCCAGTTTCAGACCATTGTAACTGCTCTGGCTCATTGCTATGGACTCTTGGGAATTGTAGTTTATTGTAGGACCAGACAGAGAAAGCTAAATTTCTCACAAAATGACAGTTCCCAGAATTCCCTAGCCAGGGCAGTTAAAATGGTCTTGAACTGGATTATTCTTGCAGTGTGTATTGGACCTTACTTTTCAAAAATGAAATCATGGAGTCTGGCTTAAATTATGATCCAAATAGGCACTGGGTGGCATGACTGGCATCCAGGTAAAGCCTGGCCAAAGCAGTATGACAACCCTAACTGGAACTCCAGTGCTGGTGAAGACTTTTAATCATTAAGATCAAACCAAAATACTATCTAGTTCAGCATTCACAACCACAGCCCAGCCCAGCCAGACATCAGTAAAATGTTACCCTTCTGCTTGAGTAACCTAGCAACTGGCATTGAGAGGCATACTGCCTTTGGTATTAGAGGTAATGTACAGCCTCAATTCCTGCTCCTTTGTTTTCCTGGACCTGTAATTTCTGTGGGTTGCAGAGAGGAAAATATAAATTTTCTTCCATTGTCAATAGCAATTTGAGTAGAGGTACTGTGAAACAGGCAGAAATGAAAGCGTACAGGCCAAAACATCTGGTCCTCCAGATGTTTTGGCCTACAATTCTTATAGTCTCATACCATTGGCCGTAGTAGTAGGTCAAAATATTTGGAGGATCAAAGACTTCCCACCTCTGTCCAGCCATGTCTCTATCCAAATCCCTTCTCTTCATAATACCTTGTGTTGTCATCCTGCCAAATGTCTGTATCTTTTAAATGGATTTACTACAGAACCACAGGGCATAGAACCTCTGAATCAGCCTTTTGGCTATTCCTAAAGGAATTGTCATCTTAAGATCTGAGATCTTGTCACTCTTTAAATCTTTAGAACATCATTTCTTCACTGAAGTTCGAATTTTACCACTTCCTCATGAAGGAAAAAGGGCCAGAACTACTGTGAAGGCAACAGAAAGCTGTCATGGAAGATCTTTCTTTGGGTTCCAGCTTAATGCTATCAGAGATGAGGGAAAAGCAGACAGTTTACAAATCTATAAATGAAACCACACTATTTAAAAGCAAAGATGATGATTTCCAGTCAATTAAAAAGCTTACCCACAAGGTGCACCCTTCAAAGAGAATGAACAGTTCAATCCTATACTTGTTTCCACAGAAAAAAATCCCATAATTTCCATGAGGCTTGCTCCTAGATAAGTAGATTCAGAATTGAAACTATAAAGCACAATAGTATTTGTTTTTGTGTGCCTTCAAGTCATTTTTTTCTTATGACAATCCCAAGGCAAGTCTATCATTGGGTTTTCTTTTGCTAATGCCTCCCCCTGAGGCTAAGAGAATATGCCATGTCCAAGATCGGGCAGCCAGTTTCCATGGCTGGGCAGGGGTTTGAACCCTGGTTTCCAGAGCCCATAGTCCAGTGCTTAAACCCCTACATCACAATAGCTTTGTAGCACAATATTAACTTGTTACATATAATGAAATAATAATTAGCCAGATAACCAGAACACTTGTAGCACTGTGTTGTTGTTATTGAATTCCATTCTGCTACTCCTCTCTAGTCTGAAGTCCTGGAGATGCATTGTCAGTCAATGTGAGGAATAATAGTGGATCTTGTTAGCATGTGCTACCTCTCTCTCGCTGAATATAGAGTACATATTTTCATACTTGATATCTAGAATCAGACATGTTTCTAAGAGGTCACAATGACCTTTGGAACTCTGGGAAGTTTCACATGGGAAAGGCACACTAGCCCTAAGACATGTGGAACACCTAGATAGTACTAAATAAAGGTTACATGGATTTGCTGATCACTGTCTTCTTCCCCAGGCTTTCCACATATCCTCTTGCAATAGAGACTGAGTGAGTCCCATTACAAAACAGTTAAAGACCATATTTCCTCTTCTCACAAGGCAGTATTCCTAGTCTCCCTTTCTATCTGACTATCCAGAGGTTGTCTCAAGTCCAATCAGTGCTTTGTCACTCCAAAGTCCAATCAGTGTTTTGTCACTCTGAAGTTAAAGCTGTCAGTCATTCCAGAATCCTATTGTCAATCCCATGAGAAGACCATCAAGTCTTCTCTATACTGTCTGGAAATGATAAGTATCCCTTGAGAGTGCAACTGAGATATATCCTGTCCAGGAAGTGAGAATGATGGTGATTGCGCAACAAACTTTCAGATGATGTCGTGCAGAGCCCATCATTATCCTGCCATTAACCTGTCATTAAAGCGACATTGGCCAGCATTTTGCATTAACAGAAATTTGTGTTAATGCAATGCCACTTTAATGACAGATTAATGGTGGGATCAGCACTAGGATTTTAAAAGCTTTTCATGCCATCGCAATCATGGATGTGTTAAGGATGGGATAAGGACGGTGGAGTGATCCTGCCCCTAGCCCATCCCTGTGTGAAAATTTCCATAGCCACCTTGGTCAAAGTTTGCCCATGGACCCTGTGTACACAGAAGGTCCCTCTCACTGTGTTGCCCTCAGATTCTCTGACCCCCCATCCTGTCTTTCATGGAACCCTCTCTTCAGGTTTGGTAATTATAATCTCTTCTGATTTCTTTCTATCAAGCCTTTTACATCTTTATTTTTATTTGCCTTGTATGGTTCTTAAAGTTACATTGGCTTTGTGTGCTTGTGTGCACCTTTGCACTTTTCTAAGTACACTAGGCCCTCGGTATCCATGGACTTGCAATCCTAGCATCCACAGACAACAAGCCCATGTGGGGGGGGGTGTGGGAGAGGAGGAAGAGGAGGAGGGAGGAGGGAAGAGGCAGCAGAGGGAAGAGGAGGAGGAAGAGAGGAGGAAGGAGGAGGAAGAAGAGATGTCAAAGGGAAGAGGAAGAGGTGGCAGAGGGAAAAGCAGCAGAGTGAAGAGGAGGAGGAGGAAGAGAGGAGGGAGGAGGAGGAAGAGATGGCTAAGGGAAGAGGAAGAGCAGGAGGTGGCAGTGGCAAAAGACAGAGGCAGAGGAAGAGGAGGCACCATTGGAAGGAAGAGGAGGAAGGAGGAGGAAGAGGCGGAGATGGTGGGAAGACGAAGAAGTGATAGGAGGAGAAAGAGGAGGAGGAAGTAGTGATGGGAAGAGAAGGAGGGGGAGGAAGGAGAGGAGGAGGAAGAGGCGGTGGCGGCAGGGTGAGAGAGGAGGGGGGAGGAAGAAGAGGAAGAGGCAGCAGAGGCAAAAGTGGTAGTGGGAAAAGGACGAGGAGGGAGAGGAGACAGTCCCCTGCTGCGTGCCATGGTGAGAGCAGCAAGGTGGATTTTGGATGGCTCAGGTGGCAAAGTCCCATTGTCCCCAAGGGTGGCCACATGGCCATGCCACCATTGAGGACAATGGGACTTGAGCATCCTCTGATTTTGTTATCTGCCGAGGGTCCAGAATGGATCCACCATGGTTACCAAGGGCCAATTGTAAAATTCTTTTATTCATTGAAACTGGAATCTCTCTCTCTCTTTCTCTGCAGTTAGTACAGGTATATATACGTAGAAAAATCCCCTTAAGTTACCCAACCTCTTGCAGGCTTCCTACTGAGCTAATAATTCTTCCAAATATCAGGAGACACTGTAACTGTTGGTGGGGATCCCAAGTCCTCCCACATTTTTGGGTAACAGTCTCTAAAGCAGCATATCAGAGGGTGCAAGGCAGAGGATCAGAGTGGGCAAGGCAGAGCTGAGCAACAGCCAGTCCCATGCCTGCCCACCCACACAGAGAGAAAATAATTAAACTAATTTTCTTTTGTATAACATATATAAAGGTAGTTTTACTTATTAACATTTGTGCATAATCAAACACATAGTTTTATAGATAAGAGAGTGAGAAGAGAGGAATTGTGGCAGGTTAGAGTGGTGCAGGAAGAGAGTGAGTATGGAAAAGTCAAACAGGAAGTCTGCAAACATGAATACAAAGGTTGATAACTAACAATTTAATATATGGTGATTTCCATTGTTCCTATGGGAAAATATTCAACCATAGTTTAACACTAGGCATCCATTTCCAAACCTATAGCTGGAGAAGGCCTTCTCTTAGCACTAGCATACTAGCACTAGCATAGCAGCTTCATTTATATACCTCTTCATACTGCACTAAGCTGTCTCTAAGCGGTTTACAACTGTAAATTAATAATAATAATAATATTTATTTGTATTCCACTTTTTCACAAAGGAATCAAAGCGGATTCCAACAGTATAAATAAAACATCAAACAATTAAAAATTACAATTTAAAAACCTCCAAACCCCAACCCTCCCCCCAATCATAAAAACAGTGATTAACCCATAAAAAGAGATTAAACATCAAAATTTAAAACTATCCAATAGGAATACATTAAAATTTCAGGCAGATTAGTGGAAGAAATGAATCTTCCTGTAAAGGGGGGAACGGGAGTGATGGTATCAATCAGTTTTGGTATCAGTATAAATAGAGGTGACAGTATTTGGGGGAGGCAAGTCTAATGGATCTAATGGATCTAACCTAGTCTGGGAAGGCCTGCCAGAAGATATCCGTCTTAATAGCCTGTTTAAAGGCTTCCAAGGTGGTAATATGGCAGATTTCATTTGGCAGGTCGTTCCAGAGCCTGGGAGCGGCTGATGAGAAGGTCCTCTGAGTCACTGCTGAAAGTCTGGTCTTCTAGGGTTGTAGCAGAAGGGGCAAACTAATTGCTCCTAACAAGCTGGGTACTCATTTTAGCAACCTAGGAAAGATGCAAGGTTGATTCGAACCTGAGCCCCTGAGTGGGATTGAACTCATAACCTTGTGGTTTGTGAATGAGTGGCTGCAGTACCAGCATTTAACCATTGCAACACCAGGGCTTCTGCTCATGGATCTAATGGTCCTTCAAGTCCTCCCTGGACATTCTTAATAGACCAGAGGGACAGTAGGCATATGTATGAAGAAGAGTTATCTCATAAATTTCTGTATTTCAGAGACTGTGTTGAGCATGAAAAATTTTCACAAATGATCCCCTTGGTCACCTAGGCTCAGCTCCTTTAGAATATGATGCTTTGTGATTGTGTGAAATTAGCTGCAGATTTTAAGAAACAAACTGAAGGCTTCTCTTTAATTAGATTTGCAGTATGCAGCCTGGAAAGTTGATGATAAATGAAGCAATTAGTCCCCAATCAGTGGCTTCAATTAGAACGCCATAAACATGATGAAGTCAAGGCAGCGGGGAAGGTGTGTGTACAAAAAATAAAAAAAATGATCTGAGCTCTCCTGATTAGATTCTGGCCGTGCCTGTTAATTGCATTTAATTTGCTTGCCTGTTTGTTGTCTCTTTACAAGAGACTGTCAAGCTATTTAATTCTCTCTCAAATAAGCATGAAAGGGAGCACGGCCATTGTGAACTCTTTTCTTGCTTGTATCTGGTAATGCTATTTGCAGTTTGATGGATTAATGATGCATAATGAATAAACATAATAATGTGAGAAGTTTCACACCATGAGATAAATGCAAAGAAAGGCCCTTCACTGAAAGAAGGTAGTGGAACTGAAAAGCAGGGAAGGGTTCAGGAATACATTCTCCTTCCTGCAACCACTTGTCTACAGTCAGCCCTCCATATCTACATTTTTTTAATCAGTTGATAGAACCATCCATGTCTTGAAAACATTCCCAAAAATATGAATTCCAAAAAGCAAACCTTGATTTTGCCATTTTATATAAGGGATAAAATTTGACTATACCATTGAACATAGTGGGACTTGAGCCTTTATGTATTTTGGTATCCATGAGGAGTCCTGGAAACAACCCCTGTGGGCCCACTGTACTCCAGATGGTTGGGGGTCTCTTCACAGGGCAAATGGGTTACAGGCAAGGCTGTAGTCATAGTGTGCCAAAATAAGGACATTAGCCCCCCCCCCCTAAAAAAAATCAGATTTATGCTTCACCCAATGAAATTCTCCTTTCTAGCACTGCAGTAACTGAACATGTCAGTTAAGCATTTAGAAATAAACACCAGAATCCTATATGACCTTTCACTCAACATAAATGTGTGTACACTTAATGGAGTAGCAGAGGCACTAAAAAAAAAACACCATGTTAGTGAATTTTGAAGATGAGTAACAGGACACAGCAAGAGTGCCCAGTGTATCCTGGGACCAGTGCAATGAGAATCAGTCTCATTGTGCATCTCTCCCAATGTGCTGAGCTCCTCTAGCCAGGGCATTTTTTTGCTTTACTTCTCAAAGTACATTTTAAAAAATAAATAAAAATGTTCCATACTATTTTCTAGCAATTTCCTGCCCCTGCTGCAACATTTTACTCCCACTCACAAGTGGGTATGTTTTTAATTTGGCATACTTGCTAGGTAATTCCAATAACAGCATAGTGGAAGCAGCTGCAATCCCCCCCCCTTTTCTGCTGCTAAAACCCATAAGATTTTGATCCCCACACATGTATAATAAATGGATATGGTAATGGTTAAAATTTTACTGATTTTAATGCTGTTTTAATAACTTTTAATTAATGCTTTTTATTATATGTGAATAATATTTTATATTGTGGGTGAACTATGGTATGTTAGTGGTTCATGATATTAATAAAGAGGGGGGCACTGGAATTTATTTATTCTTTTAAGAAATGGCCAATGAAATATTCAAATCTGTTTTTATCATTGTGTTCCCTATACCAACTAACCTATTCAATAAATGGTATCTTATATTATGATATACTATAACAAGTACTTTAACTATAAATGTCTGTTATTGTATTGTTTCAGTATGTATTTAATGTGTTTCCTAATGGTCTGTTGACTGTAATAAAGGGTTTTGGCTTATTTTGTTTGTTTTTAATTCTAAGATGTGTAGTAATGATATGCAACCTTCTGTACCTGTCCCTTTCCTTCTTTTTGATTTTTTGTTTGTTTGTAGGGTTCAGTGTGCACTTTTACACTATAACTGTGTGATAAAGGGCTGCCAGATCTCAGGGCCTGGCCTTCAATTTTCATATGTCAACTCCAAGCAAGGAGGGTGCAAATTCCCCCATTTTGGTAGGCTCAGCTCTAGGCCAGAGGAAGGGACTGCTCAACTAGGAGAGCAGCAGCTTGCTACAATTTGCAAGTCTTAATTGACTTCTTGCTATAACTTGCAAAGACTCTCCAGGGAGAAGGGTTGTATGTGTTTATTTAGTTAATGCTTTCCTTTCCTTCCAGGCCTTGTGGCACCAGGAATCACCCTCAACTCTGCTGTGCACCCACCTTCTGGCTAGAAGCAAGTAGACTAGATTAAATGTTCCTTATCTTATCTCCCTAATTCCCTAATAATACCCTCAATTCACCTTGAGCTGGGAACAGCCCTTTTAGCTAACATTTCCTTTTTAATTTTCTCTCTGTGTGTACTTGAATGACAGGCTGTGAGTAACTCTGGTTGGTATTATGCTTAATGACATCATCAGGGGCCTGTCTCTAGGTCTCTCGAACCTCAGGTCCTCATCACTGGAATGATCCTAAACTAGCCACTATAACTCTAAACAAAAAGATAAAGAAGAAAGTCTTCCCTGCTGGAATTTAGTATAATTGGTAGCTTATATATTAAGCAGAGCAGCAGCGTGTCAAAAGTATATCTGAGGTTCTGGTTAAAAAAAGTATACTCTGGCAAAGTAAAAAAAAAAAAAAAAGACTTGCTTCATAATTACAAAGAATTTATCTAGCATCTAGTAAAATAGGCAGTCAGTAGAAAAACCTACAATTTGGTACAAGAGTCCTTAAAACTGACTCTGATGAGCAGAAGTAAGAAGAAAGAAAGGCACCTTTGGCTGCATCTGCACTGTATAAATAATCTAGGTTGACACCACTTTAACTGCCATGGCTCAGTGCTATGGAATTCTGTGAACTGATGTTTGGTGGGACACCACAGCTCTCTAACAGAGAAGGCTAAATGTTTCCCAAACGACAGTTCCCAGAATCCCATAGCATTGAGTCATGGCAGTTAAAGTGGTGTCAAACTGAATTATTTCTGTATTGCAGCTACAGCCTTGAGGCAGAGCCTCCTGCCTACGTCCATCTTGGATCAGAACAGATAGGAGAGAGAACAAAGAGTCATAAACAACTCTCAACTTTCGTAAAGAAGGGGAGGAGACAGGAAATGACCTCTTTGCAGCAGTGGCATTCCTAATCTTGGTGTCACCTGGTGTGGTTGCTGGGGGTGGCAGTGGCTTGCCCTCTGCTCAGCCACCCACAGTGACCAGCCAGAAGCCAACCAAGGCCAGCTAAGGCACTACGGAAGGTGGGAACGACAGATGTGTGTACATGGTCCCTCCTCTTCTCTGCTGCCTTGTGTCCTCAGTGGAGAGAGCCAGGGCAGCTGCAACACATCCTCCTACAGCAGGAGCAAGACCAAACCAGGTGTCACCCTTCCTCTCAGGAGTCACCCAGTGTGGTCTGCCACTCCTGCACCTCCCTAGTGACACCACTACTTTGCTGTCACACTGACCAAGGAGCATAGAGAGATAAACAAGACAGGCAACAAAGGGAATTATCTCTCTACTCTCAGTTCCATAGTGACATTGCATTGATGCAAATCTCCACTTTCAACATTTCTGTCATACCATAAGACCACTTCAGCAAAAAATGTCCAGTTTATCAAACAGCTCTGGAAGAGGCCTAGCACAGATCCAAGACATTGGTGTGACAATTGACAATTGAAATTGAGTTTGTAATAATCATGCCAAAATGTTCCTACAGAGGCCAAGGAAGTGGTACATAGGTACAGCTCTGTCCTGCTTTCCCCCATCCACAGTCTGGATCTCTCAGTTCCCTCCACAATTCTCAGATTACCATCTCCACAAAAACTGCACAGGGCCCTTGTCTGTTTCCCAATAGTGGGAACAGTGAACAATGTGAGGACACTGCTTAATCTTCTTTTACACACAATACACACGCACATGTTGACTCTTCTTCATCCAGAATTCTAAATTAAAAATGTTCCAAAAACCAATATTTTTTAATGGGTGGCTAAAATAGTGACACCGTTGATTTCTGATGGTTCAGTGTGCATGAACATGTTTCATGCACAAAATTATTTAAAATATTGTATAAAATTCCTTTCAGGCTATGTGTATGATATGCATATCAAATATAAATTAATTTTTATTTGTACTTGAGTTTCATTTCCAAGATACCTCATTATGTATGTACAGTTGGTCCTCCATATCCACTGATTCAACCATCTACAGATTCAACCATCCACAGCTTGAAAATATGTATTTTTAAAAGGTTCCAAAAGGCACACTTTGTTTTTGCCATTTTAAAGAAGGGACACCATTTTACTGTGCCACTGCATATAATGGGACTTGAACATCCACTGATTTTTGTATCCACAAGGGTGAGGGTAGCTGGAACAAAACCCCAGCGGATACCAAGGGCCCATTGTATATGCAAATACAAGTATTCAAAGCATCCCCAACAGATGGCCATCCAGCCTCTGTTTAAAGACCTCTATGGAGTGTAGTGGAGTCTCTTTCCTGGAGGTCTTTAAACAGAGGCTGGATGGCCATCTGTTGGGGATGCTTTGGATTTCCTTCATGGCAGGGGGTTGGACTGGATGGCCCTTGCAGTCTCTTCCAACTCCACGATTCTATGATTCAGAAATCTATTATTATTATTATTATTATTATTATTATTATTATTAAAAATCTGAAATCCAGAACAATTTTGGTCCCAAGCATTTCAGATAAGGGAGACTCAACTTGTATGTTGTAATCACCTTCATTTGTAAACCATCTTTAGCCCTAATCTTGGAGAACAGGCAGGGTATTAATAAAAGATAATGGACAGAATTCTGTATCAGCTACTTAGGCCCAGTACAGACAGCCAAAAGTGCCGTCGTGGGGCCGATTTTAGGGCTCCAGAGGACTGGGCATCCATGTGCACCCAACCCTTCCAGCGGAGCCTGTGCACCATCTTGCCGGTGTTCCACCCACATGGGATGCACAATGATGATGCACAGGCAATTGCATGCCCAAACAGAAGTGGCAATGTCAATGCGCGCAAGCACCATTATGGCTTTTCTAAAAAGAAGCTGCTCTAGGTGGCTTCTTTTTAGGGCGTGTATTGGTGCCATGCTGTGGGGTTGGCTTGGCACCGATGAGGAGCAAAAACAGGCACCATGGAGGCACCCATCAGTATCGCCCCTTAGTTAAAGATACTAAGGCACTGTACAGACCGGAGAAAGCGCCAGTCTGCATACACACTAGGGTTGCCTTGGGGTGCTGCTTATATACGCCCCGCAACCCTAGTACATAATCTGTATGTCAAAATGGCAGCGCCCAGTACACATGGGCGTCGCTATTTTGACATGGTGGATGCTTAGCGTCCGCACGTCCCGGCACCATTGTGATGCTGCAAGTGCGCCATTGGCGCATTACGGCATCACAATGGTGCCACATAAAGAACCCAATTTTTAAGGGTTCTTTTTGCTCTGCGGGGAAGCCCCATGGTCTGGAGGCTGCGGCCTCCCTGCAGAGCAAACTAGGGCGGTGGGAGACCACCTGCTTTGGGCGGTCTGTATCCTGCCAAAATTAACTAAGTAATCTCTCCTGTCATGCCCACCCCCCAAAAAACTGACAGAAATGTCATATCAGTATTCTAATTGTCAGCAGAATGGGCCTCCTTCTTCCTTTGAAACTGATGTCTGGTCAACTAGGTTTAAGGGGGGAGTTACAAATGTGGCAATAGTGTGTCACAATCATGACTAAGTAACAATTGTAAATGCAAAACAGTTACAGGTAAGTACATGTGAATGACATTTCTATCAGTCTGGAGGGAGGGTTGTTGCAGGAGATATTATTCAGTTAAGTATGATATATATGCATAACTAAATAACTAATACAGAATTTTTCTTCATAATAATAATAATAATAATAAGTAGTAGTAGTTCAGTCACTTGGAAAGGATTGGTTGTTTCATGGCCATTTTCCAGATATGATTCTATTGTTCTATGATATTGAGATGTAATTATACACTATACATTTTTGCACTTCTAACTATCAAAGATAAGATGTTATATTAAAAGCTGTCTGGCAATATTTATGTTACGAGAGGTCCACTTTATGAAATGAAGGATAGTTTTCTCCCTTTGTTTCAATGCTTTAAAGCATTCATTCCTTACCAAGGCATGTCCAAGAATACAAGAAAAACTAAATGAGGTTGTTCCTGGTGAATGTTAGTAAAAAGTAATGAGATTAGATTAAAGAAAAATATATTTGAATATGACTATCAGGAAACATTCCACAGCGGTGAGATGTGACAGATTGCATAGTGCTAACTTACGGAAAGCAGGGGAAGACTTTGTTACATGAGATTCAAGAAAAGAACCTGAGGGAGTATTTGACTGGAAAGACTTTCAGTGAGGGGAAGGTCACCTCTCTCTCAGAGGTGCTCACAGGGTCAATTCACACATTGTTTCTGAAATATATTTCCCAAGACATTTTTAAAAGAGAGGTGTATTTCAATATGAGATGAATGAGGTAGCATGGGTATTTTAAAGTAGTATACAGTGTTGGTTTGTGACTTCTGTGTCACTGATCTGGCATAATCATTCTAGGTTTTAAATCCAAATTTTAAAAGAGCTATCTGAGTGGCTTATCCCTGCCCCCCCCAAATGGTTTCAGTATCTTAGATGGTGCATTTAAAATTCAGACCAAACTCAGAGTAGAGTCACTGCCCAACTAACATGGAAGCCATCAGTCCCTATTGCATGAACTTTTCTGCATGAGTATCTGTTATGGGCCTGATTGTAAGAGTAGCAGTTTCTCCTTTAGAGTAACAAAGCTAATTCAACTCCTCCTCCCCCTCTTCTTCCTCCTCCTCCAAATAGCACCATCAGTATACAAAGTAAAACAACAAAAAAACACAGCCCGCCCTACCAAAGACATGATGTTTAATACACACACACACATGCACACACGCACGCACACATGCGCGTGCACACACACACAGTGAGAGTAGGGAAAATAGGTATAATACAAATATAAAACTAATACAATGGAATTGTAAAACACATTATCCAGATATAAATACAAAAGCCAATGCAATATTATACAAGGCAAATACATATGATCTATCAATCGATCTATCAATTGATCTATCAATCTACAATATTAGACTGTAATCCCAAAAGCTGTGGGGGCAAAAAAGAAGAAGTTTTACACTGAGACTTGAAAACAAGAGGAGCAGACTACAAATGTTCAGAGAGCAATTCAAGGAATATGGAGCTACAAGTAAAAAGGGTAAAACTGAGCCAAGGAAGAGCAAACCCTTCATTGAGTCTACATAGCCCCATGCTAGGTACTGTTTCTTGGCTCCTCTGAAATATGGCAGAACCTTGGGAGTCTACTGTGGACTACGGCGTCCTAGGCCACCTTTCTTAGCCCTGAGGACTGCATCTAGAGTTGGCTGGCAGTCTGAGGGCTGCACATGGGCATATTCATGTGCATATGTACCATCTCCCCACACCCATAGTGTACAGATGAGGAAGTTTAAATCTTTCCTCCACACAGGTTGAAATCTAAGGTTCAAAGGATAGTGGTAGTGATGAATGATTTTCTCATCCTGGACAAGTCTTCTTTGACTTTTCTTTTTCTCAGCTACTATTAGCAGTGGGAAGAGAGCAATTGTAAAAGGAAAGGAACAGCAATTTGTTGAGCCATAGTTCAACTGATGACATGTGGGAAAAATGGGGAGAGGTCCCCTCAGCTTCAGGGGCTGCTCAGGCAGCAGATAAGAAGGACTGTATGTGGAGCTATGGCACCCCAGGTCTAGGCCCTCTGAAATACTGAGAATATGCTTGTATACATCTCCCTCCCCTGTTTTTTATATCTAAAACTGGGTAAGTTATTGAGCCAGCCTAGTGCTCTTTGTTCTAGATGGCTTCTGGTTTGTGTGCCATCAGAATCTGGAATTAACTGAATGCTCTTCCCTGAGACTTTTCAGGGCAAATAACAAGCAACAGAGTTTTAGCTATCAAAACTCAGCATTGCACCATCAGTCGTAAGTATGAAGATGGAACTCTGTTATTGTGGCTACATCTAAAGATGTCACTCCACATGCAGTGCCCTCCTAGTCATGGGGCACATTGAGAAGAGGCAATTGGATAGACCTCACAACTGCTTCTTTCAACATGCCCCATAAACTGGCAGTCCACCACAGAGATAATTTCCCAGTGCCATGATCTATAGCACCTTGGAAGCCCTATCATTAGGGCACTGCCTGGCTGAAAGTGTAAGTTTTGTGGGTCACACCCAGTAATTTAATGTGCATATATGTGAAACTCAAACGTTATGAGATTGTGAATCTGGATTATGATGTCTTAACTACTTAACAGAATGCCAGCCATAGTCTAAAAGACCTGGGGATGTAAAAATGTTCCAGTATTTTTAGGGTTGCAGAGATACCTGGACAGAGATATTCACTGCACTTTGCTGCTGAGTGAACATTGCTGTCCCTTGTCCTCTTCTCTGGACAAAATTCACCAAATTCCCCCCCCCCCATGTGTCAGGTACATTTGTCATTTTGATTTTGATTTTCAAGAGATTTTCATTTTTATCTACTGAAATACCCCTTACCCCCTTAAAAGAAACACAAAACATTGTTCAGAAGAAATCATGGAATCCAAGCTTTTGGTAAATTGGTTTTTGGACAACAATTCACAGAATCCTCCAGCAACCCTGGAGATCCAGAAAAAGGATTGATTCTGGGAGGGGCAGTCTGGAAAGGGGGCATTTCCACAATCTGATAGAATAATAGAGTTCAAAATCCTTCCAGCTGTCACATCGAACCCCCAGGGTATGCTGTGAATGTAGCGTTGTTGTTAACAACCCTCAAGTTGATTTTGACTCATGGTAACCCTGTGGATGAGAAATCTCCAAGACTCCCTAACCTCCACCACTCTCTTTAATTTCTGCAAATTCATACTTATGACCTCCCTAATAGAGTCCATCCATCTAACACACAACCTTCCTCTCTTTCTGGTCCCCTCCACCTTTCCTAGCATTATTATTTTTTCCAATGAGTTGTGCCTTCTCATGTACGACAGCCTCAGTTTAGTCATCTTGGCATACAGGGAAATTTCTGTCTTGATCTGTTCTAGAACTCTCTCTCTCTCTCTCTCTCTCCCCCTCTTTGTCTTTTCAGTTTCTTCTCCAGCACTACTTCTCAGATGAATTGATTTTCTTCCTCTCCACTTTCTTAACTATACAGTTTTCACATCCATACACGGTAACAGGGAATACAATGGCTTGTACAATTCTAACTTTCATGCTCAGTTGTATATCTTTGCTCTTTACAATCTTTTCTAGTTCTTTCATAGCTGCCATCCCTATTCTAAGGGCTGAAACAGATGGCTGTATAGGAGCAGCTTGAGATTGCTTCTTTGAGTGCTGGATCAGGGGCGTGACAACCACATGCTGCAGCCTGATCCGGCTTTTTTCCAGTGCAAAAAGATCCAACAAAATGCCGCTCCTCTTTCCACCAGAGAAAGAGCACCTTTTCTGCCACAGCAGTAGCTTTCCAGCACTCCTGTGGCATGTGATAGTCATGCTGCTGGAGTGCCACAATGCTGCCCACAGTCTGGTCAAGTGAAAAGCATGATGCCAGCTTGGGGACACCATCAGGGCCTGGGTCACCTGAAGGTCACCCCTCCATGCCACCCCAAAGCTGACTGAAGCTACTGGTCTGTTTCGCCAGAGCATCCCAGCTGATGGTTATCTAGCCCCTTCTTAAAGGACTCCAATGAGGGAGAGCCCACCATCCAGCTATTTATTTGGTTCCATTATTGTACTGTTCATGTCATTACAAAAATGGAGACAGTGGTTTCATGTGTAACACAAAGTCCAGTCAATCAGAGATGTGCAGGGATGGTGACTTTATGATTGACATAAGGACCACCAGTCTACTCTGCACTGCAGATAGGAATAACAGGCTCAGAGTAACAGAGACATTCCACAAAAGGCCAAAAAATGGAAAGTGCATTTTGACAGTAGACTCTAAACACTCTAAAGACAGGTATGTCTAGAGTATGATGGTCATGCTGGCTGGGATAATTTGGGGGTTGTAATCCAAAAAATCCCTAACATTTTGAAGCTCTGTATGCAGATGTCTGTACGTAGCTCTGAATTGCCATTCCTCTTCTTTGGCTCCTTTAGCTCAGCTCAGTATATAATTAAAGAAGTTTATAATATTGCTAAGAGCTTAAGATGTGTCCCTGTTGTAGACCCATATAGCTTGCAGGAGACTGTTATCTTGGCAACTTTCATTTTCAGCAAAGCAAAGTTGTAAACAGCTTGCCATATACTTTTGAAAAAGTCCTGCCAAGTACAAGTTTGTGTAGGAGTTGGCTCCTGGAATAATTTATGATTTTTCCAATATTTGCTGACCTAATGTGACTTTTCCATATTGTATCCATTCAGGGGATTACTGTGAGATTTTATAGCATGAGCAGGAAATGTTACATTGCAACAGTCTCCTCTTTTCTCTCCCCTTTTAGTCAGGAAAGAAATGAAACAAAACTATGAAGAACACAAATGCAAATAGTGATACTGAGACGATCAGAGACTTACAACACAGCCCCATTTCCTTGACACATCCACCCAATATCCTGCCTATGGCATTTGCCAAAGGAAGAGAGGACTAAGAGTTCAAGTCAATTGCTTCAACTCCATGCCTGAGGAGCAATCAATAAGATCTGATATTTATGATAAATTCAGAAGCTTCCACGTTGCATGAATGTTCCTTGTCTGTTCTTGGACCTTGCCTTCTATTTCTTGTGGCCCTTACAAATGACTATGGAGAGACAGGGAAATGGATTTGTAACAGTGTCAAGAAGAGTGGTATATTTTATCAGGGTTGTATGGAATAAAACCAGTTCAAGCAATTTAAACAATACAGAACAGAATATAAGAAGACTAAAAAAAATGAGACAATTTGACAAGTTATAACAAGCATGCTTAAATCAGTTAAGGTAGTTTAAAAACAATAATGTAGCTTTTGATTTGGGGGGAAAAGTCAATTAGGCATCAACAGCTTTTGATAAAAAGTCATATCTTTACTTGCTGCAGAAATGATACCAGTGTTGGAGCCATTTAGGCCTATGAAGGGAAGGACATTCTACAACTGGGGCATTACAACAGAGAAGGCCTTTGTTCTGACAATATATTGTCCCAAGTGCTGGGACATAGACATGGGCCCCTTCTGCAGATCTCAGGCAGGCACTTCTCCTCATATCAAGGTGATACTGTAGAGAGAAGTGTGTCCGGGATCTCAGTCATAGCCACCAACTTTTCACATCTGAAAACTGGGACACATGTGGCCAAGCAACATCAAGATGAGAAAAGTTAACAATGAGGAAGAGCACAGGATATGAGAGGTTGCAGTAGTTAATCATAATAATAATAATTTTTACAGTATTTATAGACCGCTATTCCGCAATGATCATAGCGGTGTACAGTAAAATTGCAACACAATACAAAAAATTGCAAGGCCTCTCTCCCCCTCAAGATGGTGGTTGGAGGAGGGCTCTTTGTCTTCCAGGCCTGGCCTCTCTCCCCCTTAAGATGGTGGATGGAGGAGGGCTCTTCGTCTTCCAGGCCTGGCCTCTCTCCCCCTCAAGATGGTGGTTGGAGGAGGGCTCTTCGTCTTCCAGGCCAGGCTTCTCTCCCCCTCAAGATGGTGGTTGGGCTCCTTTTCTTCAGGCTGGCCCGCTCCCCTCCTCAAGATGGTGGTTGGAGGAGGGCTCGTTGTCTTCCAGGCCTGGCCGCTCCCTCTCTCCCCTCAAGATGGTGGTTGGAGGAGGGCTCTTCGTTCCAGGCCGGCCTCTCTCCCCCTCAAGATGGTGGTTGGAGGAGGGCTCGTTTGTCTTCCAGGCCTGGCCCTCATGTCTCCCCCTCAAGATGTGGTTAGGAGGGCGCTTTGTCTTCCAGGCTGGCACTCGTCCCCCTCAGATGGTGGTTGGAGGAGGGCGCTTTGTCTTCAGGCCATGGCCTCTCGCCCCCCTCAAGATGGTGGTTGGAGGAGGGCTCTTTGTCTTCCAGGCCAGGCCTCTCTCCCCTCAAGATGGTGGTTGGAGGAGGGCTCTTTGCCTTCCAGGCCAGGCCTCTCTCCCCCCAAGATGGTGGTTGGAGGAGGGCTCTTGGCTTCCAGCCAGCCCTCTCTCCCCCTCAAGAGGTGGCGGGGGAGGGCTCTTTGTCTTCAGGCCAGGCCCTCTCCCCTCAAGATGGGTTGGAGGAGGGCTCTTTGTCTTCCAGGCCGGGCCTCTCTCACCCCTCAAGATGGTGGTGTGGAGGAGGGCTCTTTGTCTTCCAGCCTGGCCTCTCTCCCCTCAAGATGGGGTTTGGAGGAGGCTCTTGGTCTTCCAGGCCAGGCCTCTCTCCCCCTCAAGATGTGGTTGGAGGAGGGCTCTTTGTCTTCCAGGCCAGGCCTCTCTCCCCTCAAGATGGTGGTCAGGGGGAGGGCACTTTGTCTTCAGGCCAGGCCTCTCTCCCCCAAGTGGTGGTTGTAGGAGGGCTCTTTGTCTTCCAGGCCAGCCTCTCTCCCCTCAAGAGGTGGTGGGAGGAGGGCTTTGTCTTCCAGGCCAGGCCTCTCTCCCCCTCAAGATGGTGGTTGGAGGAGGGCTCTTTTTCTTCAGGCCTGGCCATCTCTCCCCCCGCAAGATGGTTGTTGGAGGAGGGCTTGGTCTTCCAGGCCTGGCCTCTCTCCCCTCAAGATGGTGGTTGGAGGAGGCTCTTTGTCTTCCAGGCCTGGCCTCTCTCCCTCTCTCTAAGATGGTGGTTTGGAGGAGGGCTTCTTTGTCTTCCAGGCCTGGCCTCTCTCCCCCTCAAGATGGGTGGTTTGGGAGGAGGGCTCTTGTTTGTCTTCCAGTGCCTGGCCTCTCTGCCTCTCTCCCCTCAAGATGGTGGTTGGAGGAGGGCTCTTTGTCTTCCAGGCCTGGCCTCTCTCCCCCTCAAGATGGTTCACTTTGCAAGATTCCATCTTCTCTTTTCTCCCTCTGCTGGGTTATTTGAGTTACTTGAGTGCATTCTGTAACAACTGAAGTAAGCAAAGGACAAAGACAGTAGTGGGAGAAGGTGACAGAAACTGGAATAAAATGGGATGACAGAGGATTAATCAGGATTGCCCCTGCCAGATTGAGACAGTTGGAAGGTATGAGAAAGTCCATCTGTGTACTGTGGGATTTGCTGTCTAGAAACTGTGTTTAGAATTATCATAGTTAATCTTTTACTCTATGGTTGGAAGACTTAACACCTGTTGTAGGAGGAATGATTTATATTTCCCAACAGGTTTTGTCAATACAGCAAGTAAACCCCAGTATTCTTTATTATCTCCTCTTTGAAAATAAAATAGAAATAAAGAAATAAAATGTCAGTTGCTTGAATACAAATGGAAGTAAAAGCATTGACATAAATTGCCTGCTGGTTTTCAGTGTCAAAACATAGGCACGCCAGGACCTATGCCCAGAAAGAAGTTCAAACATTTGAAGAAGATGCTCGGCCCACTCATTCCACACATGTGGCATCTGTAATATGGTTTTGCATCAGTGAAAAAATGAACCATACCCTCAGAGGCACTTATACTTGACTGTTTCTGCACAGAATCCAGAGGTTGTTCTCCTGACATTTAAAATAATTTATGATGTTCAGCCAAAAATGTTGGGGGTTGTACTCTGCCTCAAAGAAAACCTGTAGTCTGCACATTTAGACTTAGAACATTGGCATTTAAGCGTGTGTTGTTACTCCCATGGCTTGCATTCTCAGAAAAGAGGAAGCGTGTTTGATTTTTCTACCTTATGCTGAAAATTATTAGACAAAGTATAGCTTTTCCCCCTCTCCCTCCCTCTCCCTCTCCCTCTGTGTGTGTTTCTGGCATGAATAGGGTTTGCAGAATTGGCCTATCTTGTTTATGAATAGAATGATTTCATTTCAAACAGCAAGCTTTGTTTCCTCCTCAGCTCCATCCTCTCCATTGACTTGTCCTCTGATGGCAATAGGATAATTTGATGAGAAGAATATGTCGGAAATCTCTAAAGCTATATTTTCACAGCCATGTCCTGAACTTGTTTGTTTGCTTAACTTCCTGAGAGTGCCATTTGCTGGGGATGGATACTGCCACATGGACTCATTTGCAGAAAGATGGCTGAGACTTCAGGAATGTTGGTTGTTTTATTAAAAGAGGCAAAAAATGTCTGGTCTTCTCTTGGGTTTTTGAACAGATTTGTGCGGAGGAATGAGAAGTGGAGGAGGTAGAGTCATGTGTTTGAGATATTTAGTTCATTCATTTTATTTTTATCCTCCCTTTCTCCCAAGTCCCTGACCATGAATATGGCCTTGTAATTCTTAAATGTATATGGCTTGTTGAAACTCAGTCAAATAGACTATCCACACAATTAAAAACACAGCAGCAGATCTTGGGAAAGTAAGCTTTCTAAACTAAGGACCTAAACAGATGGCTCTAAGGGGATGGCATTATGGCACCCCTTTGTGCACTGTATTGGGGCTGCAGCAACTGCACACCACAGCCCTGATCTGATGATATGCTGGTTCCAAAAGAAACGGCAGAAAACCACTCCTTTTTGAAGCCAGCAAAAAATCGCCCTTGCTGCCACAGTGGCGGCTTTTCTCTGTTTCTTTGGCACAGTGTGTCTACATGCTGCACTGCAGAAATAGTATGATGCCACCTGCCATCTGGTTGGGTGGGCGGCATAATGGCAGCATCAGAGTGTAGTCAGGGTGGGCAGTGTGTGGTTGCCACCCCCACTCCATCCCGACACCATCTCTAAGTGTATCACACTATCAGTGGGTTGACTCTTATTTAGGGATATAACGCCTGATTACGTTTATTCTTACAGGAAGCAATGAGCAATTTTAGTAATTTTCTTCCCACTCGTTTTGAAATTTGTTTGCAATTCAGGACTTAACCTGCACAAAAATTGCATGCCATTGTTTTGTATAGAAAGCAGCCTTTCTGTACAGAAAATTATATTTCCTGGCAAAATACTGTTTCCTGTGCATGAAGGCTGTTTCTTTGCAAATCAACCATGTGCTTTTTTTAAAACACAGAATTAACAGCCCCGACAGACTGGCGATAAAGGCTGGCATCGGGTGGAGTGGAGACGTGGTGTCCACACAAAACATGCCCCAACTCCGACCCCATGCTGGCATGATGCCGTGTACACCCACTGCATGGCGGGCAGCATTACGGTACTCCTCTGGTCTTGCGTCCAGATTACACAATGCCAAAGGAGCGCCGAAAAACCCTGGTGCCACTTTTTATGGCTCCTTTTTGTGCCACGGAAAGGCCAGATCAGGGACATGGCATGTAATTGCCATAGCCCTGATCCAGCACTGAAAGGGGCAGTCTGTTCAGCCCTAAGTCCCTAATCACAGTGTTTTTAGCACAGGAAATGGCTTTTCTGTGCAAAGTTTATATCTCCATGTAGAAAAATAATTTTCTGCACAGAAGATGTTTCCTGAACAAAAAAGGCAGTTTTAAGTGCAAAACAATAATATGGAAATTTGGCAAGGAATAAGTCGCAAACTGTGAAATTTCTTCTCAGTGAAAGATTCCTCTCTTCAAGATTTCACGACACAAAAAACCCTTCTGTCTTTCAACCATTTTTCAAATATTTTTGAATATTATTTCCATATCTTCTTTCACTATCTCTAATAAAAGTGGTATATAATAATTAATAATTTAATAAATCTACACAGATAGCAGTGCAATCAAAAATTTCCCCACCTCACTGTAGATTTGTAAAGATTCTTTCAAGTAAATGGTTGGTCAGATCATCTGCTTCAATTTCATTACTGTATTATATAAGTAGATAAGGATTAATCTGTTGTCTATTGCTTTAATTCCCCCCACTCATTTTGCCATCTTAAATTTGCTCTGTTCCATTACTCCAGCAGTTTGCAAAACTTTTAATTTTCTATATTTTTTCTAATATGTGCATTTCTTGTATGAACATTAATCTACTAAGTATGTTTTTATGTTATTTGCCTGATATGCATTGTTGACCATTTTAATTAATAATATGTTCTTTTGTTTGTCCCATTAATATATGCATTGGTTGTGTCACTTTCCTCTTAATATACACATTTTGTTGTATATGTTATTATCATTTTTACACTATTCCCTCCACACACAGCCCACCCCTAAACACTGCATAACAATATTCTGAGAAAAGTAACCACTGAGTTATTGTATTCCAGTAATCAGGAAAGTTGATGATTATTAGTTGAAATGAGAACTGCTTTAATATTTTCCTACAAATAAGTGCAAACAGAACCACAAGTGAATATTTTAATAAAAAAACAGTCATGCTTATAATCTTTAGGCTGCAAAGATGGGTTTAAACTGTTGCAAAGAAAAATAAAATGAATATATTTAAGTGGAGAGTCAGACCAGTAGAATCAACAGGCATTCCCTCCTGAAGCATATAAACCCTAAGGTATGGTTTCTTGTATGAGAAAAGAAACATGTATGGGAAATATGAACTACTACCATGTATGGGGAACGTGAACTACTTGTAATTGCAAGTGATATCTCATATATCTCATATATAGTGTCTGATGTTTATATTTCTAAGAATGCTCTATGGTTGTGTGGGAATGAGCTTCTTCTTTTTTTTGCAAGCAAAGGAATAAACCATCTGTGAAATAAGGTATGGTTTTTAACTGCACATTTGTGGTCTATTGAAATAGTTTTTAACTTAGTCAGTGGTGGCTGGTGGCTTCCATATCAGTGGACCTATGAATCCACTGATTTAGCTAAACTTTAACAGAATCATCCTCAAGGTTCTGAATCCTGTTTTCCCCAGTTGGATACCTTGGATAGTTGTTTTCAGTTTTCACTAAACCATATAACAGATTCATCAACCAACTGACATGGCAATCACCAGTCACCACTGCATTGGAGCAGATAACAGCTTACCTGGGAGGAGACACTTTTCAACTCAAAAATAGTGTGTGGTACCCCCCACTTCTGAGACCATGCTCTTACTTTGGGATTAACTAGTGCTTTACTTCTACAGCAACTTTACATCTCCAGACTGGGTGATCCAACTTTGGAAGAGATTATGGATCCACAATCTCTCATACACACCCCTGTTTTGCCACATTTTGGCAGATTAATGTTTTCTAAACGTGCTTGTATAATACAATAGCATCCAAAATCCACAAAACAGTGACATCTTTATCGGGCTAATAAAACAATGCACATAATTCATTTTTATGCTTTTTTTTGGTTGACCCAATAAAGCTATTACTGTTTTGTGGATTTTGGATGAAATTATAATTTCCAGTATGGCCAACATGGCTACCCCAGAATATGTTTAATGATAGAATCTAGAATCATAGAGTTAGAAGAGACCACAAGGGCCATCTAGTCCTGTTAAAGTATATTTCTAATTTGTATGGAAAATGTTCAGATGTGGCAATGGTTAACTAAAATTTAAAATGGTTCCTGTTGCAGGCCAGAAAGCCTAGGCCTGGAAGAACAAGTCTTCAAGGACATGTGCTGAGACATAATATAAACAAAATGTATTATTGTAATGGTCTTGTGTAGTATGGTGACTTCATGGGAAAGAGGTGTGTCCACTTGGTGGGAAAGATGATCTTGTGAGACAACAAAGACTGATGTCACATTCAAGCTTCTAGCATGGACTCTGAAAGAGTATAGATGTATAGTAGCCTGCTGTGAAAGTGTAAATAGCAACAAAGTCAATAAACCCTCATTTGAGTGAAAATCTGTGTTGAAGTTAGTTTGTTCCTGAGTGACAGAGAAGACTGCATCTGTTCCAGTTGGTACCAGTCCAGAACCACCGGTAACAAGAGACATCAACCATCCCAAAGATCTTTTTCTCTAACAAGTCCAACCCCCTGCCATGCAGGAAATCTCAATCAAAGCATCCCCGAAAGATGGCCATCCAGCCTCTGTTTAAAGACCTCCAAGGAGGGAGAGTCCACTACACTCCGAGGGAGTTTGTTCCACTGTTGAACAGCCCTTACTGTCAGGAAGTCCCTCCTAATGTTGAGGTGCAATCTCTTTTCCTGTAGTTTGCATCCATTGCTCCAGGTCCTAGTCCCTGGAGCAGCAGAAAACAAGCTAGCTTCCTCCTCAATGTGACATCCCTTCAAATATATAAACAGGGCTATGATATCACCTCTTAACCTTCTCTTCTCCAGGCTAAACATCCCCAGCTCTCTAAGGTGTTCATCATAGGGCATGGTTTCGAGACCCTTCACCATTTTAGTCACCCTCCTTTGTACACGCTCCAGTTTCTCAACGTCCTTTTTAAATTGTGGTGCCCAGAACTGGACACAATATTCCAGGTGGGGCCTGACAAGAGCAGAATACAGTGGTACTATTACTTCCTTTCATCTAGACACTATACTTCTATTGATGCAGCCTAAAATTGCATTGGCCTTGTTAGCTGCACCATTGCACTGTTGATTCATGTTCAACATGTGGTCTACTTGGACTCCTAGATCCCTTTCACACATATAAGTCTCTCGTTCAGTTAGGTATCCTCCATCCTATATCTGTGCATTTCATTTTTCCACCCTAAGTGCAGAACCTGTTTTCTAAGTGTGTGTGTGTATATATATAATATGTGCCCTTTATTTGAGTTGTATGTGCCAGATGATTTATGATTTTGTTTCTAGAGTCCTTGTTTCTGTTTTTTTATGTCCTCTTTTTTTACAACATTTTACTGGAGGGAGGCCTCCCCTCTGATGTTTCACTTTAAGTCACTTGCTCCTCTTTCTCTGTGATAGAAATATAGCATCTACGCATGTATATACATACATTTAAAAATTGTTTAATTTGACTTAGATGCTTTGTCTGCAAGAGGTAAAACTGTGTGTAGGTTCATAGGTCACAGGAACATGTTTCAGAAATACTGCAAGTGTGCTCCTTGACAGCTGATAAATACTAGAGGAGAGATAGGAAGTTTCAAAATCTTCCTCAGCAGCCTGTCCCATGTTCTAAGCGGCATTTGGAGAAAAGGCCACCCACCTTCCAGTAGCATTGCAATGTTCTGTGTATAAGCCTCCCAGGGGGAGACTGTCATTGGCTCAGCATGGGACTGCCCTACTATAACAAAGCAGAGATGGGGAGGGGAAGTATCAATAAATCACCTGTCAAAAGCTATGGAGCTTTTTCTTCCTTCTTCTCCTCACTGTGAAACTAGACTTTGGACTGCAGCCTACACCTTTTATACCATACAATCCCATGGTTTTTCTGTCTGCCTGCTTGGTTAAATTGTTTGTGAGGGATATTCACCCTATATTGACTGTCATGAAGTCACCAGTATGAACAGAAGAATTTGTCATCTCAGCATCTTATATCCTTGCAAGGTGTTTTTTTGGTTCTACTCTTTATTTACATTTGTTATTCTCCAATGTCAATTGCATCAACATTTCATGTTTATTTAGAATTGTTCAATTATATTTATATTGGTTAAGGATTTTTGTAGCATCCCTTTATTCATTAGCATCCGTACTCAGTGATATATAGTATACCCATTTTTAATTTTTTTTCTCCTATTTTTGACTAGATAGTGTGAAAAGCCAGATGACAGACCAGATCCTGAAGCATTTCCCACTTCTCTTCTTGTCTCTGCTTCCCTTTCTTAAGGCTTAAATATTTTCAGGGTCATCCCATCACATTTTTAGTCCTTGCATGCTTCCCAACAACCCCACTCTCCATCCTTGACTGCTTATTCATCCTCCAAAATCCAAATCTCCATCCCATATGTTAAACCATCTGAACTGGAAACAACACAATAAATTTGCTTACACTGTGCAGCAAAGTGGATATTTTATACTTACACCTCATTTTCTTATTCTTTCCCCTTCTTTCCCTCCTTTACTCTTGTCTCACCTGCTTTTATTTATCTGTAAACCCTCCCCTCTCTTTTTGTTTGAGGCAGAAAGAGTCCAACAGGAGAGTGGGAGAGAAGGCGAGCCCATTCAAGATTTAATGCCATGATTGTTGGAGGCTATCCCTAAGCCCTCTCTGGCTCCTTTTTCCTCTCTGATATTAATAGGGCCATCATCAACTGCCTTTGATTTAAATTGTTTTACTCTCTTCAGAGAAGAGTCAGAGGAAAGGGGAGTTTCTCAGTCTCTGACAAAATGCAATCTAGAACAAAGCAGGTATCCAGGATTTGTGGCTTCTGTCATGCCCAACAGTCCAGGACATTTTTTAGACCCGCAAATCCATGATAGTTTCCTTTTCCCAGCACATATGGCAAGCCTGTTCTGGCACAACAGGATCTGGCAATTCCTCCTTTTGACTGCAACACACTCCTGCTTGCCCCTGAAAAATCACCTGGAGCAAAATTTTGAGTAGGAAAAGAGTGGTAGTTGAGTGGAGGACTTCCATTGTGACTGCCAACACAACAGTCAATATTACATTACACTGTGAAGTCGAAGGCTTTCATGGCCGACATCCATAGTTTTTGTGATTTTTTTCAGGCTATGTGGTCATGTTCTAGAACATCAGGAATAAACTCTTCTACAACATGGCCACATAGCCCAAAAAACCCACAAAAAACTATCACAGTTCACTGTTATAGTGGTCAGTGGAATAATAGCGTTAGTACAATGTCTTGTGATATTCAGAAATGTTAGACTCAACTACGTGATCATTATTACATCAGCAAACTACACTTGGTTCAATTGATCAGTTAATCTGTTCAATCATTTGTTAACTAATTGTAAAAATCAGTTTTTGTTAGTGAGGTTGGGAAGAGCAGAAATGTGTATGTAAGAATAAGCTTCCTTCCTTCTTTCCTCCCTCCAGGAAATTCCCCTACACTGAGAAGTTTGTAATATGTCCATTTATATGCATGCTCTGAACTAGTCAATTAACTGCATGAACTATCTGGGTTCCCCCCCCCCCCTTAGTTAACATTTCTGCACATTGTCATCAGGAGTGTTTTATATTAAGAATGCAATAAAAATATATAATTCAACCACATTTAAAATGTGCAAGTGTTGCTGGGCCTTGATCATCTCAAGTTGTTGTTTATCTTTAGCCATGAAAACTGGGTTTGCAAAATATAAGTTACTTCCTCTGTTGATATCATCTTCTTGTATTTTATTTCCTGTTGGTCTCCCTTTGACTCCCATTAATCAACCAGAGTGCGCAAGCAATCTTTGAAGATGTACTTATATCAGCTTGCTATATTCCCACACCTCCAACATTTTTTCATCTTCTTTCAAACCTTATTCTTCCACAGCCTTTGTATTGTCTGGTACCATCTGTTTAGCATTTGAAACCAGAACTGCCTGAGATTTGCCTCTGATGCCCCATTAGTGTTCTGTTATGCTACACCATCAGCTTTCATCTTACTGCTTCTTTCTACTTCACTTGTTTTGTTGAACAAGAAGTATTGGACCTTCAAGTTGGGCCACTTTGCAACTCAGGATTAAAAGATATCTCTTGATATCTCTCAAGAAGTATCATTCTAGCACTTAGACAAGCCTACAATGATGGTTTGGTTCATTTCATCTCCATTTTCCTTTGCTGAAGTGAAGGGACCCGGTAGGGCAGGCAGGGATTCAACTATAAAAATGATTAATTACCAAGAGCTTATTCCCAAAAGCCTAGCAACTTGCCTGGTTCACTGCTACAGTTTTGAAGTCTCCAATGAAAACTTTAATCTGTTCACCACACCAGTCCATGGATTCAGCTAGTTTTCTCCAAACCTTTGATAGGTGAGATAGATGACACACACACACACACACACACACACACACACACACACATATGCGCAACTTAAAATTAAAGGGCACAAGATTAATCTTGAAAGATCTACATCAAGTGTATGCAAGACAGGGAGTCTGAGCAGACGGGCCAGGAAAGCATGGGCCAAGCCCAGGTTTCCTGGCCCCAGTGCTCACTTGGGCTGGTCTTTGGGTCAGCATGGAGACCCACGGGTTCACATACCCGTCCCCATGCCTGTCCTGGACCTGGGACTGGCATGCTTCTCCTTAACTTGCCAGCTGTCTATCCAACTGAGAAATCTCCATCCCCACCCCCAGTCATTGCACCTGATGTAGTGACTAGTAAGGAACATAGAGGGACTATCTGAACAGCCCAGTCTTGCTGCAGAGTTTCTTAGAAACTCAGCATAAAACCAGGGGTATATTACTCTGGGCTAAAGGCTCCTTACCCCAGGGACAAGTTGGATCCTCTGGATTCACTCCTGTACCAGCCCAATCATGCCCCCAGGGTTTTGGCCTGCTTCAACTGAACTAGATGACACAAGGCCAGGGGGAAACCGGGCCTATGGACCTTGTGGACAGCCACTAAGTTGAACCTCAGTAGAAGCCTGTGCTTCTAAGCCTCAATCACTTTTGGGGGTAGAGCTTGGTAAAGAGTGGCGCGTTATAAACGGGCCTTTAATATGCCCCCGTCACGTGCTAGGGGTTGGCCGAGGCGTCCATACCGGCCTCACCCCTAGCACGTGATGGGGGCGTAAAGATGGCGGCACCCTATACACACGGACGCCGCCATCTTTACGTGCTGGACGCGTTGCATCCGCACGTGTCGCCCCGGAAATGACACTGCAAATGCGCCCCTTGCGCTTTGTGGTGCCTCTTCTGGGGCCTGAGAAGGAGCGCAATTTCCGCGCTCCTTCTCAGCAGCGTCCGGGAGCTGCGCTGTTTAAAGGCTGCGGCTCCCGGATGGTGCAAGTGGCGGCAGTCTGTAACGTGCCTTACTTTTTGGATTACAACTCCCAGAATCCTCCAGCCAGCATGACCACTGTTATTGAAAAAAATGCAATATTTGCACAATCTAATGAGGGACTAGAACAAATGCGTTGGGTGCAGAAGCCTTCATGTTCAACCTTTGTCACCTGCACTGCTGATTCAGAATGCTCTAAAATTGAATTGAGGCTTATGGATGAAAGAAATCTCTCAGACCTGGAATATTAAGTGCAAAGAGATGTTCTGTAGAGATGGAGAGTGATTACCACCAATCCCATGGCACATAAGCTAGGTCTCCAAAATTGATTTTTTATTGGTTTGCACCACAAGAAATCACCCCTTGCTTGTAGGGCTAGACTACAAATCACAAAAAACATCTGACTATGATTCTGTTGATCAACATAATTACAGCAGTGTAGGTGGGGGTGCCATGGCTGGGATAACATGGTTGCAGATGTTGTGGCAACCAAAGTGATTTGCACCAGCATAAAACTGGCATAAGACACTAACAGACACCAACTGCCCATTGCCTCATTCAAAGCTTGAAAGTAATAAATTACAAGGAACAAAATGCAAAGAAAGGTTACAGTATGACTTACAAGATACCATTTTTGACAAGAAGGATGTAACAAAGTTACATTTCAAAAGTAACAAAAGATATCAGAACAAAATCATGTTACTGCAATGAGTCATTGCAGTGAGTAGTTACTTTTAAAAAGTTAGCCTTTAAAAACTATTTATAGAGGCATTTTGGCAGGAGCTTTAACTTGTATTTCATGGTTTTATCAATCATGGCACATATTCAGTATCACAGTTATTGATTTGTAACCTAGAGTTATGGCTCCATAACTGATCTGTCTTCAGTAAGTCTATGTAGTCATACTGTAAGCCTACATAAATGCCACATCAGCCCATCGTAAGAGCCAACAGCCAGATCGCAGATCGGACAAAGAAGGTCTTTTTAGTTTCAAGTTCCTTCATCTGATCTGGCTGCTGGCTTATAAGGGAGGCAGGCAGGAGAGGAGTTGGGATAGGAGAAGTTATTTAGCAGATACAGCTAAATAGCTTGTGTAGAATTTTGGCACCTTTTTTTAAAAAAAGTTAAATTATTTTTTTTAAAAAACCCTAAAACAAATATAAAAATAGTGCACAACTCAACAATGTTATAAGCTATTTTTAAACACTAATGAATAACTTGACTAGGGTCCAAAATACACTGCAGAAATAATCCAGTTTGAGACTGCTTTAACTGGCCTGGCTCAATGCTAGGGAATTCTGGGAACTGTCATTTTGTGAGACATTTAGCCTTTCTGTCAGAGAGCTTTGGTGCCACAATAAACTACAATTCCCACAATTCCCAAGCACTGAGCCAGGGCAGTTAAAACAGTCTCAAACTGGGTTATTTCTACAGTGTGTTTTGGACCAAGGAAAACATATACTGTGTGTGTCTGTATCTCTGCAAGTTTGTGGTTTAAGTTGTAGACTGGTGTGGAAATGGGATTTATGGCTGAATAAATATGAAACTGACATGGAATGGAATTAAAATGTTTCATCCACTTCTTAAGAAAAGATGCATGTTTTAAACATTTAAAAGATGCATGTTTTAAAATATATGTTTTTAATAATGAGGTGGAGCTGTCCAGCTGATAGGATCTGACCACCTGCTTCTCATATCAATTTATGTACCAGAAGAGCAGCAGTATGTTTTCACATTACTTCACTTCTTTCCCCTCCAACTGTGTATTGGACATCCAATATAGCTTGGCATTTCCTCAACAGAGTTAATAACAGATACGATAATAAAAATGTCACTTGAATATTGTAGTTGTTCTGCTCAGAAGTGCATCTTTGAAGATGCTGGACTGTACAAAATGAATTTAATTCCCCAGAGAGAAATATATGCATACAATAGCTACTGGCTCACTGAAAAGTTATATACTTTCATATTTGTACGGTTCTTACAAAGACATAAAATCCTGAGCTGGGAAGTATTACAGTAATAACATCTGGCAACCAAGAATAGTTATCTGATAATTCCTGGGAAGCAGTACTTTGGTATGGCAAATGGATGGATATCAGGTATCATTTGATAACAATAGCTTGATTGTCAGAGATTGTTTTACAATTCACACCCATGAAGATTTGGAGGAGGGGGTTGTATTAATTCCAGTAGAAGAAATGTTGACCAAGCCAGATAGATTCACACTGTCATTTTTAAAGCTGAGACATTTAATCTGGATTTGTATTTATAGGGCTGTTTGGGTCAGAAAAGGTTTTTCTGATTTATCATGTGTTTTTCCTCACACATCTCTTGTAAATGTGAATATAGCCAGAATGTCTTGAAGTGAGAGGCTGCCTTTAGATTTTTAACTCAACCTTGATTCCAGATTTTCCTTCTCCGAAGCGCAACATCTGGATCACAATTGAGATGTATATTGATGAACACCACAGAGGCATACACACACACACACACACACACACACACACACTTTTAACCTTCATTAAAACATATATACATATACAAATAAGACAACTAAATTACAACTACACATACCACAAACACAACAGATAAAATGACTTCCTCCCCTCTACCTCATGAATATACTTGAAATTTTAAAGAAATTGTTTTTTACTTTTTTATTTATTATATATAAGCAGTCTTATTGGTTTCAGTATTTTCTATCCTCAGTTCATTATTTAATGTCATTACACACACACACACACACACTTTTTCATATGAACATCTTATATATCTATATAAATATATAATTTAATATCCATATATTTATATATATGCTTAGGTACACATATTATATATGAATTATCAGTTTCTTAATCATACCCGCTAAGGAATGGGAAAATTATTTTCAAAAGCTATTTGCAACAAACAGTTCAACAGAGATCCAGCATTTAAGTCTCAGCAGTTCATATGCCTACTGTCATACATACTCATTGTAACATCTTGCTTTATGTTGACGACATGATATTATTATCAAACTTGCAGGTAGGTATGCGGAGACTGTTAAAAAGACAGTTGCTATTGCCAGAACAATTCCTTAACTATTAACAAATCTAAGTCAAATATAATGGTATTTGGTTAAAGAATGCAGAGACATTTGCAAGCCAAAATCAAAGTGTTTAACTACTGGGGTAAAATCGATGAAATGGAGCCAGATAGATTACCAAGATTATGTCTCTTAGAACAGTCACAATCCCATCTTCAATCCTCTTGGTTTATGCAAATAACAAATTTTATAAAGAGCTATGGTCTTCCTGATTCATGCACAGTTAATGACCAAGCAAAAAAGGGTGTGAGACAGAGAATCTTGGATACCGAAGCCCAAAAAGATACAGCCTCCCTTAACAATGTAGGTAATTTAAAATGGCTGAGCCGATTTAAACACTCTTTTCAAAGAGCAAATTATCTAAAAATACAAATACCAAAATACCTGAGGGAGGCATTTACCAGAGCTAGATTTGACCAGCTTGACACCATGGTAAGATACGGAAGATTCAATGGTATTCCTTACAATGAATCAATCTGTATCTGTGGAGACCAAGAAATTGAGGATTTAGCTCATATTTTATTCAAGTGTAATCTGTACCAACAGGAAAGAGATCAGTATCTTGGTCCCTATATCAAAAGAACAATGTTTTGGAATATCCATGTCAGAATCTCTTATTTCATGAATGGCGAAGATTCAAAAATATCTATTATCACAGCTCAGGTTTTACGTAAAGGTTTTACGTACAGTTGAGAGTTAGATATGTGGGATCAATTGAAGTAAATTGCAGAGGTGATGAAGAATTCTGATGTGTGATGCTTCGTGTTCAATTTTATTACTTTATGTATTATGATCTTAATGCTGTAATACATTTGTTTTATTCTTTTTACCCATTTTTGTATCTTGAACCTGCGGAATAGATTTTTATGATCAGTTTTATAACTATGGCCCATTACAGACGGGCCTATAGTACGGACTGGGTCCGTACTAGGGTTAGAAAGGGGCGTAACTTCCTGATGCCACTAACCCTAGTACGGACCGAGTCTGTACAAAATGGCGGCACCCGTTCCACATGGGTTCTGCCATTTTGACGTCACAGATGCATAGCGTCCGGACGTCGTGCGGCGAAGTGATGCCGCGAGTGCACGATTAGCGCCTTGCAGCGCCACTTCCGGGGCACAGAAAGAAGCCCCATTTTGGCGCTTCTTTTTGGCTGTGTCTGGGAACCACGCGGTTTGGCTGCTGCGGTTTGTGGACGCAGCAACTGGCGGCGGCAGAGCGCCCCTCTTGGACTCTCTGTAACGCGCCAAAGTTTCATTTTAGGTACTGTACATATATTGTTTTACATTTATATGACATCCATACAGTACTCTATATACATTTCAGATTCTGTGTTATTATATTTTAACTCTTTTCTAATTGCTATAGAATTTCTATAGGATTTTATAATATATTTTACTTGTTTTAATGTTATTTTGTGTTATTTTGAAATAGCCTAAGGGCTATTCAATAAACAAACATTTCTATCAGTTTCTTAATCCTCTGTTCCATACATACTTTCTCCATCCATATTTGTTTACAGTACATTTGTAGGCTAAGCCAATCTTGTTTATACGTATGAACTGATCCTTCTGATTAAGTAAATTCGCTTATCTGTTTTCATAAAATCATACCATTCAAGCAACCACTCCATTGTTTCCAGTTCTTCCTTTGCTTTCCATTGTTTTTCATATATAATTCTTGCTGCTGATATCAAATAAAATAACAAGTTGCCATATTTTCTATCTTCTCTTCAGTTATTCCCAAAAGATATAAGTGGGATGTTGTCTTTAGATTTTTAAGTTATCTTTGTAATTCTAGACTTCCATCCTCCAAACTGCAATATCTGGGTCACAATCAAGAAGTCTACTTGATGCAACACCAGAGAGGTTATGCATTTCCATGAAAATGGAGGTTTCTTCATTTTCAGAATGCAGAGCAGTTAAAGAGATAGCTACAATATATGACTGGCTGATAAAATTAACAGACATGTTGGAATCAGACAAACTAAATTACTTGATCAAAGACAAATCAATGAAGAAATATGGAGAAGACTGGCAACTAGTATTAATTTATTGCAACAAAAAATGGATAACATATATAATGAATTTACTGTATATAAGATCGATTACAGGAAGTAATGGATTTATGAGTTGAAATATATTTATTTATTGGAAAAATTAATGTAAGATGGATAGCAGGAGTAATAAATATGGAATATATTTACTGCTGCATCCTAACCTTCCTGACAAAACTGCTCTGGTTTGATCAGAATAGAAGTGAAATGCTAAAGGACTAAATTAGGGGTGAGCAACTGCTATAGGTGAATTTCCTGTACCCAGGATTCTATAAGGGGAGGCTACAAAAACTATCCAAAAAACCCAAAATAGAAGAACAATACCAAAAGTGTCCAGAAAATTGGAAAAAGCAGCCTTTCTCTGTGTGTGGGGGGGGGGGGGGGGGGGTGGGGATAAATAGTGGAATGGAGGTCTGTAATCTACTTAAAGGTGAACTGCCCCTCCTGGAGCCTTCAGTGAGAGGGAATTCACATTTTCTTTAGTTGGAAAAAGGGTGATCCAGTGATTCTGGAGGTTTCAAGGGCCACAAAAATAGTTGCATACAACTGCACTTTGCCCACTCATCGCAATAGCTGTATAAAGTAAGTCCGGTTAAGAGAAAAAGACTCATTCTGGATTTTATCAAAGAAGATGGTCACCTGTTTTGTGGAGAGTTGATTTTTAATCTCAATATAAGGGGCACAACCAAGATGCATCCATTCCAGTTCCATGGAGGCTGCCTTACAAAGGACTAAGGGACTGCATTCTTCCTTGTTACAATGGTGTACATGCACACAATTTCTCTTGACTGAATCATCAAGTTTAAACTTCACAAGACTCAGGCTGGCATTCTGTTCTGTTAGTGACCCACACAGGCATTAAGTTCACCATATACCAACATATGTCTTTTTGTTGCTGTTATTGTAGTTTGGTCTTTTCTCCCACCTTCCTCAACATCCAAAGCCCTCTCTCAGACTTGTTCTTATGATGGAATGCCCTGTCTCCATAGTCATTTCATGGCTGGTGGAGAGCAGAGGAGATGGGAGAAATGTCTGCCTATGGGGCTTTCTGCACGGTCATTTGGGACGTCCTCCGGACGTCCCATTTTAAAAAAGGGGCGTCTCTTTTAGACGCCCCATGTCCTATTACGGACTCCGTCCGTACAAGATGGCGGCGCCCTTTCTACATGGGCGCCGCCATCTTTACGCATCGGACGCATAGCGTCCAGACGCGTCGCGCTGCTGCTGACGTAGCGAGCGCGCCCCTGGCGCCTCGCTACGTCGCAAACGCGACGCAAAAAGAAGCTCCATTTTGGAGCTTCTTTTTTCGGTCCGCGCGGGAGTCGGGCCGTCTATAGGCTCCGGCTCCCCCGCGGACCTTCTGGCGGCGGCGGCAGACCGCCGCAAAGCGGCGGTGTGTAGCCCGCCTATGTCTCCATAGCTAGATGCAGACTGATGTCATCAACTGCTCTCTGGAGGACTATAGTGGATCTTGGCAGTAGATGTCATCAGTCTGTACCTGCCTCTGGGAACATAGCCAGAGGCTCTTCCAATCACTTCTGCTCTCAATCAGTGATAAAATAGACATGGTGGTGTGCTGTTATAGTGCAATAATGTGTTCTGAAACTGGTCACAAGGCAGCTAGAGCAATGTCCTGTATGCAGAACTGTTATGTTATGCCTGGCCACTTAGACTTATTTGATAAACAATAATTTTGAAGAAAGTTGCTTGTACATATCGTAAGAAGCTAGTCCTCACGGGGCTCTTATCAGATGGTCTGGTGGAAGGTGATGCAATTAGAAATGTTAAACAAGGTTTGGAAAATGTAGAATACAATTTAACTGCATATCTGCCCAAAGGTAAATTTGTTCTTAGATTCTTTTGGGGCCTAGGAACATTTGTATTTGCTGATAAAAATCAGGACAGTTTCTGGAAGGCTCTGATGAAACAACTGCAGCATTTAATGATTTTTGAGAGTATGTAATTAAATTCCACTAAGTGGTAAAATACTATTCAGGGCTGTTGACCAATGTGTTACATATCTTTCAGACTGTCAAGTGTTTTTGTGAAGCTGCCTCCCTTACAATGATGAATTACTTGATCTATCATTCAGGGCTTGTCAGCCTCAGATCCTTACATAGTGCAGACAGACGAAGCATGTAATTTCATTCCTGCGTACTTCTTACACTTTTCCTTGGCCTGTTGGCAAAAGCCCACTGGTGCCAGGCCTCACATTTCAGCTGTTGCCCATTTGTCTTATTCTGGTACAAATAGTTTATCAATGTTTCTTTTCTTTTTCTAGAATGAGAGTGAAATGTGAGCAATTTTTTGTGGATAGAAAACAATCCTCTGGAGTCCTGTTCTTGGTATGTCAGAGGCTGCCTATGTGCACAAGGATCTTGTGCCTTCTCCAGAGTGTTGAAAGAAGTTTGTTCCAGATAAATTGTTGTCCATATAGCTGGCAGACTAGAGTATTACTTGATAGGGCCAGTCACCTATGTGATTAAACTTCTCCAAGTGAAAGTTGAAAATGTCAGTATTTTACTACTCCTCTCAGTTTATCCTAGTGCCATGTTAAATGGAGCACTCTGGAAACTGTAATCCAAAAAAGTAATTTTTCCCAAACTCTGAACTCCATACAACCATCTTTCTAAAATTTGTGGAACTGGTAGTTCAGATAACATCCCAAGATTTCCTTTCCTAAATGGTAGCTCATGGAGATGGGGTCAAGAGCCACTGTACTTGGTTCTTCCCTTAATTCCTTACCTAGTTCTTCCCTTAATCTCTGCACAATATCTTCATTTATAGAAGAGTCTTCTACCTGTGTACAGTGTCTATGTATAGGTATATATAGCATCTTCACTTTCTGCTTCATGCAGCTGTTTACAGAGGTCACATGCTCTCAACTGGAGACTAGTATGGCTGCAGAAAGGGAGAGACTAAAGGAGCCACTCTGAGGCAGGCAAAGGACACATTCCAAGAATTGATCCCAGCTACTCCTTCCCTTCCTTTTTCTGAGACATGCTTTCCCCACACTGCTTCAAGTTGTCCCCCCATACACAAACATTTGTTCTTCTGCTACATCTTGACTTGGTCTGTCTGACAGAAAAAGCAGGAGCAGCAATGAAGATCCAATCTGCCCACCAGGTTCCAGCAAAACTTGCAAATTTAAGCAGGTTCCCAATCTGAAAGCTCATTTTTTGCCACCATTCCTCTCCTTGTCACTACATGCTCTAACTCCTCATTTCAGTCAGTATGTCCCCAAACGGTACCACTCTGAGCCACAGAAGTGACTACTAGCAAAAGATGTGGCTAAGGGTGTGAGCTTGCACAAGTAAAAAGCAGCAGAAACTACCACACAAGGCAGCAAAGCTGCACATTGGTTTTATGGGATTCCAAAAAGAGAGGTTTCATGCAACCCTCCTCCTTGCAATGGTCTTAAAGGCTGCTGGTTCCCCTTCTCTTTTTTGCACACCAGTATTTTGAGTGAAGGCCTCATTGCTGCCCCCTTTTTCCTCACTGCCCCCCTGGATCTTCCACCCTTCCATGGGTAGGACTCTACTGCCCACTTTGCAAATCACTGAATAAAAAGAAATTAAAAGGCAGATTGATGATGATGATGATGATGATGATGATGCTATGTTATATGCTTCAAGTTGATTCTGATATGTTGTTGTGTGCTTACAAGTAATTTCAGACTTATGATGACCCTAAGGTGAAGCTATCATGGGATTTTTTTTTGGCAAGTTCCTTCAGAGGGGGTTTGCCATTGCCTTGCTCTGAGGCTGAGAGAGTGTGACTTGTCCAAGTTCACAGACCAAGCAGAGATTCAAACCCTGGTCTCCAGAGTGCTAGTCCAACATTCAAACTACTACACCACACAGGCTCTCTGACATATGACATGTGATTCTGACATATGGAGACACTATTATAAGGTTTTCTTGGCAAAAATTGTTCATAGGGGGTTTGCAATTGCCTTCCAACCCAAGAAAGTGTGACTTGCCCAAGGTTAACCACTGGGTTTCCATGGCCAAGTAAGTCCTAGTCCAACACTCAAACCCCTACACCATACTGTCTTCATGTATAAACTAACTAGACATTAATCTGATGCCTCTATTCTTAGACAGTTTGCAGATAACAGCAAGTGTTACACATCTCATCAGATCTGCCCACATCCTTGTTGACATGTGGAGACTACTTCAGAAAAAGAACTTCCCTAGGAAAACTCATCCACATGGAAGCCATTGCAAATAGGTCAGCTCACCACCCAAATGAAGGTGGGAATCATGTGGCTCATGGGCTGAATGTGGGCCATTATATTTTTAAGTCTGTGTGTGCGCGTGCGTGTGTGCACATGCACGTGCACACACACATGGGCCTTCAAGGCACGTATTGCCTTATGGCAATCTCGTGAATTTCATAGGGTTTTCTTATGGAAGGGATACTCAGAGATGGTTTTGCCAGTTCCTTCCTCTAAGATATAGCCTACAGGCCCTGGTATTGTTACCCCAAAAGGTGAAGGGGGGGGCTGTGGGTCCCCACCAACTGTGACAGCATCTCCTTAAATGTTGAAGGAATTATTTAGCTCAAGGAGGCCTGTAAGAGCTTGGGTAACCTGAGGATAGTTTTCACCTATGTATACCATTATAGACTCTGGGAGGACTCCATGTTTAATGAATAAAGAAGAATTTTATGTAGAGATCTGCAAGGATACAGCCAAACATACAATAGCAATCCAAGCAGAAACCCTATAAAGAGCAAACTAAAACAGAGGTACAGATATTTGACAATGGAGTCTTAGGGATGTGGAGGAGTGCTATTTACCAGTCTTGAAGAGGGAGTGACAGAAAATGGGGTGTGGCTCAGGTGGCATCTGAGGATGGCACAGAGAGAGTAAGGCACTCTGTGCATACACAAGGCTAGATTTGGGGCTGGTATTTATATCTGATATCCTAGCCTCAAGGGCTAACATCCCCACACAAAGTACAAAGAGTTTGGGTGCTCTCTCATGAAATTGATAAAAGGAGCAATCCTTGTTGGATTAATACCAGGACAACTCCATGGTATATGGGTAGGAAAGTTGACTGGGAACAAGACAGGGGGGCAGGAAGAATGGTCTGACTTGCTTTAGTGCAATGGGGTCGTCATTGTCTCCAGTACAAGAGGAGAGTACAAAGCCCAGGGGAGGACAGGACAGAGTGAATGGTAAACTCATTTAAACTTTATTTTGGTGTTACCTAGGTCCTCCACATGTCCTTGGACCAGTGTGCCCTTCTCATGGGAAAATTTTTATTGTTCCAAAGATCATTATGACCTCTTACAAACATGCTTGGCTCTAGATAGGAAAATATGAAAATATAAAACCCTCTAAAGAGCATGTGGGATGTAGGGTGTGCTAACAGTATTCATAATCCTGATCATCTCCTATCCAAGTGCTAATCAGGGCTGACCCTGCTTAACTTCTAAAATCAGATGGGATCTGGTGCCTAAAACAAAAGTCCCCATCTTTACACTGGAGAACTGCATCTACAGTTAGCACGATTCTCCACTAAAAGAAGGCGTAGTCCACACTCACCCTGTTTTAGCAGAAAATCTTGGGCTGAGATCCTGCCTCTGGGTTTCATATCGTAAGTCTCCACATGCGATTGTGCTATGCAGCCCTTGTGTTGAATGACAACTCTATGCAACTGAATACACCTCTGAATGTACGTGCAAATCACAGGCACATGGATGCACAAGACACCACATGGGAAACCACTTCATCAACCCTGAGCTGAATGCAGATGTTCTGCTGCCATAAGGGAATTTTCACATGTTTTCAACAGGTTTCCAGTCTTGGCTGTTTTCTTCTCTGCTAGAGGTAGTGTCTTTCAATTTGTTTCATTTGGAGAAGCTGGTGTACCACGCAAGAGTCTTATGGTCAAAAAAATTGCCCCTAGGCCCCTGGAGCTTGCCTATTCCTATCCTAATTTGTTCTCCTTCACAGGAATACTTTCATATCACTACCAGACATCCATAGCATCTATGAACAGTGTCATGGGATTTCTCAGTTTGGTGGATGTGGTATATACTGTATAGTTACATCTTTTTAGCCTGAAACACATTGGCATGCCCTAAATGTGTTGGATTACAACTCTCATCATATCATGTCGGTGGATGGGATTATAGTCCAGCAATTCTGGAGTGCATCAGTTTGAGGATGACTGCTCTAGATATTCCAGATGTGCACTGAGGACCTTTCAAGCTGCAACTATGTAGTGATTTCACTGAAATCCTTGAATTTCTTCTAAAACTGTGGCACTGCCCCCAACATGAGTTAACTATAGAGTCAGGGACACATGTTTCTATATGTTCAATGAGGCTTAAATGAACAGTTTGCTTTGCTTGATGAATGGCAAAGAAAATTTGGCACAGCAGATTGGAGATTATTTAAAGCTGTGATCTTTTTAACAGTGTCTCAGGATCACAGCACCATCTGTGCTAATTTGCAAATCAAGGATGAATATTGAACATTTGACCGCTCAGCCAAAATCACTGTTTTTTTTGGCGGCAGCAAATTTGAGGTGCTAGATCAAAAGCAGAAATGTCTACAGCAAGACTCACAGATGTTTCAACAATAGGCCTTTCCTGTCCAATTTACTTCCTTTCATCTTCTGCTGCAGTCAAATTGTAACATTCCTTCAGTTCTATTATGTCACTGCTGCACCTTGTCCTGTTAATTGGGGAGGAATGGTCTGTGTGGGAAAAGAAGAAGGATTTCAAAATCTGAACAGTAAGAACAGCTTGTTTCTCTCCTCCTTTGGTATCCTGTGTATTTGAAGTCTTAGGGCCAAACTGGATATGCAAGGCAACAACATGTATGCTCAATGTGTGTTTTCTCCATTTACACATAAAGTGTGGGTGGCTGAGTGAAGATGTATCTGTACTTCTTACACAAAATGCAACATGTAGGAAAGAGGAACTAAACATCCCTCAGTCATATTTGAAATCTCAGGGTCTGGAATAGTACTAATCTGGCAGCCCTATGGCAATCTAGGGCATGAGAATATTTGATTACCTAGGCTTGGATTGAGGATTGTGCAACCCTTTCAATGTTATTGGACTGAAAGTACCATCATCCCTAGCCAGCATAGCCAAGAGTAAATCCAACAACACTTGGAAGGCCACAGGATTTCTACCTCTGTCTTAGGCTGGTGTGCATGTGGATCTCTAGACCAGCGAGAAAGGATGGCTTTTGCCACTATTCTTTCTTTCAGAGAATAGTGAATTCAGCCCAGGTTTTAACAGCTTTGTCTTACAGTTCTTGGTAAGCCCATCCTTCATGCATTTGCTCAGCCTTTGTATGCTATTGATCTTCATAGTATTCTATAAAAACGAATTTCCTAAGTCAATTATTAACTGTAAAATAAACAATTCCTTTAGCTAGTATTCTAATATTTTGACTGCTCCTGGTTTTTGGGTAAGGTCACACTGTTCCAAGACACTGGGCAAATAACTATTTTTTGTACACTGTGGTCTTGAGGTTCTTGTTCCTTGTGGCCATCTCCTTTATTGCTATGAATCTATGAACTGCCCACTGTCTTGGATAACCAACTCTAAATAACATGGTTTGGATCCAGGTTACTTACAGGATTGCCTTTTTCTGTATAGGCAGACCTATGAACTCAGGTCCTCTGAGGGATGTTTCCTTCTACCAGCCAGAACAAGACTGACAACTGTCACCCAGAGGACTTTGTCATTGGCTGCCCCTAGAATGTGGGAGAGATTTGACAGCTAAATATGCTGTCTGAATTTAAAAGAGTATTAAAGACCTATCTCTTCCAGTAGGCCTACCCATTCAATTTTAAACTAGGAATTTTAAATTAGGATAGTTTAATTTGTGATGGATGATTTTAATGTGTCCTATTCTTATGTGTTTTAACCACATTTTCACAGTGTTTAAATGATTTTATATGTTTCAGTCTATGTTGTACCCTGCCTTAAGCCTTGGGGAGGGGTGGGTAAGAAATAATAAGAACAACAACAACAACAATTTCTTCCTTTCAGCTCATAAACCTGAAAATATCCCCTCCTACTGTCTCTTTCCAAGTTCAAGGACACTTTGGCGGGGCTGGTTCAAGACACTTTGCTATCTGAGGCAAAAGCCCAAATGGTATCACCTGCCATTGCAATGCAGAACAGGAACAGACTGGGAAATAAATCTTGACAATGAACTAACAATTTCCACCACTGGGGAGTATGAACGCAGCTGCTGAGAGAAGGGATAAGCTGAAGGCCTTACCCTCCCAAATGAAAATTCTGCCTCTCCATAAATTTTTCCTTCAGTTTCCAAATTACTAGCATTGTATAACTTAAAATGTCAGTTGAGCCTTTAGCAATACAGTTTGGGCATCCAAAGACAAGAGGCAGGCAAAGATAACCAGGAAATGTGAACACAGGTAAAAGAATCCTAGCTCTGAACAGTTTTCAATGTTGTTACAAATGTGTGGAGAACCTCCTGGCTTCATACTAATGTGAACAAACTGTGGTTCATGTGAACAAACCGTGGTTCATGTTGACCTGGGACATCACAGATTATTCCTGCTCACAAAGGGGCCACTACCATGCCATGCATTGTAGCAGTCATGGAAATAGCAATTCTGAGATGGCCCTTTGGCAAGTTTAAATGAGTTGTGTGAGAGTTACTTCTTTCTGAACCAGTTCCATGCTGCTCTCATAACATCTGGTAGCAGGTGCCAGGCAAAACATGAATGATTTAGTGAAATTCAAAATGGGAATGATTTTCTTACTAATAGGTAGGAAGTGATGATGACTCTCAAATTCTAAATTGATTTATTCACAAATTCTAGGATACTTGAATGACAGGACTGCACAGGAAATGACTGGATTCTTTTCCAGGCTTATCTCTGAAGATATTTCTTCTCAAAGCACTTTGGTGAAACAACCAAGCCACAGTATGACTGGACGTCTTGTTTCTGAATGATCAATATCATCCTTAGAAAAACTAACGGCTTAAAGCTGGAAATACCAAAAGATTGGCTTTCATGCACCTGCCATTCTATATCTCATTGACCTCAGAAGAGAAAAAGAAATTACCTTTCCACCTGAACAGAAGATTACATTTATTTGCTTGAGAAGTTGCCTCCTGCCATTCCACATTTTAGGGGAGAGAGAAAAAAAGAAATAATAATCTCAGGTTCATAGGCTTAATGCTTGGTTGAGCCATGGAGTTCCACTTCCTGCCCATTTCATTTCGCACAGTAACAAAAGTCTTCTCTTTCTGTTCTTTGAAGTGGAAAAGCTGAGTAACTGTTCCCTTTAATTATAAAGAAAACCCCCATTGTTCCTATTTTATTACTTTTAGCTAACTACATTATGAATGACTTTGTCACTGGCTTATATTACTGCTCTTTTCCCTTCTGAATTAGTTGCAGTGATTCAAGAGTTGCTTAAATTCAGCTACTTATCCAGACTATATATCAACTTTTATACCTAACTTGCAGAAGGGCATGGAACTTGTGGCTCTCCAGATGTTGTCAAACTACAATTCCCAGTACAGCTAAATTCCCAGTACCCAGAGTCCAGTTTAGGTTTAAGTTATTTTAAAAAAACTAATCAGTTACAATTATGGTTCCAAGGCAAAATGGGTATTATTATTCTACTGTTTATTTATCTTTGGTCTCATCTTGCTTCCAGAATTTTGACTCAACACTGCTCTCAGCAGATTAAAACAGGTATAAGTAAACACAGGTGAAGAAACTAAGAAATAAAAGCAAATAGAAAGTTGAAATAGTAAAACACAAATTATTATTACATTAAAGCAGCATATTCCAGTTAGTGAGGGAGTCAGGAAAGGCTGACTCCCTCACCCTATTTTGTTAATCATTTGCTGAACATGTATCCTATAAAGAATACAACATGGTGGACACCAAATTGAGACAAATGTTTTATCTGTATAGTTTGCATCTCTTTGCTCAGTCTAGCATCTCTGACTTGGTCACGCCAGTATGACAGAATGACTGCAATTTCTCTCATGTAATCTATGCCAATTTAGGAACTCTTCCTAATAACTTTGTATGCTGCCCTGATACATTATGATATAGGGCTGGATATAAATACTTTGGCCCAAAACACACTGGAGAAATATTCCAGTCTGAGTCTGCGTTAATTGCCCTGGTCCAATGTTAGGGAATTCTGGAAACTGTAGTTTGGTGAGACATTTAGCCTTCTCTATCAGAGAGCTTTGGTGCCACAATAAACTATAGTTGCAAGAATTCTCTAGCACACTGAGCCAGGGCAGTTAAGGCAGTCTCAAATTGGATTATTTCTGCAGTGTGTTTTGGACCTTTAATAAATAAAGGGGTGGATATACATGTGCCTAGTTCCCAGCTCTGTTAATTTCTCAGATTGCTTCATTGAATTCCATGAACACTAGGGACTGACGGTTGGAAATAGTTTCATAATATGAATCAGAAATTGACTGATCCGCATAATTAGATGGTTTTCTCTGCATAGTTCTTATGTCTGTGTTCCCTTCTGTCCTTTCTCTTTCCAACCAATATTTCTTTTACTTCCTGCTGCTACATTCCATTTCCTCTACTAGCAGATTATCGCTCCCCTATCCTGCAGCCACTGTTTTCCATTACCCTCCTAGCCAAGATCTTAGTTGAGATAGGCCACCTTGGCAGAGCAAGATTGTCTGTCAAGGATTCCTCCACACCCTCATCTCACTATCTCACCTTCTGTGTGAGACCAAAACACTAAGCTCCTTTCCCCCACTAATGTCTGTTTTACATTTTCTGCATGACTTGCCTGTGCAAAACTAGCACATTTTCCCTTTATGAAGAACTAAGCAGAGACTAAGAGAGTGAGAGAGCTCAAAAGGAAAATGCGATTGATCATCACAACAGCACCCAAAACCAGTCCAATGCTTCTACTTTTACTACCCCATATAACAAGTCAACAATTACCACAGCTGTCCTAGTTTGGGTCATTTTACAGAGATGTACAAAAATGTTCTTTAAAATGCACAACAACACAATTCCAGTCATGGTGTGGTGAAGAGCTGGGTTTTTCTGTATTGTCCTGTTTGCTGTGCAGGAATAAACTCAGTACAGATTCATATTCCTAGTTCTGTCAGTTTCTATTCCTTTCCACTCAACAACTGGATTATTATGGGGTTCTCCATAATAAACCTTGGGGATTTTAATTTGTCTTCAATTTTATCAAGTCCTATCCACTTTTCTGGACATCTGAAGCCTCCAGGTTAGTATGAGTCTGCTGAGAGCTTTCTCTTAAGTGTGGTTAGGATAGTTTTGGCTCCAGTGTCTGAAGCAGCAGAAGATTCAAAGTAGCATTAGAAGGAGGAAGATGACCTCCTCCTTCTAATGAAGATGTTGCAGTAAGGAATATTTATGTTCCAGCCAATTCATTTCATTAGTTCCCACCACATTTTTCTTTTGTTTCCCCTCAGAAGTAAGGCAATCTTCTATGCTCTGATGAGGGCAGCAAAGATGGTCTGGAAAGGAACAGCTGAAAGAACTGAGAATGTTTAGCCTACAGAGGAGAAGGCTGAGAGAAGACATTCTTACACTTCAAGTACTTGAAAGGCTATCACTGGACAGAGGGCAAAGCTTTGTTTTTGCTGCCCCAGAGGACAGGGCTAAATCTAATAAACTTCCATTTCTGTAGGGAAGATTTTGACTGAATACTAGGAGAACCATCCTGCTAGTAAGAGCAGTTTAAGAATTGAATCAGTTATTTTAGAGCAGTGGGTTATACCTTCTGGAGGCTTCAACCAGCTGTTTAATTACTGTCTATTGGAGAAACTCTGGATTTCCTTCATTAAACAAGAGATTGGACTAGACAGCCACCAATGGTTCATCTACACCAGTGGTGCTCAACCTGTGGGTCGCAACCCCTTTGGGGGTCGAACGACTCTTTCACAGGGGTCGCCTAAGACCATTGGAAAACACATATTTTTGATGGTCTTAGGAACCGAGATACCACAATTTTATGGTTGGAGGACTGTATTAAAGGGTCGCAGCATTAGGAAGGTTGAGAAATAATGCAACTTGACACCATTTTAACTGCCATGGCTCCATCCTACAGAATCTTGGGAATAGTAGTTTTGTGAGGCACCAGCACTCTGGCAGAGAAAACTAAAGGCCTTGTAAAACTACTAATCCCAGGATTCTATGAAATGGAAATACAGCACTTAAAGCAGTGTCAAACTGCATTATTTCTACAGTGTAGGTGAACGCCAAGACTCTTTAACTGTATGATTTCATTTTTTAAAGTCTTTAAGTGTCATTCTTTAAGTGTCATTTTCTTGCCTATCTGTGATTCTCCAACATCCAGAACTGCTTCCCATGAATTTTCTTCTTTGAATGTCACTACAGTCTCTGGAATATGTGCCATGAGCACTTGGGGAAACACGACTATTATAGACATTTCTCCATTTGGAATCCTGAACAAGCTATATAGCATAGATGGTTTCTTCTGATGGTATTACAGTACAGACACCCGATTTGAGATCTGACCACTGAAAACACAGATCTATCCTTCTGGATGCTAGAATACAGTTAAATCATTCTAATGGGAACCACATTTGAATATGGCATCCATTGCTGAAGCAGCACTCCATTAATCTTCTGAGCAGTAGAGCTGGCTTGTAAATGGCACTTGTGTGATTCTATAAGAAATTGACTGTGAAGGGTGCAGCTCTTTGAACCTGTAATCCTCAGCGGTTTAAAAATACATAATTTTTATGTTTTTGCAAAGGGAACAAGAGTATTGAGGCAGTCTTTTAAAAAAAAAAGACTCCTTGCTCTCTCCACCTACCCTGCAATGACAAGACTGGGATAAAATGTCATGTTGTTTTAACATTCTGGGCACTGTCATTTCTCAGCTGTCTTCAATTGAAAAATGTAGTGTGCTCCCAATGATTTTTTTTAAATGTAGAATTTAGAGTATGTAAAATCTAAATAACAGACTGTTACGGCATTTCCCCTTCAATGTTAATCCATCATTATCATCTGAAGCCCACTACTTTGAAGACGGGAGACGGTCCATATTTCAATTTAAATGATGCCAAACAGGTATCTGCTTGACAATTTCTGCTCCTACAGTGCTTTAAAGGCTGACAAAATGTAGAATTTCTAGATACTCCTCCCCTCATCTATGTTCAGAAGGTTTCTTCTTGTTTGCCAAATCTTTATGCAAAAGCACATATGGTTACGGTTACAGCTGGTATATGGAAATGCTTTCCTTTTATGGCATTTTGTATCTATGTTCCTTGTGGAGGAAGTATTTTCATTTATATATTCTAGGTATTTCTTTTTTAATCTCAAAATGTGCCTTTCAAAGGGGAGTTCAGGGAACTCAACCTGCTATTAGGAAACAGCAGACCAAATACCTACAGATTTTTTTTAAAAAAAATTATTTCTTACCAAAAAAAGGCAGAAAACAATAATAAAAACAAGCTAAAAATACAAATCCTTAAAATCCAAGGTCACATGGGATATAAAAGGGCAACATTACATAAAAATAGGGATGGACTCAGAACACAGAGATACCTTGTTTGCACCAGTTCGGTCACCAAAAAGGAATCATATTACAAAGGAAGACCCACTTCTGCTCCAATGTTATTGAAATAAGATATAAGTGAGGACCATCTTTCTTCAAAAAGCAGAGGAAGATTCCAGCCCCGCAACCTTCTAGACTGATCAGTGAGCTTTTCCATAAACCAAAAATGTCAAAATCGAGACCACCAATCAGTCATATTGACCTTTCCAGTCTTCCAAGCCCTGGCAATTTCAATCCTGGCCAATGCCAACAAAATGCAATAATATCTTTATTGTGTAATGTCTTGTTTTCATTAGTATATACTGAAAGCAATAAAAGTTCTGGAGAAGGGACAATTTTTTGATCAGTGATTTCTGAAACTAAGGGCCTGAACAGACAGGCTAAAATAAAGCTGCTTCGTGTCTCTTTGGAAGTATGCTGTTTAAATGATGCATGCATCCTAAGAGGCTGGAGCCACGCTCCAAAGCCATGCTCCAAAGCCACGCTCCAGTCCTAAGGACTAGAGCACAGCTTTGCAGCAGCTTCTGGCCTCTTAAGATGCGTGTGTCATTTCAACAACATACCTCCACAGAGACCTGAAGCAACTTTATTTGGCCTGTCTGTTCAGGTCCCAAGTTAACTACTGAGTGCCAAAATGCAAATACACTTGGACAATCGTACCACATGTGCAGGAAGGTACCTCTATCACTACACCTTTTCCAATAGCACGAAGTGGGGTTCTTAGTAATGTGTGCAAGTTGTAGTGGTGTGAGGTACCATCTATGCACATCTTTAAGAGTGGTTTCTTACAGGGCTATAGAATTAGCTTTACATGGGGGAGTGTTCCATATTTTAAGCCACTCTGAATCTGTTATTTGAATATTTAAATCCATCTCTCACCCCACTTTATGAATCAGCCCACAACCGAAAGTTTCGTGTAGTCTCGTGGTATATATTTTTGCCACTCTGCCTTTAATGCAAGTATCTTTGTTTATACCTACAGCATTTTAAACTGATATCCTCTCACAATCTGTTCCTTCAAAACCACCAATGGTGCTCATCTAACAATTTGTTTAGTCTGCTTCTTGGACTGTGGATCCTGTCCATGAACCAAGTAATGGCAAAGGATGAGGGAGAGGAGGGAAATCACTGCATTTGCCCCCCCCCCAATTTTATTGTTTCAGAGAAAAATCTCAAGGTCTTATTTCAAATAGTTAGATGTACCTGGAGGAATGTTTATAGGCTGCACTGGGGAATGCAGGGTGGCAACACTGATGCCAGCTTGAGGAGACATCACTAGATGAAGACCTCAGACAGAAACACATACAATCAATGTTTTGGAAGTAAACAAGGGAGATTACCGCACTGGGGTAAAAATGTTATCCAATGCGTTCTCACGGGCGCGAGCACGGAGCATGATGGGAACCCGATGGGGCCCAGAACGCTAGTTTACTGCACGGTGGAATGCCGCCATCGCCGCTGGGCATTCCCATCGGGTTCCCAATGTGTTCCAGGAGACGCCATTTCTGGGGTCAGTTTCAAAGTATTCCCAGAAATGGTGTCTCCTGGAACACATTGGGAACCCGATGGGAACACCCAGTGGCGACGGCGGCATTCTGCCGTGCAGTAAACTAGCGTTCTGGGCCCCATTGGGTTCCCATCACGCTCCATGCTTGTGCCCGTGAGAACGCATTGCGGAACGTTTTTACCCCAGTGCAGTAATCTCCTTAGTCTCACTTTTATTAAGATCAGATCATTGCAGGTTGGACTGGCATGAGTGAGAGATGCCAGTATGAGGTGACAGTTGAGGAAGCCACTTGATCACACTGTCACTGTGTGGTTTCCTTACATTTGTGAGTATAGTGAGTCCATGCCTCTGTAGCCCTATATTTCTCATCCTGCAGGCAGTGTTTTACCCCCAACAACTGGATCTTGTCCCATGCCACACTGCCCCTAATTGTGACAAAACAGATAGTGACATTAACACACATTAGCAGAGGGTGTGTGAGCAGGAAGATAGTTCAAGCCCAAATGCCTAAAGAAACCAGGAGCTCAGTCTGTTAGGAGTAGTGGTGCAGAAATTAAATAGCACAATGGATAACAGCATAAAAATTTCCTTGTGTGAATCTATTTCCAGCCATATAAATTGAATGAGACTGCTAACCTTATACTCTGCAATGAATCTCGTATCCACTGAGGGGTGTAGAGCGATTGAACCATTGATAATCTGGCCCTGATCTGGAAGGGCCCTTTGTATTTCTTATCTATAATTTAAAGAAAAGATGGTGATGAATGAAGGGCTAAAAAAAAATCTTGGGGGAAAATAATCGTCTATATGCAATGCAGAGCTTGAGGAAGTTATTTTTTGGACTCCAAGTTTATATCTCATCAAGTAACTTTTCAAGGCTGTGCTTTAATTTTCCCTCCATGTGTACATGCAAGTGTGCAAATCCATACATGCACACGCTCACATATGGTTGACACCATGAGTAATACAGTTGCTCAAGGCTGGAACTGTCAAGTTTGATCAGGCTTCGAGAATGGACAGATGGTTTGGATTTATTTTTGAAAAAGTTACTGTGATAGGAATAATGAGCTGTTCTCACAAATATCTGAGACCATTTCATGTGAAAAAGGAAAAAGTATATTTCTGTACTGCTTCCATACAACAGTTTGATCCCAGACTTTTTCCATACAAGTTGCGGGGGGGGGGGGGAACAGCAAAAGGAGGATGACCACTGATTGTTGATCCAACAGCTGTCATTAATAAACCTGATATTAATCATGCTGTTAGAAAGTGCCCAGAGAATATTATTGTGTCTTTGATAGAAATGCTTGGAATTAGGTGCTCTGAGACTCAAGATAGATGTGATGGAATTGTTCCAAGGATGGAAGAGAATTTTGTTTTGCTTTGTTTTCAAATAGAATCAATCAAAATTTAGAAATTCCTTCATATTTGGGATGGAAAAAAACTGATTTTTTAAAATAAAAAAGCCAAAGAAATAAAAAGTTGTTAGTCTTTAAAGTAGCACAAGATTCTATGTGGTTTTAATATTTCACTCTCTTTATATCATTTCTCTTTCACTTCCTTCTTTCTCCCTCTTTCTTCTGCATCCTATTTCTCAACACCTCTTTCTTTTCTAGGATTGCCAGACTGGAAATTAGAGAGAGCCATTGTACCTTTCATGGTCGTGTAGAAAAGGGAATTTCATCAGGTGCTGCATGTCACACAACCAGGTAACAAGCAACATCTGCTGTAATTCTCTCTTCCACACAATCATTACAAGTAGCAGAGCCTTCTCTAGTTTTCACTCTGACAACCCTACTTCTTTCTCCTTCTCTATCTCATCTCCTTCCTTCCTCTCTCTCCAATCCTCTTTCTCTTCACTCCCTCTTCTCTGCTCTTTTCTTGTTAGGACAAATTACCAAGGGAGGGTGTGATGAGGGGCATGAGAATGGTAGAACACAGGGATGGGAACATTAGCATATGCAGAATAAATTATTCATATGAAGAAAATACCTACTTGTCACTGGGTACAACAGTTCAACATGCTACACCTAACAATGGCTGTGTGATTCATTTTTATGCTAGACAGGAGTGGGTAGCTGTCTGAAGTTAGGGGTCCTCCATTCTTCACCTGGAAACCTTGGAGGGCTGCACCTTCCTCCAATCAATCAATCAATCAATCAATCAATATCAGTGTACCTCCAAATTCCCCCATCTTCTTTTTTTGTCATGTTTTTCCCACCCCTGGCCATTTTAGGCTTTTGTAAACATCAGGACATCACTTTCTGTTCCACTTTTTTTTTTTTAAAGGCCTTATCTAGGCCTAAAATGGCTCAGGAGCAAGCAAAATGTGTCCAGATGCCTAGGGGTTCTTGGGGACCAAAAAATGTCTCTATGGGATATGTGTGGCTCAGGTCTAGGGCCACATAGTTCCATGATGAACAACATCTACTGAAATTTCCTCTTCTGCATGTTCATTAAAGTTAAATGTGCTGTCTCCAGTTTTCATTCTGGCAACTCTACCTGATTTTTGTCCAGTACTGTGACTGAGAATTTCACCTGCTCTCACCTGCAGAATACCTCCCAACATTGTAGCTAAAATCTATATTCATCACAGTTGAATACATATATTTTTTTCTTTCCTTTTGTCTTTGCTGGAAGTCTCAACCATGAGTGGCTGGCCCCCATATCAGTCGTTTTTTAATTAAACATAATACCAGCACTCTGGTGGAAAGTTGTGCACATATGGTCAAACCAGAATTGGAAATGGGATTAATCCATTTTTATTGTTAGCAGCAAATGATACAGCTTGAGATGAACAGTGGAACTAGAAATTTAGGGAGAAGCTGTAAATATAAAATTCATAATCTAAAGCATCTGACATGCATTCCACACATATGTTTGGTATAATCCACATACAGGCTCAGAGGATTACCTATGCAAATTAGAAACATTCTCCACACTAAAAAGAGACTTGATATGTAAATATTTGTATTTTACTAGCCAGATTAGAACTTTCATTAGAATTAATCCATTTGGTGTGTCCAACAGATTTCTTCCATACAGCAGACAAAAAATGTTCTCTTCTTACGCTAGTTAATTTTGAAAGAAGCTTTGCTGATTTGATTTTCCAAGGGTCTGTCTTGTGCTTTCTTCCAAAAATGACAGGATCCAAAACTTTGAGAATTTCTACACATTCCACAAAAATGTATGTATGCATACATGCATATAAAATGCTCCTTATTCTCTCTTTTTAAAAAGCTTCATGCCTTCTGGCATCATCTAAACATATCAGTCAAAGTCCACTAAGGCTGTTATGCACTTGTGACTGGTTCATATTCACAGTCCCTATGTATTCACTCATCATCATCATCATCATCATCATCATCATCATCATCATCATCATTTTGTTTTCTTATATCCTGCCTTTCTCCCAGCATAGGGACTCAAAACATCAAAGCACATGCTGATTTTCTTCAGGAATTCCTTTGTGCACTTTATTGTCCATCATATGTTTGTTATGTGGTCCCTAGTGCCTCTTCCTTTTCTGAACCCTCTTGCACCTCTGGGATTTCTCTCTTGATATATGATTGGAGTCTATGCTGTAGAATTTTGAGCATAATTTTGCTTGTGTCTGAAAATAATAGCATTTACATTTCTGTACCATTTCATAATGAACTCAGCACCATCTAAGCAGTTTATAATCTGTAAACCAATTGCCTCCAGCAAGCTGGGTACTCATTTTACTAACCTATGAAAGAGTGGAAGGCTGAAAACCATGAGTGGCTGACCCCCAGACCTTTACTGGCCAAATAAAATGCACAATATACATGTTGCAAGCTTTCGAAGCTTTACTGGCTTCTTCATCACGCAAAGTGTTACAAACCAAACAGGAGGGAAAAAATGGAGATGTTAGCCATAGGCCTGCATTTTGCTCTTTCTCTTCTTAAGTTGGTATGGAGGGGCATATCTTGCAGGCTGGCACCTCCTCCTTCTGGCCATGTGGCAACTGGGAGATTCTCAAAGTCCAAAAAATTTAACATCCATTTGCATCATAACAAAGGAGAATATCCCAATGGGATAAAGTCAAATTTAATTTTAAAAGTGGGTTTATCACAGTCAGCCGGGGCCAAATTTAAGAAGAAAAAAAATTATTTTACCTTTGTTGGAGGTCAAAATCTCAAATCGGAAGGTTCCTGTCCATTGGCTAACTCTTTAGGATTCCCTGTTGCGGTGGTATCTTAAAATCCAGAAAACATCCAGAGGTAGCTGTGTTGGCCATTTAGCAAAATCCACCAAACAGTGATAACTTTATTGGTCATAGAAAATGCGCAATATATACGGTGCAAGCTTTTGTCTGATGAAGAAGCCACTGAAGCTTCAAAAGCTTGCAACATGTATATTGAACCTGTTGGTAGACCTAGTCCCTTCCTTCTAATACTCCAGAAATGTCTCATAATAGGTATGTATATGGTATGGATAATAGATGCTATTAAATGATATGGATAATAGATGCTAATAAATGTATTTTTATTTATTTTATAATTAGCCCTTGAAGAAGGCCAATTTGTGGCAAGGTCGAAACGCATTGGGCTTTTTAAGATAATAAAGTTTGTGGACCATCAACAGCATGTGGGACCTCGTTTCCTTTCACTCTTCTACTCTTCATTCCATGTGTCACTCATTTTTTCTTCTCCTTTATATAGCTGTTCTGTGTAATGCTTCCACTGTATTTTTATTTCGTCTTGTTCATGTAGTATGTTCCTCTTCTGATTGTAGAGCATCCATGCCCTTGGTTTGAATTTCCCTTTGAATTCACAGATCTCATGGAACTCGCTACATAAACTCAAAAGTTCATAGTTTTCCATGATATATCTACTGGGGAAAAATCTTTAGTTTCACAATGAGTGAAATACAGTGAGAAACTAATTTCATTTGCTGATTCAAAGAGAAATAGAGAAATTAGTGTTTCTCATTTTTGCAATGGTCCACATTGAAGTATTTCTACTTATATCAAGAGACTGGGATCTTAGTTATATTTTGTAGCCATATTGAAGAGAGCAGAATCACTAACACAGTAGTCTGACTGATAAAGTAGATCAGAAATCCATATTGAAAATGAAAACACAGTTGTAGAAATAACCTGCCTCTGCTAAAGTGAAAACTGTCTGTAATGAAAACATGTAAAGCATCTCTAAATGGGTCACTTCAAAGGTACACAAGGGAATAAGGTGGAATTTACACTCATGTTTTCTTAATAACTGATTGATCCTACAACTCAGTGTGTTGACCCTTGTTAGAAGATAGAGATGATCTTGCACATACTAGGTGAAAAGTGTAGCCACAGGGTTTAACAGACTTAATAGGAATCATATGAAATTCATCTTTGTAGTATATCTTGGGAAATCTATTTATTGGATATCTGACATAGTACAGCAAGACTGGTTGCTTCAGGCTATAGAGCAGGAGAATCTTGAAGTTCAGTCAAGACTTCCACTTGAGACTTCCATTAGGATTTCCAGTAAAATTGCTACTATTGTTAAATGCTGCATTGAAGCATGGCTAGGCAAATAATAAAATGGCTGTTCAGTTCTCACTGTATAAGAAAGTTGTCTGAACTAGAATAATTCCAGGATGTTTACAGTGGCTTTTTGAACTACAGTCATGCTTTTTTTTTTTTTTTTTTACCACTGATACACTACTTTGTCCTTTTCTTGGACGTTGTCTTCATTATTTATGGTCCAAAACCTATTTTTACTCCTGACTGGAATAGATAGCATATTGTAGTGGTTTCAGTGCTAGACTACAACTCTGGACTCCTGTTTGGCCACAAAACCTGTTGAGTAATCTTGGGCAAGTCACATGATCTCAGCCTCAGGGGAAGGCAATAGCAAACCTTCTCTGAAAAAAATATTGTAAAGAAAAACCCATAATACGTTCACCTCAGGGTCACCATAAGTTGGAAACAACTTGAAGGCACACAAGACACACACAAACACAATATATACCCACTGAATTAATTGGATTTATCTATGTATTGAGATTCACCATTCAGCAACTGATTCAATAGGTCTACTGTAATTGGGCTTAACCAGCAGAATTGCAGCCTACATTTTCTGTGTGCATATGTGCATGGGCAAGTGCATTCTCTCTCTCTCTTTCACACACACACACACCCTTTGTATGCACTTCATACATCCAGTGAACTTTCACTCTCACTCTGGAAACTTAAATGTATGAAAATATATGTCACACAAAAACTTTCTACCTTCTGGAATCCTTTTCCACCAACAGATAGATTCATTTTTCTTTCTTTTTCTTTTTTCTTTGTAAGAAAGAAAAGTGTACTTACTGGAGATCTTTTGGAAAGCGTGAGTAGATTCCCCTTCATTTGGAAATGTGGTATAATTAAATTAAGAAAACAACTCTGACAACCTCAAATTTCCAGCTTACTTTTCCATTTGTGACATTCCCCATCACCTCATTTATTTGGAAAATTGGCCACAGCCCAACCTTAGGAACTTTGAGAAATGATTTAAGGAATCCTTCTGGGAAAGGAGGAAAAAAACCCAGGTTATAACATGAAAATATCTTTATTAATGTTTGCTTTCTCGCTGCTTAAACATCATTTTTGGACTTTATTTAGCCCAAGCTTAACTGCTGACTGTTTACACAGGCTACTGACTGTTTACTTTAGGTCAGTACACAAGGCTAGGTATAGACTAATAACAGATTTTTTGTTATTCTGTGTGACATACAGTGGGCTCTGGGATACGGAGATTCTTCTCATCTACTTTGTTTTTGGAGAGAAACCAGTGAATGACTAGAGGACTGAAGTAAATAAGCACAGTAAAGCATCTTTATAGTGGGGGAATGTTTTCTTTTCCTCCAAAGATTATATTACAGACACAGTGGTTAATCATATTAGCATCTTGACTGAATGGGTGACTGCTAAATAATGTCAAATAACTCAGCATGACAAATGAAGAGATATTTTTCAGATACGAGCCAAGTTTTGGCTGGCTGAGTTAGAGCTCTTTTGGGAGAAAGGGCAAGGAGAAAAATGGATATCACTATTGCAAGCTTAAAACCAGTGAAGATAAAGTAACTTCCATGGGCTACTTTAAATGGCATCCATTTTGGTGTGTTCTCAATGTGAGGCCATGCAATGAAATTCTGTAGCTGGATTAGAATGTTCCAAAAGAGCCACTCCCAACTCAGACAAAGCAAACTGAGCTTCCATGATTTCTCAAATGACCAGAACAACAATACGTATAACTGGAGATCATTGACAACATTCAGCCATATGTTGTCCTCTCATCCTGTAATGACAAGATTTCACTTATTTCATTTCCTAAGCCACTGTTACTTTGCAAGCAAAGGTAAAACCAGTCAAGTGCTTTTACCAGAGGTCTCTTTGAGAAGAAAGCATCTCATGAATTAGTGGCACATACCATGTTGTTGGTATGTGAGCTTGTTTTTCAGAACCAGTGGGATGGCTGCTTAGTGAAGCAAGCCTAATATGGTTTATAACCTTGTGTATCTCATTCTTTGGAAGAAATATGGTTGTGACAGCAGCATCCCACAAGGACAGAACAGGATGAAGATTGATGTCAACATTCAGTTTCTTTTCTTTTAGTGACATATCTTATGTTGTTCAACTCACCTGTTCTTGCAGAGATGGATTTAATATTGTATTGATTTATTAAATCATTCACGTTTGAGTTGCGCTATATTTGAAGCTTTCGGAATGACATCCATAATAAAAATGCATATTTAAAAAAAAAAAACGAAGAACACCACTCAAAAACAAACTGAAAGTACCAGAAACAAGAAGGTTATAAAAACAAAAGATAAAGGCTATTAGACTATATAAAAATATAAACAAAATGGAAGGCATTTTAAAAATACAGCTTTCAAAAGGAAAGGTCAAACTGTAATTAGCTTAGGTCATCAGCAATTTCAATATATTGTTAAGAAGGAAAATATGTTTGAAATATTGTATATTGAACAGAAATGAGTCAGAGCAAGTATAAGCATATATTTGTTTTATAATTTATGTTTGTAGAAGATGTAACAATTGAACAGAATGTGTATAATGAAGTTTTGCTTTAATAAAAAAAACTTTTTTTAAAAAAAAAAAGGCAAGCAAAGAGAAAGTTAAAAAATGTAAAGGCCAGAGAAGATAACATTTTTTTCATTGGTGCCTGTAAGTCAAAATTAGTTCTCAAAGGAGAATATTTCACAATTTGGAGCCACCACATACAGGGCTTCCTCATTTTGTCACCTCCTGAAGCTCAGCAAACAGGGGTAAAGAGATCATGGCCTCAGATATTAATCTCAGGACAGAAGCAGGCAGTTTTGTTTATCCATTCTGAAATGGTTACTTTTGTGAATTAACTTCCCAGAATCCTCTGGACCACTATTGCCAGCTGGAAATAGTAACTTTTCCAAGGCTACCTTCATCTAAACTTTAAATTGCTCTAGAAAAGTAAAGAAGGAGTATATAAATTAAAGAAAGTAATAAACAAATCAAGCTACACACATTTACAGTAAAAAAGGATGCTTTATCCTATGCAAACTTAAGGAGTTGCACTGCTACCTCTGTCGTTAAGAAGGCTAAGAAGTAGGTGTGACTATTATAACACTAGTTTTTTTCATTTATTCCCCCCCCCCCTTTTTAGGTTGTAACACCAAGGGGTAAATGGAAGCTGCTGTTACAAGATTTAATTAGACTGGCTATTTCTGGATGGATGAAACTTATTATTGTACCTTGTAATTAAAAATGGGGTCATGGCATTTGGGTTGGTTAAGCTGTGAATGGATAGTCTTCTTTTATCTTCCTTTGACCATGTTTTCTTTTCCTTTCTTTTTTCCCCTCCCTTTTCTATTCAGTAGGGAGGGCTTATGGCTCTGGCAAATTGTTTGTGTTTTAGCTATTTGAAATCTTCCCATTAAAAGATGAAAGAAAATTATTCATGAGGCAACCACTATGGAGTGCTTTCCTGATGATTATACCAGAGAGAAATATCAAGAACAAAAGACAACTCCATCCATGTTGGCAACATTTGTGAGCTTGGTTTTTACACCCCTTCACCATCAACTTCTTTGAAAATGCCAGAGAGATGATTCTTTTCTTGGTGAATTGAAGAAGTAAAGTGTTTAATAGTTTTCGTTGCTCATCTTTTCCATGCAGCTGACATGGTAGATACGTCTGAGAGTTCCCCGTGTGCATAGGCTGGTTTACATAAGTACTTTTTAATATTCATATTGCTTTGAAGGCATGGGAATAGCCAGATAATAACTGTGAGACCATTCCTACCTTTGGACATCCAGCTGAATGTACTGAACTGATGTCTCAAGCAAGAAGGTAATTCTAGCTTCTGGGCACATATCATCTTACAGGAATTTCCCCCTTTTAGATGGTAATGTGTATTACTTTACTTTCTTGTTGCACAAGCAAGACTCTATTGAAACAGGAAGACCTCTTGCACTTCAGTGGTGATGTGTGCATGAATTAAAAATGATGGAGAGCAAAGAAACAGGGAAAGGCCACAGTTTTATTGGTTCTTATTCCCCTGCAAAATCTGGTAATTCACAGGGGAGAAGCTGGGATAGTGAGTCCCACAAGTGTGTTCCCTGATTTGGGGGGGGGGGGGGGTTTCCATGTTCTACCCTAGATGTGAGCCTGGCATGCTGGCCCCTGAATTGGAAAAAAAACCCTGGAGACATGTCGCAAAGTGTTCAATAGATAAGTGAATTATTAGATTAAAAGCCCAATGTGGTTCCACCAGTGTATACTTTCCAAAGGATTTTTTCATGGTCTATAAAAAATCATAAAAAGAGACAACACACAATTTTGCTGGGGCAGTCTCTATAATATTAACTCAAGCTCTTTTAAGGAGACTTCTCCCTTTTGAGACAGGAAAGCTTACCTTTTCCCCAGAAATGTATCCAGCTGCTTCAGACATTTAAGGAGGGGGAATCACATGAAGCCAGAAACCACGCACAATTCAACTCCCCTCTCAGATTGCTCAGATTCCAGAAGCTGAGTTACAATAAATATGAACATTTCCAGGTTGTTAGAGCACAGGGGAATATACAGGGACACATCCAGCTATTTTTTTGTAGCTGGGTGTACTACAACAAGCATCTGCAGACACCTCTGAGGTCATTAAAATGTGTTGGCAAATGAAGTCCTTGGCGCCTACCGGATGGGCCCTATGGGGCACCGTCATTACACGCGAGGGGCAGCGCTTCCTGATGCGCCTTGCCCCTCGCGCATAACGAGTACGTCAAAATGGCGGCACCGCATACAGACGGGCACCGCCATTTTGACATCGCGGATGCGCAGCATCCGGACGTCGCGTGCCGGAAGTGGCGCTGTGAGTGTGCACCTCGCGCCTTGCGGTGCCTCTTCCAGGGCGTAGGAAGAAGCTCCATTTTGGCGCTTCTTTCTTGCTGCACCTGGGAACCGCGCAGTTTGGCTGCTGCGGTTCCCAGACGCAGCAACCGGCAGCGGCGCGAGACCACCTGTTTTGGGCGGTCTGTAACTCGCCCCAGTAACATGTCAAGTTATAGGGAAATAGCTGGATGTGTCCCTGCTCATCCCATTGCTCTCCAACAACATGAAAATGACCATGTTGGGAGTGGGGCTGCACATTGTACACGGTGAGTGGGATTTTGCTCAGTGCATGGTTGGAACAGAATTCGGAATTCTGTGTAATGACCGTAAAAGTGAGCTGCAGTGGTGTTAAGTCTCACTTATACCATTGTCATTTCATAACAAGATGCCAACCATTTTTTTAAAAGTTCAGTTTGTAATTGTATTTTGAATAAAAAAGTATTTTAATATATCAGACATGATAATTTTATGCCCAAATAGGTTCTATTAAAGGTACCATATTTTATGTCACAAAAGTAAGAAAGTGACTTTCAATCTGCAAAGGGTGCTAACTGAATTTTTCAATTTTTCTGAAACTTTCCATTTTTTTCTGATTTCATGGGGATAATGTTTCTCTCTACAAATTCTTCAGATTTTCTGAAAATGTTATATCTCTGCTAGTAACAAGCTAATATCATGGAAATGTCCTAAACAAACATACTGAAGCCATTAAACAGAGGAAGGGAGTGTGGGGAAGCAAAATATGCCTAGTCAGCATTCTTCGTTTCTTCCTAGGCAGCCAGAGTGAAGCCTGCAACTTCCAGCAACCATTGCTTGAAGTTTGCCTTTAAAGCTAGCCAAGCCATCTGAATGGCTGGATAGAAGAGAAGCTTCTGATGATCCTTACAGCTGTGCTGCTGCTAAGAAAAGGAAGACACCACTGGCTGCAGCATGGACACTTCCCCCACTCCTCCACCCCTGCTCAAAAACATTTCTCTGGTAGGCAGAGATCTGAGGGTAAGCAAAGATTTATTTATTTATATATATATTTATTTATTTTCATTTTGATGCCACTTATCTCCCAGAGAAGAACCCAAGGTGGCTCACAAATAAAAACATTGTTAAAGGCTTTACAATAAAAGTTTTAAAAACAATTAAATAAAAAACAGTATAAAATTAGATACATTAAAAACTACAATACACATCCCATAACAACAAACGCCCCATATAATTTGTAATAATAATTTGTTTTATTTATATACCGCTATTCCAAAGATCATAGCGGTGAACAGCAAGTAAGCTAATTAGCAAGTAAGCAATTAAGCCATCCTATGATTATGTATTAAAAGCCTGCCTGAATAAAACCATTTTTGCTTGCCAATGAAAGGAAAGCAGGAAGGGAGCTTTCCTTCTGTGGAAAGGCATTCCAGAAAGTGGGAGCAGCCACCGAGAAGGCTCTCTCTCACGTCCTCACCAGGCAAGCCTGTGATGGTGGTGGAGCTGAGAGAAAGCCTACCCCTGAAGATCATAGGGTTCTGGCAGGTTCATGTGGGAGATATATAATCTGTCCAGTCAAATACTATGCTGTAGTCTATAAAACTACAGCATATGAAATTATGGCCTGATCCAGACCGGCGCTTTGCGCTGGCCTGGACATGTAGTAGGGTTGCCCAGGGGTGGAGCAACCACATGCCCCACAACCCTACTACATGGCAGTGGCATGACAATGGCAGCACACCATGTACATGGGTGCTGCGATTGTGATATAAGCGCTGTGCGGCATCTACACAGCATCGTGTGTTTCTTACATTGCAAGTGCGTCAATGGCGCACTTGTGGCGTCACTGTGGCATCACACAAATAACCCAGAAATTTGGGGTTCTTTTTGCTCCGCAGTGGCAGTGTGCCATTTGGGGGCTGCGCCGTCCCTGAGGAGCAACAACGGGCACCAGCAGACCACTTTTCTTGGCAGTCTGTCCTGTGCCTATGAGACTGTCACTGTCCCAGCTTCTGCCAACCTAGCAGTCTGAAAGCATGTAAAAATGCAAGTAGATGGATAGGTACCACTTTGGTTGGAAGGTGACAGTGATCTGTGCAGTCATGCTGGCCACATGATCACAGAATTCTTTTTGACAATGCTGGCTCTTTGGCTTAGTAATGGAAATGGGCACCGCCCTCTACAGTCCGACACAATTTAACAGCCTTGTCAAAGGGGAAACTTTTACTTTTACTAGTCTATGAAACACATGATGATTTTCCCCCGGGGAATTCCTTTGCACACTCCTTTAGCCATTTATGCTTGCAATACAAACCAGCTAATGCTGCAGTTGAGGTTGGGAGAAAAGAAAGTAGTGGCAGCCTCCGTGCATTTCTTCATTAACTCTCCTATTGCTCCCACCCTAGGTATACAAACTAGTTGTATTTGTCGTATCACACTGTTGGGCCATGAAGTAGCCTGCTACATCAGATGTGGGAGAAAATGATAGCACCAGTGTAAAAATGAGATTATACAATCTGATACCACTTTAACTGCCATGGCTCAATGTTATGGAATTTGGGGATTTGTAATTTTGTGAGATTTTTCACCTTCTCTGTCAGAGAGCTCTGCTGTCACGACAAACTACAAATCCCAGAATTCCATAGCATTGAGCCATGACAGTTAAACCACTGTTAAACTGCATTAATTCTTCAGTGTAGATGCAGCCTCAGTTGTCAATCCATGCAGCTTGTGTACATCACCTAGGGAAGAGAAGTCAATTTGATCTTCACCTCAGGCAGTGCATTTTGGGGCCTCATAAAGAGGACAGAATGGACAAGATGCTAGTTCCAGCTGTTGTAGTGGCTAATGTGCAAAGCACAAATTATTCTCTGTTAAAATTTGGGAATCTTTGAGTTAAAGGAGAAAGTACACAAGAACTTCTATAGTAACACTGGCATTATTCACCAGTAGAGTCACCAGGTTGCTTGGCTTCTGTTATATGCCACAACTGATGATCATCAGATTAACAGTTCAGGGTAAATCAGATCCAAACATTCCTTTGTGGTTAAACTGTTAAGCATTCCATCTGTCTTCTTACAATTTCTTGCAACATGTGTTGCTGCAGGAGTGTTGAGTCACATCACAATGCTTAAATTAGGTTTGTGGGCTCCAGAAAAACATGTGGTGCTACCGTGCCCATAAACACCTACCCTGTGGGGGGGGGGGGGAAGGCTACAGACTGTGCACTAGATTGTTTTGTATTTCACAAAGAAGAAGCATTTAGAACTGTAGTTGAATGAATGCTATGCTGCTAATTATGGTCCCAAACACACTGCAGAAATAATCTGGTTTGAGACTGCTTTAACTGCCCTGGCTCAGTGCTAGGGAATCCTGGGAATTGTAGTTTATTGTGGCACAAGACTAAATCTCTCACAAAACTATAGTTTCCAGAATTCCCTAGGGCAGTTAAAGAGGTCTCAAACTGGATTATTTCTGCAGTGTGTTTTGGACCTATATTGCAGGGGTACACAAGCGGTTTTGCTAGTGAGCTACAAGATTCCACCTTGTAAAGAAATCAACTCCTATCATTAACTGAATAAAATCTCATGTAATCTTGAACATGTGCATGAATGCCTTCTGTATGATTGGAAACTCCTACCATTTGACTTCAATGGGTTACACTGGGCTCCTACTTTATAAGAAGGAAAATAGTTCACCCACGACTCATAATTATGTGTGCTTTCAAGTCGCCTGTTGACTTATGGTGACCCATGAATTTTGTAGGATAAGGAATACTTATGAGGTAGATTTGCCAGTTAATTCCTCGGAAATATAACCTACAGTATCTGGTATTCATTGCTTGTCTCCCATCTAAGTAACAACCAGGGCTGAACCAACTTATCTTCCAAGATCAGACAGGATCTGGTGCCTGTACACCAATACTATGTCTCCTCTAATGCACCTTTTTCATGGCCATGATCATTGTCATCATCACTGATTTTGATGTTTTTATCTTCTAATATTGCACAGGCTGTCATACATATATATGTATTACAAAAGCAAAAGAGAATGGTGTGTGTATTTGTGTCTCTGTGCATGACATATATATATATATGTTGTGTGCCTTCAAATCATTTCTGATTTATGGCTACCCTAAGGTAAACCTAACACAGGGTTTTCTGGGGCTGAGGGTGTATGACTTGCCCAAGGTCACCCAGTAGGTTTCCACGGCCATGCAGGGATTCATGCACATACACACACACACACACATATACTGTATATTCTGTACAAAAGACTCTTTTTATTTTCTTAGGCCTCTGACTGTTAACTGCCCATCATAGAAAGTCTTTTAACTGAAGTGTGCTGTATTCTGACTTTTGTTTTAAATCATTGTTTTTAGTAGGATTGTTTAGTTAATTACTTTTTAAAGCTTTAGTGTTACCCATTGTTTAGGTGTATTTTGTCTGAACATACTGCGACTGCCTCGGGACCTGTATGGGGAGTAAGTATATAACATACAAACAAAACAAGTAGCAAACTGAATTCAGAGTACTGTACTGCATCTTTTGTGCATGAGTTATATGCTTATATGGGATATGGTGGCTTAGTGTTAAGATGCCAGTTCTGATTATCGGAACATTGGAAGGTTGGCAGTTTGAGGCCCAAGTGTTGCATGATGGGGTGAGCTCCTGTCGCTAGTCCCAGCTTCTGCCAACCTAGTAGTTCAAAAGTATGCAAATGCATGTAGATAAACAGGTACCACTTCGGTGTGAAAGTAATAGCATTCAGTGCAGTTATGCTGGCCACATGACCACCAGAATTGTCTTCAGACAACACTGGCTCTTCGGGTTAGTAACGGAGATGAATACCGCCCCTACAGTCTGTTATGACTAGACATACATGTCAAGGGACTACCTTAACCTTTTTTTTTAAATGTTCTTATTCCCCAACTGTCCCTCTTCTGAAGAAGCTTGTATGAACTGTCGTGGGGGTGCAATAATTTTATTGTTTTCTTTTATTCTGTTGCCTCTAACTTTTCAGCCTTGCCATCTTACTATTTTGAAAATTCAATCATATACACACAGCCATTCTCTGTAGCCCCAACTGCAGTTTGAGCCACTCAGTTTTAATTTGGCATTTATAATTTTATAGCTTTTCTTTCATGTATTTCTAAACTGCAGTACTGTATATCTTTTAAAATTTTGATCATGATGTATCAGAATACACCCCTCCTCGGAAATTATATGATGTCATGTTTCTTAAATATGTCATTTATTAGTGTAAAAGGTTGCTCAGGCTAATTTCCAATGACCCTCTGGAATTCCAGGCCGCAGAGTGTGTGAGCTAAACTGAATTTAGTTTAACAATATGAGCAGGCTTATATTACACCAGATTTGAGAAGCGCACAATACAAGCATCTTTGGTTTCCAAAACTTAATAGCAGGCCTCTTTCTAAATATATTCTCTCCCACTGTGTCCATGAGAAAGGATAATTTATGTGGCTGTACTTAATATGTTCTTCAAAGGTGCCAACCTGTAGAAACTGGATTAGTATGTTGACTCCATCAATTAACGTTAATCTAATATCCTGCCCATTTAAATTAGTATAAACATTGGCCAATTGGGTTCAGGGAAGGGAGTTAAACTGAAAAAGATTTATTTAAGGATTAGTGTAGTAGCTAAACTAGAATTCAATCCAGGAAGTAAACATCCCAGCAATGTGGGTTGTGGGGAAACAACAGGGTGCAGCAAAGATTAGTGGCTCAAAACAATACAGCAAAAACCCTGTTATTTAACAGAGAGGGGAGGTGTTTTTGTTTTTTAAATCCATTTGGGCTTTCTTCTGCTACAAAACTCCCTGGTAAAATCATCACCAGCATCATAATTTCATGGAAGTCGCCTGGATCAATTCATTTTAATGTTGGGAATCCATTGTTTGTCAGTAGGTTAGAAGAGACAGATTACAACACAGTAGCTAAAACATGACAATGATAATTAACATTAGTGCTAATAAAAATCACTGCATGGTTTGGAGAATAAAAAAGGAGAATTGCTATTTATTTTCTTACCTACAATGATAGAAGCAGAGGATAGTGGACAAGCTGAGAAGTCTTCCTTTAAAATATTCCCCTCTGCATCTAAGGAAGACTTACATGAGTGCAGGATGAAGCTTGTAAAATTAGCTCTGAATTTCAAGTTCCAGAAGGATTCTAGTATTCATAGTCCAACAAAGGAGATTATCGTACTGCCCTTCCTCCCAGCCTCTGGCCAGGCTAAAACCTTTGAAAACTTTTATTTTAAATTTGAGTTTCCTATTCTTTGCAAAGTACGGGAGAAGTATGGATCAGGTACAGATGCCAATATCGAGTATGTGATGCCTCCAGACTGGGCACAGAGGTGTGTGGTAACACCCAGTTTTAAAAAGGTTTCAAAAGTTTCAGCCTGCGCTGAGGCTGGGAGCAAAGGCAGTGTGATAATTTCTAAAGTAATGCTCCTCAAACCTGCTACAGGATTGCACCTTATGTCTGTAACCAGGTGGATGAGGGATCATAAGTGGCAGTCATATTTAATTTCTACTAAGTGTTTGTTTACACCAGCAAAAATAATCCACGAGCAATTTAGAGTATTTAGCATTAGGAGATTATCGCACTGCCATTTTTGTCTGAGCCATTCATGGGAAGAGTTAGGGCTGAAATGGGGAAGAACGGATATTATCACACAGTAAATTGCTGCTGCGCTGCTGCACGACCATCACCCATCCCCCAGACATGCTCTGCCAGCAGATTTTGTTGGTATGGAAACATACCACCAAAATTGGTTGGTAGAGCAGACCTGGGGGATGGGGGATGGCTGGGTAACAATGCAGCAGCAATTTACTGTGTGATAACACCCGTTCTACCCTGTTTTGGCCTAATCCCATCCTGTGCATGGCTCGGTCAAAAATGGCCGTGCCATAATCTCCCTAAGCTGCCCCAAATTCACTCCATGAGCATCACACCTACACACATTATTGTTGTTTGTTGTGTGCCTTCAAGCTGTTTCCAGTTTATGGCAACCCTAAGGGGATCTTCACCAAATGTGTCAGTTTCTCTTTAAATGTTGGAGAAATTAACTTTTCTGGTTAACCTTTAGGAACCATGATACCTGTGTATACTGGTAATAACTGAGGAGGACTCCAGATCTGGGTGAATTAAGAAAGTATTATTGAGAAAAATGCAGAGAGCAATCACACACACACAAAAGCAACTCAAACAGACACAGCATTCAGAGCTAACTGAAATGAAAATATGGAAACTGGATGGTGGAGTTTGAGGGGTTTAAAGAGGGAGAGATTTACCTATCTGAAGAGTAGATCATGAAAGCGGGAGTGACTTAGATTGAGGTCTGAAGTGACACAGCTCATACACAGAACATAGTTTGGGACAACTGTATGCTTATTGTGTGTGCAGTGGCTGTGTTTTGGGGTCCAATATTTATTCATGAAAACTAGCCCCAAGGGATGTGCTCTCCTGTGAGGTAACAAAGACTTGATTACTTTCTTAGTAATTGATTTCTTAGTCATTCCAGACTGGTTGATGGTTTTAACTTCAAGGTAACAAAAACAGTGATTGGATGACAATAACCCAAGGGTAAATGGACAGGGAGGTTGGTTGTAAGCATGGCATGGGGTAGGCTGAAAGAACTGGCGTATTACTTCAGTACAGTGAAACCCCCTTTGTCTCTTGAGGCAAGAGAAACTGTAGAGGACTTGGAGGAAGGAAAAAGTGATTAGTACACCCATTTAGTCTTGGTTGCCTTATTTACCTGACTCATGCACATACCCTCAGGTCTTCATTTCTTTTCTCATGAGAACTTCACCTAATGTTCCAAAAGGTCATCATGCCCTCTAAAGAACATGCTGGATCTACATATGAAAAAGATGGAGATCCCAAATACAGTGTAGCAGTATGTAGGGTTCACTAATACCCCCATCATTGATCTCATGGCAGAGGGCCTTGTTCTGACGTCAGAGGATACAACTTCACTAGTGGGGCTCTGCCAGGGATGGTAGGGCTGAAGAGATTATTATTTTTCTTTAATAAAGTGGGCTCAGCTAGGGAGTGGGTAGCCCTCCAGTACAAGTAGCACTTAACATTTACAAAAATAATGGTGATGCTTGCCACACACCAGTCTGTCCTTCCATCCCTCTGATACAGATGCACACATGTAAAAAGGACCAGATTTTCCTGGAAACTTTGGAGCAAGAAGTGAGTTTTTATAGGTCACATTAAAGCCTAAAATAAGCATTTTCACTGCTAAAACTGTTTTGTATTCTGTATTCCTATAGAATCAGAATTGAAGTGGGTATAATTTTTTCCCCTAGGGTAGACAAACCATAACATTTTCCAAATAGGAGTCAAAATCTACATTATGTGTTTCTTCCCATCGTTTAGCTAAAAGTTATGCCCTCATCTACAGGAAACCAGCCCACTGAGAGGCTTGGGACTAAAATGCCACCCAGCCCAAATATTCAATTACACTTCAACTAATTGCTATTCAATTTCAATCAAAGCATTGCCAATTTTTAAAAAGAAAATCTGAAAGGAAGGAGGGTGTTAGGAGTGGCTGGAAAGAAACTGGCACATCATCATCATCCTTATTATTTTCTTATATTTTTATTTCTTATATCCCAACATAGGGACTCAAGGTGGCACATCATCAAAATGTACAGTCCTCCCTCCATTCTCACAGCTTTGGACATCCGCGTCCCTCACTTATGCACGAGGGACAAATGGAGGGGGAAATAATGGGGCACATGCCCCTGCAGCCGTGTGCCTATATTCAAGCCAATGGGGCTTGAATATATGCAAAACTCCATTTTCACAGGGAGGTCCATAACAGATCCCCTGCGAAAACAGAGGGTCGAGTGTACTTGGAAATTGGCTTGTCTTAATTTAGTCTATCAGAACATACGTATTGCTTCTCAGACATGTGTAAATTCAGATTTGTATCATTTTTGTTGTACCTTCCCCAAAGCAGAAGCCCAAAAGACTGGAAAAAAGAGTATCCTGTCAGAAAAAAGGATAGCTAAATCTCAGCAATCATGTCTTCAAATGCAATCATTTTACAACATTCCATGTTAGGTTATTTTTTTTCTGCAGAGGATTTCTGAAATTAAGAGTTACTGAAATCCACATTCTGTGGCCTAACCATATAATTAGCATCAACTGACATCCTTCTTGGCAGATATAGAAGACGAGTTCAATGGCTTGGCTAACAACCCTGAAGCCTAGTTAAGGGATGACTTCAATACTGTGGCTTTTCAAGGGCAGGGAGGTAAATATCAATACTGAAAGAGGGGTCACAATGAGAGGAGAGATGGCCTTCTTAGATATTTTGGGCTGCTTATCCTCTAATAGTCCTGAGTTGGCATGGACAGTTCTGATGAATTCTCAATTGCTCCTTTCTCAGCTGCTTTTAAAATGTCCCAGTTTCTTTCTCCTCCTCTTTTCCCCTCTTTATCCATAGCTTACTTCAATTGCTGCAAACTCAATTCAAAGTGCAAATGTTGTTTGCATTCAATTAATTCAGCAAGAGAGAGAAGAGAGAATCTTGTCCATCCCAGTTTGGCTCAGATAAAAGCAGATTGCTGCAGTGCCTCCTAATTTGTATGTTCTTCCTCTTTAATAACCTTTGCCACCATGGCAACACTTTGCTGTTCCTTGAGATGTCTTTTCCCAGTTTTCATTTGTGAAATGTTGGAGAGTGTGAAGTTGCAAGTGCCATTGTTCCATCATGATGCCCACCTCCATTCTAAATTTCTTATTTTGCACTTGCTGCTTTTTGATTCTGTTATTGCTGGAACTATGATAACTAATGTACTTTATTTTGTATGTCACTGATATACAACTTTGTATATCAAATATTTTCATTGCTTAGCCAGCCCTGATATTATTCACAGAGATCATTAGCTTACACTGCATTGAAATTAGGTTGGAATTCATGAAGAAGAGGACATCAAGGCCTAAATGGTTTTATGCTATCCCAACATCAGAAACATTAAAATCTGAAAATCAGTTTCTGGAGGATATCATAGAACTTCATAGTTAGCCACTGGGGGAAACAGAATGCTAGAAACAGGCCATTATTTTTTTCACAGGATGGCGGTTACCCATGCTGCCCAAATATAGCAACAATACCACTTTTAACATCAGAACTGTGTCCTATAGAGTCCTAGGATTTGAGCTGGATGAGGCACTCAGAATAATGGAGTGCTACAGCATTAGAACTCTCGGGCAGAGAATTCTAAGTACCCACTGAAAGTATAAACCCCAGGACTCCATGGGATGAAATTATGATATTTGGTGGTGTCAAACTGCTATAATTATGCAGTGTGAAAACATGACAGATGAAGAATAGTTATTTTTTTCCAGACTTTTCATTTAATTAATTAATTTTTTTACTTGAAATGTTTGCTTTATTGTACCTTTTAAAAAAAAATCAGGTTTTATTCCGTGGAGTTTAATTGACTCCTGCTTTCTCATAGCTGGGCTGCTGTATTATGTGGGGTTATGTGCAGTGCTCAGAAAAAACAACAACACCCAACCATCACATTCACTCTTCAGCCTGAGAACATTTGCAAGCTCTATTTCTCTCTTTGTGTGTTTAAATTTTTTATTATAACATGTGATTTAACTGGTTCTGCATCCATTAAATAGAAAGAAGTGGACTATAAGATGCTGTTTGTGTTTGTGTGTATCTGTATCAGTAAATCAGTCAAGGACAGTGGTTCTTCCTCAGGCAGTCTCACAACAAAGATGGTTGGCAAATAATTCCTTCCCCTAATTACTGTTCATTTTAAGTGACTGCGTAAATTGCCCAATAATGTCATAGATTCTTTTTTAAAGTGCAATGTGAAAACCGCCTCTTAAACCTAACGAGTTATATGGAGTCATTCAGTTTTAAGAGACTCTCTCAACGAAGTAATTTAATTCAAATAAGGTTATATACTACCAGCTCCAGTGACTTAAAAACATTTATAGGGTGAGTAGCAGTACCATTCCATTGCCCTAGGTTATTCTACAGACTAAAAGGCACTCTGAGAGAATGCTTAAGAAAAACACAGTTCTGCTAGGCAAGAAATGTGGGATGGAGGTGGATGGGAGGGAGCATTTTTACAGCTCAGCAGCGATGATTTAATAGGGAACAGAGAGTCAGTGTAGTGTAGTGATTTGAGTGCTGGACTAGGACTCTGGAGAATAGCATTTTATCTCCATTTGGCTATGAAAACCTACTGGATGACCTTGGGCAAGTCACACTCTCTCAGTCTCAGAGGAAGACAAAGGCAGGCCTGCTCTTCGCACATTTTGCCAAGAAAACCCTGTGATAGAGTGTAGGATCACCATAAACTGGAAATGATTTGAAGGTGCACAACAAGCAAAGGAAAATAAAACTTTGGAGAAATAGTTGGTGTATGTTTCTTAGCCCCACCTGTAATGAGAAAACAACAGTCACATGTTCAGTAAAGCTTTACAAACATTTAACTCTGCTTTATAACTATTATTTCGAAGGCTGTATGTAAACCATTCCACATCAGTGAAGGAAGAGTGCCCACTGTCACATTTCTGAGAAAATGACCCATTAAAAAACTCCATCCAGAGGTGGGCATCATGGAGCCTCCCAGACATTGCTGGACTGTAGTATCCAGATGTTAATCAAGAAAGCCAATGGTGAGAAGAGCTGGGAGATGCAGTTCGGCAACATCTGGAGAGCTACATTTCTTACCCCTGATCCCAATTTTATACACATCTGTTTAGAATGATGTCCGATTGAGCTCCATGGGGCTGATGGTGACTGATTTAAGGAATGCATTCAGAATCAGTGAATATTCCACCTAGAAGAATTTTCTGACAGAAAGAGCTGTTCAACAGTGGAACACTCTGCCTTCGAGAATGGTGGAATCTCCTTCTTTGGAGGCTTTCAAACAGAGGCTGGATGGCCATCTGTCAAGACTGTATTTCTGCCTGGCAGGAGGTCGGATTGGCCCTTGTGGTCTTTTCCAGCTCTATGATTCCATATATCAGATCATGTGGAGAAGGCATGGGGTATGTTTGGTTCTCCAGTTGTTGTTGGACTGCAGCTTTCATCATCCCTCAGTCTACGGTGGCTGTGGCTCCCATGTCAGAAGGGCAGGGAATCCATTAGAGTTTAATCCAAGGTTTAAAGGAACTCTCCAAGTTTCTGAACTCCATTCATAAATAGTCCCTGCACATTGGATAGCTCCTTTAGAGCTAGCCAAAATCTGGAATGATTTACAGCCCCATCACCATTGGTCTTAACATTAGCTTTGCTGGCTAGGGCTGAAGGGAATCACAGTTCAATAATATCTTGTAGGGACATGCATCCTAAGGTAAGTGGTGAGATAGCACAGAGGTTTGCATGAAAGGAGGGCTTGAACATGCTGAAATTAAGAATACATGATTCAATTTCCCTCCTCTGTGCACCAAAATAATATGTGAAAAACACTATAAACACACTATGTGTGTCCAAGAACAGAAGTATATTTTGTGGGCACAGAAACATCTCCTGCACTCACTCCACTGCTTGTGTGACCCCCAAATGTCCAGAGAAAAGTGGGGTGTGCAGATGTGAAAACGCATACCTGTCAATATTTCACTCATGGAAACCTATACTGTACTCTGACCTTGGGTCTAAACTATGTACTTGTCTAGACAAGTGGGGAAAAACAGCATAGTGTGCTGTAGTTCGAAAGCATTCATCCAATGACCTTTCTAGTTGAATAGATTAACCTGAACATTTACAATGCTTCTTAAATAGGAACTGTCAAACTTTTCATAATCCAAAGGAGTATCTTTACTACCTAGTAATATCAGCTTGATACCGCTTTAACTGACATGGAACTTTAGGATTTGTAACATACACTCGTCCCCCGGGTTACGAAATTAATTCGTTCCGCCGCCATTTTCGTAACCCGGAAGTCTTTCGTTAGCCGAATCCCCATAGGCGCTAATGGGGAAAAGCCGCGGCTCCGCCGCGGCTCCATTTTAAAAAGCGCCAGCGTTTTTTCGCAACCCAGGTAAACCTTCGTAACCCGGAAATAATTAATTAATTTTTTTTTTTTCGTAACCCGGAAATTTCGTATCGCGGCGCGTTCGTATCCCGGGGTACCAGTGTATTCTTCAGTTTCTTTCTCAAGGTGCCTCAGGAACTATAGTTCAGTTAAATGTGCACTGGAAGTCTATAGGAGAAAATCTGAAGTATCTCTACAAATTACAAATCCCAGAATGGAGCTATAACTCTTAAAGTGGTATCAAATTGACATAGTGTGGGACCACTTTTTTAAAAAAAAAATCAGAATAATTTTCCTGCTAGAAATGTTAATCCAAATGCTAAATTGTTTTTTGCATGGTCTATGACTCCCCAAATGTTAGCCAAACATGGACCAGCCTTTCCAAATGCTCCCAGGGAGCCTGATTCAAATTTTTATTGTACTCTTTTCAGTTGATTCTCTGAAATGGACCAGATACAATTAGAATCTGATAACATTTTTGAGATACTTCTGAGATTTGCAAGCAACTGTATTCTGTGATTTTTAAAAAATCTACAGGGACTAAGTTGTGACATGAATCATTCAAGCATGCAGTAGAGTAAAGGAAGTAAGAGCCCCCTTGAAAACACACAGACCTGCCTGGTCTACCTTGGCTTTAATCAATGAATGTATAAGAGTAAGCAGATGTTCCTTCCTTGCTTATTTCCCCATGGAGTACGCATGCGGGGGAATGGAAAGAGCCCTGCCTCAGCTCCCACATCCCCTTTATTCATTGGCAAGTGATGCTGAGGTCTTACAGACCTGTAACAAATGGCTGCTTCACTCTTCCTGTCAGAAGCAATGAGGAAGACAGTCAGAATGGCTCTCTCAGAATGAGTCTCAGGATCCAGTCTCAGGTGTAAAAGATATAATGGCCTGTTTATGACAGCTATGGCAAATTAAAAAATATAGCCATATTAGTCTGTAAAATCAGTATGCAAAGGGATATTGTAGCACCTTTGAAACTAACTGAAAGAAAGAAGCTGGTAGCATGACTTTTCATAGACTTGCATCTGAGGAAGTAGACTCAAGTCTATGAAAGCTCATGTTATTGTTTATTCACACAGTTTCATCCATGTATGTGACACTTTATAAACAGCTGCAGAAGCTTATTTACCAGCTTCTTTCTTTCACTTAGTCTCAAAGGTGCTACAAGATCTCTTTAGATAAAGCTATGGCAAATGTTATCCATGTGGACACCACTTAGGCCATTGTGTGGCCTACTTTATAGAGGACATTTCTCTTTTTGAAGGCACCTATTATGTCAAGGATGGGCAAAGGGTGGTGGGATCACACGTGGGACCAAGGCTGTTTTTGAGGCCTTTGTTCTCTCCAGATTCCCAAGAGTACTCTTTTTCTGGATGGAAAATAAAGTAATATGTATCTATTGGAGGTCTCCATGAAGAAACCATTTATCTTTTGAATAGGCTGCAGTCTCTGCACTGTTTAATGTAAATGACAAATAAACATCCTGTCTGACATCCTTTTGGAAATGTACAATGTCATAAACCAACATGCACAGTTTGGAATTGTGGCATTGCACAATGGTTATATTCCCAGGAGGGGATTGTTGTCATAGATGCTACATCAGGGACATTGCACAAGCAGAAAGCCTTTTGCGAAAAAGTCACAATGTGAAACAGTTTGGCACTTTGTGAGATGGGCAATTGTTGCACAATGATAGAACAAGAAGAAGGTGTGATAGCTCCCAACAAAGGCACAGGGCATTGGTACTCCAGATTGGCATGCAGTAGAAAGTCATGGGGGACCGGCTCGTGACCAGAAAAATGTACCCACCTTTCATAGTACTTTGTTGTATGGTGAGAGCCCCCACTGCATAACTGGACATTTTGTGTGGAGCCCCATTTCATCGCATCAAAATTCTCTAACACAGATTATCATTACAATCCATCATGGAGTTACACATCATAGCAAGATCTTGGCCTCTGTTTTTCAAAATTGGATTTGTGGCTAATTCTTGTTTTGTCCCCCAGCCTATCCAATGTTTTTCCTGTTTGAGCACTCTGATCAGTCCCAGAAGGTTCCTGGAGCAGAAAACTGGCCTCCAGACCAGTTGAAATTGCCTATCCTAGTGCTATTTGAAGAGTCTAAAGCCTGGTTCAAAGATAAATACACTTCTAATCCGTTGTAGATCAACAATGTCACAACTGAAGAGTTGTCAAGACAGAGAAACTTGTTACTTTATATTTTATCAATCAGTGTTAGAACACCTTTTCTTGATTTTATTTTCATTTAAAATGTGCCCAGGGTGGCTTTCATTGGCCCAAGACTGTGGTTGACTGATTGCTCAGATGTAAGTCCCATTGAATTTCATGAGACTAAGGTACAAAAGGTCCACACTGCAGAAATAATCTGGTATGAGACCACTTTAATTGACCTGGCTCAATGCCTTCTCTGCCAAGGCGCTCTGGTGCCACAATAAACCACAATTCCCACGATCTCCTATCATTGATCCAGCACAGTTAAAGTGGTCTCAAACTGGATTATTTCTGCAGTGTGTTTTGGACCTTAGTGTATGCTGGATTGCAGTTCTTTTGATTCCCCTCTTAATAGAAAAACTGCTTCAAAGAACCTGCCTGATGTATTTTTTTTCCAGTGAAAATCAGTTTTATTTTCACTTCTCACTGACATTCTTTCGTGGCTTTTTCACTTTGTAATTGTCTAACGCTCCAAGTACCATCAAGCTAGTTTTCAGCTTCTATTGCATATTTATTGTTTGCTCTTTATTCACTTGTCTTCTTGACAGTTTACATGAACTTGGTCAGGGTTTACAACCTCTTTAATTCTCACTTAGGTAGGACTTCTACTTTTTAAAAGAACCTTTTTGGCTTTTTACAGTTTCCTTGACACTGCTCATAAACTACAGGGTGCTCTTAGACATGTTTGTACTTTTTCTAGTCTGCTATATATGATCTTCTGGTATAGTGATTTTGAATGACCTCCAAGGCTCTTATTTTTATCTCTCTTCTAGAGCAGAGTGTGTTTCTTTGTATTCTTTTTGACATACAGAGCAAATGCTTCTTCCAACACACAAATGTGAAGGCCCTTTGGTGACCTTGATTCTCTGTGAGCCTCCAGTCCTTGGCTTCTTGGTGTACTGGCAGGCAGCTATTAGCCTCCATTTAAACAATCTGGTGTCTGGACCCAAAGTTCTCTTGTTTTGAGGTTCTACAATATGTTAAACTATTGTTCACACATAAAGCTCTTTTTCACACTACACAATTATAGCACTTTGGTACCACTATAACTGCTATGGCTACAGCCTATAAATCCTGGAATTTGTAGCTTGGTGAGGCTCTAAAACTCTGGCAAACAATTCTAAAGATTACATGTGACATGACATACAAATGAACACTACAGTTAGAACTGTTCAGGTGATCATATTCCCTATCACTAGGTAGGAACAGAAAAACTGGGCAGTGAAGAAAGAGACTACGAAGAGTATCAACTCATTTGGGATGTGGTGCTAGAGAACAGTGCTGAGGATACTGTGGGCAGTCAAAAGGATAAACAAATGGGTCATTGAACAAATCAAACCTAAAATCTCCTTGGAATTCAAAGTGAGGCTGTTGTACCCCAGCCATCATTTGGAGATGTCTAGGACAGATGCCTGCATGCTTGACCATAGTCTTTGCATTCTGGATGCTCAGCCTTCTGCTTTCTTTCTTTCTTTCTGGAGAAAAAAACTAGTTACCATTTTCTGCTATACATCTTGTGTTTCTGATACACACTATACTATTGAACCAGGGGCAATCCTATTAACATAGGATTAACACATAATACCAGAACAAGTATATTGCTCTTACTCTACAATTAACTTGCCATCATGGTGATTTCATCGTATTTTTGTCAACTTGGGAGGCCAACCTGGGAGGGCAGCATCATTGAAATTCTGTCTCTTCTGTTATCTCACTGGATGGCTGTGAGCAACTCATTATCTCCCTACTTCATTATCACTGGACTAATAATGACTTGCCTCACAAGATCAAGATGGTGATGAAAATTATATAGATGTGTCATGACCCACTGGATGTGTCTTGACCCTCTCAAGAGGCAATGTGTCATGGGAGGGTTATTTAAGATACAGAACCATAATGTGATATGAATGGTGTAGAATCTAGGTCTTTTCATTTTACCTAACCTTATGACTCTAATACCTTTGTAGCAGAATCAGTCAGGAACCCCTGATTGGTTTAGATGCCATTGCCTTGTTGTTGTGTTTCTTTAATTTGTTTTTGACCTGTGGCAAACCTATCATGGAGGTTTGTTTGTTTTTTTTTTTTTTTTGCAAGATTTGGTCAGAGGGGGTTCACATTTGTCTTCCTCTGAGGCTGAGAGAGTATGACTTACCCAAAGTCACCCAGGAGGTTTCCACACCTGAGTGGGGATTCAAATCCTGGTCTCCAGAGTAATTGTGTAACCAAAATTCCAAAGAAAGTTCTATCAAGCCTTGGGTAAATATCCTGATATGTTTGTAAGATCCATATGTTTAAGTGAGCCATACATTTCCTGGATTCAGGGACGTAGCCAGGATTTTGGGAAGGGGGGGGTGTCCAGACTATTATACCATTATAATGGTGCTTGGGCGCAGTGGCCCGGTGGCACATACCATTCATTGTATCTAACAGAAGGGGGTGTCCGGACCCTATGAACCCCCCCCTTGACAACGTCCCTGCTGGATTATAATGAGGATTGGAACATAGTTCTCCTTTGGACTGCTTCACTCTCCCGATCTTTGAATGCAGTTCTTGACTCTGGAATTACACAGAAAAACGCATATATTAGGGGATGTTGGATGTAAAAAATCATAGATCATAGAAAGTTTTGTATGAAAATAAAAACAAACACTCTTGATTTTGTTGTCAACTCCAGGGCTTCCTGGATGAGATGGACTATCTATATCCATTTCAGTCTGGGTTCAGACCTGGCTATGGCATGGGAACAGCTTTGTTTGCCTTGGTGGGTGACCTACATAGGGAACTGGACAAGGAAAGTGTGTGTCTGTTTGTTCTGGTGGACCTCTCAGTGGCTTTTGATCCCAACAACCATGGTATCTTTCTAAATTGCCTCTCTGGGATGGAGCTTGTAGGTACTGTTCTGCAATGGTTCTGTCCTTTCTTGGAAGAGTACTCTGAGGGTGGTGCTAGGGTATTCCTGCTGGACTCCTTGATCACTGGCCTGAGGAGTTCCTCAGGATTCAGTCTTGTCCTCTATACTATTTAAAATCTACTTGAAACTGCTGAGAGGTTTTTTTTGGAGTTTCGGAATCAGATGTCACCAGTATGTTAGTTACACCCAGTTCTACCACACCTTTCCACCTAATTCCAAGGAAGCTGTTCCTGTGCTAAATTGGTGCCTGGCAGCTGTAATGGATGGGATATGGGCAAACAAGTTGAAGCTTAATCCAGACATGACAGAGGTGCTTCTAGGCAGTCAAAAGACATATATGGAAACAGGGATTCCGCCTGTGTTGGATGCGGTTACCCTCCGCCTCAAAATACAGGTTTGCAGTTTGGGAGTACTTTTGTATTCAGCACAAAGCTTGGAGACCCATGTCTTGGTATTGACCAGGAGTGTTTTTGCAGTTAAAGCTAGTGCACCCATTTTTTCTTACCAGAGAAGTCAGATCTGACCATGGTAACACATGCCTTGGGCCCAGTACAGACCGCCCCGCCCCTTTTCATGCTGGACTGGGGCCAGGGTAACTTCATTGGCAGCCGTGCGGCCCAAATTCAGCATTTTTCAGGCCACGGAGAAGCAGCAAAATGCCCAGAAAAGGGGTGTCTTTGGGGCTTCATGCCCCTGGACACCTCCGACCTACAGAGGAGAAAGGGGCGTCCTCTTTCTCCTCAGGATCGTTCCTGTGGCCATGCGGTTGCTGAGGGAACAATCTGCTCTAGGAAGGAGCTGTGAAATGCAGCTCCTTCCTGCGACGTCATAAGGGTTGCAGCCCTTATGATGTTGTTTCTTGTTGCGGACGTGCGGATGCTACGTGTCATGCATGTCATCATGGTGGCCCCTGTGTGAATGGGAAGCGTTTGCATGTTCTAGGGTTCCAGATCGTGTGGTTGCCACACGGTCTGGAACCCTAAAATCGGTGTCAGTACGCCGCTTTGTGCCCGTGTGTATCAGGTCATGGTTACATCCTGTTTGGATTACTGTTATGTGTTCTATGTGGGGCTGCCTTTGAAAAGTGTTCAGATATTTAATTTGGTCCAAAAAGGGTGGCCAGCTTGTTTACTGGAGCTGGCTATAGGGAGCACACAACTCCCTTGTTGCAACAGTTGCATTAGCTGCTGGTCCATTTTCTGGCATATTTGAAAGTGCTGGTTTTGGCCTATAAATCCCCATATGGCTTGGGTTCAGGTTATTCGACGGACCATATCTTCTTTTATGAGTGGTGTAAGAATGTCACACATTCAACCATCCATATCCTTGTGAATACTCACAGATACTCCAGTAAAAACTGCAAAGCCTTTTCCTGCAAGAGTTTGTGTTCCCACCACCCCACATACACCAAAAAAAGCCCAAACCTCTCTGAATCATGTTTGGCAGGATCACATTCTACTCATGTAGAATGAGGAATAATTTAATCATGTAGACAAGACCTTCAACTTACTACTTTATCACACTAGAGGGCAAACAAGATTTAAACGAGAGTTAAACTAGAGAAAACCAGGAAATGTTGTGTGATAAACATCAGGCACTTCCTGGATTTTGTCCAGGAATGCTGCCAACACACACTCACATGGCTGATAAGAGCCTGCTCAGCAAAAAGTAAACACGCTGAGCTGCCAAGAAGCAGTTCCTCCAGCCAAACGAAGTCCGAAGAGAGGAAGCCACAAGCCAGTCCAAAGTTTAGGATTATAGAGAGCAATACTACCAGTCCAGTCCAAGGTCAAGAATACCAGAGGGTTGGTCAGTGAGTCCGGTCCAAGGTCAAGGATTCAAAGGTAGTCAAAGGTCTAGGAGGCAAGAGTCAGATCAGCAGCATTCACTTAATGAGAATCAATAGTCTCTGACAAGAGAGCTCAGCATCTGCCAGGTGTCTTATATCTAGCTCCTTTATCACAGCTGCTGATTGCCTAATGAGCGTTTCTCAACAAGTCTCTTGGAACGCCAAAGGCATGCCCTTTTGATCTCCTCTGGCTAAAGGTAGGAACCTCAATGCTCTGTTGCTCTATGTCTCCCAAGTCTGGCACTTCTACTGGGGCAAGGCTGGGCTGCTGAGCCCCAGGCTCCACTAGAGGAGACCCCACAGAGCTAGGGTCTGGCTGAGCCAAATCCACTGGGGCTGGGAGAGCAGAGCTGGGACCTGGCAGGGCAGAATTGGGGCCTGGCACAGCCTCAGGTTCTTCCTGCACCTGAGGAGCCGAGTCCTCCTCCTCATCCTCCGAGTCCTCCTAGTGACTGGCCATGACAGTTTTCTCTAGTTTAACTCTCGTTTAAATCCTGTTTGCCCCCTGTGTGATAAAGCAGTTACAGTGATCCTATGAATGAGAGATCTCCAGGTTCCCTGGCCAACAACTACCCTCCTCAGATTTTCTAAACTCAGGAGCATGGCTTCTTATTTGCATCCATTAGAGGTACCACTTTTCTCTCTGATAACCTGTTACTCAAAGAAAGTTGGGGGGGGGTCCCCACCTTGTATGTCAGTGTTATTTTAATTTTTTGGAAAATTAGATTTTGCAAGTGGCTGGGTAACCTAAAGACCATTTGCACCTGTTTATACCAGTAACAATGGAGAAGAACTCCAGGTTTTGGGGTTAATGAAAAGGATTTTATTTACAAAAATATACAGAATGCTATCACACATACAGAATAGTATTCATATAGACACAGCATACAGATCTAACTGGAATGGAAATATGGAAGCAGGATATTGGAGTTTGAGGGTGATAATTTCTGTGGTGATAATTACCTATTCAATGGGTAGACCATAGAAAGCTGGAGTAGCTCACACTGGGAGGTCTGCGGGTGACATATAGCATACACAGAGTGCAGAGGTGTATGCTAGCTTTATGCACAGAGGTTAGGTTTTAGAATCATACTTATCCCTAAAATCTAGCCCCAAGTGGTGAGCTATCCTGTAAGGTAACAAAGCCTAGATATCCTTTCCCAAGAATCAACAGTGAGGTTCCAGACTGGTTGATGATTTCATTTTAGTGTGACAAAAACAGAGATGGGATGAGGATATACCCAAGATAGACAAACACAGATGTTTGGCTGGAAACACAACGGGGGGGGGGGGGGGGGCAGGGAGATTTGGCTTACTGCTTTGGGTGCAAGGAGATCCTGTATTTCAAGGTGCAAGAGGAAATGTACATGACTTGGGAAAAGGAAGGAACAATAGATACATCCATCTGGATCTGATTGTCCCATTACCTGGATATGCACATGCTCCTTTTCTCTTGGGAACCTGACCTAGTGTTCCTGAAAGGTGATAGATCTCCCCAAAACATTCTGTCTCCAGATATGAGATATGAAATTGGGGGACCCCAAAATACAGCACAGGGTATGCTGGGTGTGCTAACAAACCCAAGGCTGGGATCTGTATATAAATAAACAAATTACATAAATAATAAAGTTCACTGTATCAGCCCACAGCCTAGCCCAAAGCTGCCCAACCCATTTGTGACATGGGAACAGCTAAGTCATCACAGCAAGATCGGCAGAGGCCCTTCTTCCTACCTTGGGGTGCCATGATGATATCAGGTAACAATCAGTCAGTGGCATCAAGAGAAATAGGCGAGGGAAGTAAACAGATAGGTAAGAAATTATGGAGGCACCTTGTTTATTCTGAATAAGCACAATCTGGATGGAAAAGGCAACGGCTAATGAACCCTCCAGTAAATTTTCAAACTTGTATTGCCTTGTTTAATCCCCAATGTCAGCTTTTTCAAGTTCAAATGTATATCATTTATTTAAAAGATACACATAGGACTGCTGCCTGCTTCAACTACATACTTGGACTTCTAAACACTATTTATCACAGGAAAATAACTACCATTGACACTATACAGCTTCTAAATGAGAGGACCTATATACATTCCTTCTTGAAATTTAACGCAGGCATCAGAGGTCAATACTCATGTTGATTAATATTTTCCAAGCCGGAGGAAAATACATCCCATTGCTATTCTATCTGAATTCTGCATTCTCAGCCTGCCTCTGTCTTGATTTAAAGTGGGTGATTGTTTTCAATGCTGCAATTTAACTGGAAAGGAGAAGAAACTAGACTCCCTAGACTCCCAAGAAGTTATCTCTCATGTGCTCCTTTAAGATATTTTATTGTGGCCATTACAAAAGGATAATCTCTGGGGAAGACATGGTCAATAACACAATAATTTTATAGCACATCATGTTAAGAACTTTTAACAGATTGCTAAATAACCATTATTGCCAAGCACCTCACTGGTCTTACATCAGATCAACTCTTCAAAATTCCACAAGATGGAAAATCACATTTTGCATATTAAGTCATAGTGGAATATATTACTCAGATTCTACTGGCTGCACAAATATTACATATTGCATAGCCTTGCAAATTAATTCAGCTTGATACACAACAACTTGGATTCAGTTTTAGTCATGCTTGGAGCTAATCCACTGAAATCAGTGGCACAAATTAGTCACTACAAAAACCCTATGGGTTTCAATGCTTCAGGGAAAAGGCTGAATCCAACTCAGCATCAACAGATATGAATAGCTTGACACAGTAGGTCCCATTCAGAATTTTGAAATGTTCCTTTTCTTGTATGACAACATTCAGAATCCCCTAATCAGTAACCTCACTGGCTTGGGGATTCTGAGTTTTGGACCCATTCACAACAATTAAACTGCTTTCTTATAATGGCAGACCATGCCATATAGATGTGTAAATTGTGCCAAATTTCCACAGTACAATAGCAAAAAATCTGAGTTTTTCCCCTTGAAAAGAAAGCATGCAAGTAGTGTGCATCCTTATATCAAAGTAGAAGTATGTGTTCAGCCTATGGGGAATGTGATTCTGCTTTAAAACAAAGTGAGCTAAACCTTGTTGTTTTTTTTAAATGATGACTTCTTTGCCACTATAATAATCCTGCCAAATTTTGACAATGGGGCACAAAAATGGATGTGGGGCTGTTATGGTACCCACCCAGGTGTAAAGGAAGTAACCATACAGATGAATTCAACTGCATGTTTCTTTCCCACCACACTGTTGCCCAACTATGAAAAAAGTAACAATTAAGTAAAGAAAACCACACAAATGTTCTCGTTGTGTTATCATTTCATTCATTTTCCCTTGCAAGCAAGGTGGCAGCTTTTCTCCAACCTGATCTTTTGGCCTACCGCTCCCATTCACTACAGTTTGGTAGGTGACACACATGGATATAACCTGCTGTTATGCCAGAGTATGTACTTTTTTCACTAAAGGCTTCATCACTCAAGGCAGGTCAGTCACAATTGCAACATGATAATAGCATATTCTTTAAGAGATTTTCAGATGATGTCATTCCTTTTCTGTTGTTCTCTTGGTGGGAGATTATACTGAAAGCATTTCTTTTTATTAACACTAAAAATCAGTTAATGACTTCTTTCCCACTTCTGTTCTGCTATAATTTCCAGTGCAAAAGTTTAATTGTGCTTGATGCCAATTTTGGCTGGTCAGTAGGTGTGCCTTAGGTGCCCTGTGATTAGGTGAGAAGGAGGAGGAAATTTCAATTTGATTTCCTTTCAGTTGGCAAAGTAACTGAGAAGCTTTTTTTAAAAAAAAGTCTATAGAAAAAACAATGCATTGGCAAATGACTGCCTCAACCCCCCAAATGGGGCTTATCAGAGGGGCCAACAAGGCAAAGTTTTGCTCACTGCCCCCTCCATCTCTTTTTCCAGCCCAGTTCTGGGGTGTCTCTCTCATTCCCTCTCTCACTCAGTCACTTACTCTCACACACACCTGGAAAAGAGGGGTTTCCAGCCAGGAAACCACAGAGGTTAGGATCAAGTGTGCTTTTGCAAGGAAGCTCAGATAATCTCTGACACTGAGGCTTGCATTCCTGCACCTGTTTAAATTTTCTAACCGCAAGAGTCCAGCTGATATTGTTTACCTCGGCATTTTTCATAAAGCCTCCTTGAACACCGAAGGCCCTCTCTTTCTGCTCATCACTGGCTGAAGGTAGATATTATCCCTTGTCCCTCATCCATGCCTGAAGGTTCTGCTGCTGAGCCTCCTGGGAGGCCACAGGCTCTGCTGTATCTGGCAGAGCAGAATTAAGGCCGGGTTCAGGCTCAACTTCAGCTTTAGGCTCAGGTCCCAATGGAGGTTCGGGCTCAGCCTCCTTGTCCTCAGAGTCCTCAACCTGGCCCTGGCAGGTGGGGTGTGGGGTTGGGTCTAAAAGTGTATGTCTGTGTCTTGGCTGAGGTAGTACAGCCAGCAAGAGAGGAAGCACAACAGAGGAATGTTGGTAAAGATTTCTGTATTGCTGGTACTTAAATAGAATCTTAAGCCATCACCTCTAGCCAGCATGGGTCTAGGTTAACCTTGTAGTTATATGAATTCCCCATGTGATAAAAGATATGGAGAGTATCTATTTAATACATCTAACCCATTTGTTTAATAAATGGGGAAACGGTGGTATAGTTGAGCTATGAGGTAGCAGCTAGACAATTGTGTGTATAAAATTTAGTTATAATGCTTATATCTTGCCCTTCCCTTTAGAGAACTTTAGGTTTTGCATATGATCCCAGAGCAGATGCATAATCCTTTAATTTTTCAATGCTACATTTCCCAGAGCATTTATAGGACTCATCCTGCCCTATAGGGAAGATTCTGAATCTGTTGGACAAAATCTGTTGGAAATATACCTTTGCATTTAATGAAGATTCTGAATCCCCATGTATGCACAGTAATACAGGGTACCACCCCCAGAAATCAGGTTATGTAGTTTGCAATATTTTGGAATGCTATGAACATTATTATAAGCTTCCATAAATTCTGCAAAGAATGTGTGTGTTTCAGTGTGAGAATGAATGTTTTGCAGGATTTCTTTTGGTTGTTTGTGAATAGGAAATCATGTGTTTATGGAAGGAGAGCTGCAGTATTGCACAGCTTTCCACCACCAATGTTCACATGAGTAGGCCACCTACATGAAAAATTCTTTGTGCAAATAGGAATACATTAATCTACACTCATTCAGTGCCAATTTAAACAATGAAGCAAAGCAAATGGCATGGCATGTTCCACTCCAAAAGGCACTGGAAAGGAGCCTTCGCACCAAAATCTCTCTGTATATACTGAAAGCTAACACATCAAAGAAAGAGAAAGACTACCAAGATTTCCCCTTGACAGAATTAACTTTCTATGTGCAGAGAAACTGTGAAGCTAAAGATGCATTTGAGTACATGATCTCTGGCATGCAAACTGTGGTAGTACAGTCCTTACAGGGAGGGTGCTCTCTTTACAGGACTGTACCACATACCCTTCCTGAACATTTCAATCGACTTTTGATTGAACCCTAGTTTTTGTGGTTAATGGTTGTTTTCTGATATTAACGTTGAATCCAGCAATGCACAATGAATCCAGTGTGCCATGCAGTGTGTTATGGGAATTTTAATATGCTTTCAAAGATTGTACAATTTTTTTGAGTATGTTGGCTGGCTTTACTTCTTCAAATTGCCTTTTTGGGTTTTTCAAACTAAACTTTTATAATATGGGTAAAACCTCCTTCCACAATGAAGTACTGAAACCCATGTGTTTCATGGTACAGAAAGATCTGTTATGATTCTTATCTTCACAAGCACATGAAAAAATAGCGCCTTGTCCTCAACCTCCTTAAAAAGTTATTTAATAAAGAACTTGAAACCATTATCAATATTTACAAAAGAAATGCTCGAGAGCTGAGTTATGTGTTTTGAAATTCACAGAAGGCCTCAGCCATTGAAGCAACAATGATAGGAAGTATAGTTGACATTTTCCAAATATAAAAACCAGATGATGGAAGGTTTAATTTCTGTGAATTGGAGCAGTAGCTCAGCAGTCTACACAAACCATGTGGGAATATTGTCTGCCTAACAGGGTATGCAAAGTGAAGACTGTCCTCAGTATTTTGCAGAGGTTCGAACTGTTTAACTGATTTTTGTAGCTTAAATTACAGATCATCTGAGGTTGTCACATTAATTTATTTTTCTAGAATTGCTGTCTTTTATTCACTCACCCTTTCTGTAGAATACACATCATGTCAGTGAGAAATGATTGCATTCCGTTATTTTTTTTTATTGCACTCTCATTTTTAAGAACTGGTTTGTGGTAGTGCTTAAAATTTCAGAGGAATGCAATGCCAGCCTGTCCAGTGTAGACTGGCAGAGTGCTATTGATGTTTTTCAGATCTTCTGTGCCTTTAATTAAAAGCTGCTGATTTTGTTGAGCATGGCTGGGTAGTTAGCAAAAATTTGAATTGCCCCTTGTTTGCAACTGGGGCTGGTAGTTTTCTCTACATTTCAGAAATCAGTCTAGCATCTTTTTATAGAAGAATATGTGCAGCTTACATATACAGATATTTCTTAAAATGAAAGGGAAAAGGTACTGAAAATTTGTATCTTTCTTAATTTATAGAGAGATTTAAAACATGATGCAGTGGTCTCATGGGGGCTACTTCATATAGCAAGCCATATGCAGCTGAACATTTGGGAATTTCTCTACACCACAGCAAACCTGCGTCTGCATAAGTGGAGAATATGTAACAGTAAGCAAAGACAAGGTTCACCAAAGCTTAACCTCTGATTTGTTTTCAGTACAAATTATTGATCTGGACTTATTTTTGAAGGCAGTTAAATGCTAAACCACACGCCTTTCATAAAGAAGATCCAGGGTTACCACTTATGCAACACTAAAAATGAAATAAAACAGGGTGTGCATCATTTTCTTAAAATTTGCACATGATTAAACAAACAAGCTTCATTTATATACCACTTCATACCACCTAAGCAGTGTCTAAGCGGTTTACAACTGTAAGCTAATTTGCCCCCCAACAGTCTGGGTACTCATTTTAGTGACCTTGGAAGGATGCAAGCCTGATTCGAGCTTGAGCCCTTTTGCTGGTCTTGAACTCGCAACCTTGTGTTTTTCAGTGAGTGGCTGCAGTACAGGCATTTAACCACTGCACAGACAGAAATTAAAAATATATTGGCAACAGACATGGAAATCTTGCAGTGTAAGACTAGGACTGGAGAAATCTAAATTCATGTCCCTATTCAGTAAGGGTAGCTCATGTTGATCAAGTCATTCTTTTTCAGTCTAACCAACGACGGGTTGTCTGTTAGGATAAGAATGTGGAGCAAGCCTCCATATGCTGTCTTTGTGCTCCTTAGAGGAGAATAAGGATACAAGTGCAACAACTACATTTTCAAAACAGTTAAAAATTTAAATAGAAATGTAATACAACTTATCTGAGTGGGGAAGGCAGTAACCAGATGCGCTGTGTGCCTGCTCAGGCTGCTGAGCAATTTCAAGACACCTGCTATACTTTTGAGGTCTTTATCTATAAACTTTGAGCCAGTTATTGTAGTGAGTGTCAGACTATGAATCTGGAGTCCAAGGTTTGAATCCCCACTTGGCCATGTGACCTTGGGCAAGCCACAGTCTCTCAGCCTCAGATGCAAATCCACTCTGAAGAAATCTTGCATAAACAAAACATGTTGTAGGTTTGCCTTAGGGTCATAATAAGTAAGTAGTGACTTGAAGACACACAACAACATCTTTAAACCAAAGAGACTGAAGAGCCTATCACATACAGGTGGCCTCCCAATAGAAGTCTGCCATCTGACAATACTACAGAGGACTGTAGTATGTAAGTTAAAACACAGGGTTATCTTGCAAGGAAGGTGATGGAGAATACATCTTCTTGTCAAAACAGCAAAGGATACCCCTCCCTGGTCAAGGCTGCTAACTAGTTTAAAATTGGGGTGGCAAATCCACTCCAGAGTTTAGTCTGAAATTTAAAGGACCTAGCCAAGTTGCTGACAAAATCTGTTAGGGTTATAAGTGCATCTGAAAAGTTCCTTAAAACAGATGCCTCTCTCCACTGAAATAGCAGCTACCACTGATGATGCTTCAGTTTGGTGAATGTTTCTTCTCTATGTGGGCAAAATATTCTACAAGTGTGTCTCCCAATAACCATTGGAAGAACAAACCACTTACCATCTTGTCATGATACCCTGATATCAACTGCCTCACTTTCCCTATGAGAAGAAAACTGGCATATGTCACCTCACTCAGGTATGTTTTCCTGTATTCATTACCATTCTCCCACATAGAATCATAGAATCATAGAATCATAGAGTTGGAAGAGACCGCAAGGGCCATCCAGTCCAACCCCCTGCCATGCAGGAAATCCAGATCAAAGCATCGTCGACAGATGGCCATCCAGCCTCTGTTTGAAGACCTCCAAGGAGGGAGACTCCACTACACTCCGAGGAAGTGTGTTCCACTGTGGAACAGCCCTTACTGTCAGGAAATTCCTCCTAATGTTGAGGTGGAATCTCTTTTCCTGTAGCTTGCATCCATTGCTCCGGGTCCTAGTCTCTGGAGCAGCAGAAAACAAGTTTGCTCCCTCCTCAATATGACATCCCTTCAAGTATTTAAATAGGGCTATTATATCACCTCTTAACCTTCTCTTCTCCAGGCTAAACATCCCCAGCTCCCTGAGTCGTTCCTCATAGGGCAAGGTTTCCAGACCTTTCACATGCATTCCTACATCTTGCTTGGACATAATATCACCACCCTCCTCCTGAGAAATATTAGGCAACTAAAAGATGGATTTGTTCCCTAACCTTATCAGTGCTTAGTTGTCTCTTTCTCCCACTTGTCTTAGAATCACAGATAACAAGGAAAGGAGGACCAAAATGACCATGAACATTCAAACTCTTGTTTTCCCACTGAGATTTATGGTCATGTTCTTAACCAACAGGTCATTTTCAAGGATGAACTTTGGGAAGTCACAAAAGATGTGAGATATGTTAGGAAAACAATTTTTATCTATATAACATGACAGCAAAAGAAGATAATTTAGAATGCCATGGCCATCATATGTTTTACAAGTGAGTATATATTGACTTTTAAATACTTCCTCCCCTTCTGCCCCACTGTCTTCCATTTCAGTCTGCAATGCTTCATAGGAACATGCTTAACACTATTTGTTCTTTTATTCTGGTATTTTTTCTAGGACAGCTGCATTTCCTACTTTAGAAAGGACACGCCTCTATTTAAAGGCAGTCTATTTCGAACACCTCTTCTGTGGGAAAGGCTGTCCAGTTGAAGTCCAGTTACAAGATAGAGAACCCTATGTAGGAAAGTGAGAATGCTTAAACATGCCCACAAATAGTTGCTAGACACCAGCATTTCACAGACTTTAATAAGAGAGTGTGTATTTGTATTTCATTTAAAATTTGTTTTATTTCCCATCAAGTCAACATTGAGGTATGGTGACCTGGTGAATGAGAGCCAAGAGCTGTGGTCACTAACTGCCTTGCTTAGGTCTTGCAAATTCAGTGTAATACAATGGGCCCTTGGTATCTGTGGGGGATCCATTCCAAGTCCCTCTGCGGATACCAAAATCCGCAGATGCTCAAGTCCCATAGTACTCAATGATGGTGCAGCCCCCCCTCCCCAATGCTAGCCTCACTGCTCCCATTGCGGCAGGCAGCAGGGGGTACCTCTTCTTTCTCCTTTTCCCTGCCTCCTCTCCCTCTTCTCCTCCTTCTCTCCTTCCCCCGTCATCTCTGCCATGGCTCTTTCTCTTCCTTCGCTTTTTCTTTCCCACCTCCTCTTCTTTCTCCTCTTCTCCTCCACTTCTTCCCCATCACCACTGCTGCAGCTCTTCCTCCTCCTCCTCTTACCTCGCCTTCTCCGCCTTCCTCCTCTTTCTCCCTCTGTCACACTGCTGCCACTTGTCCTCCTTTTCTTCCTCAAGTCTTCTATCCAACTACTACAAACTAAATGCCATCATCATCATCATCATCATCATCATCATCATCATCATCATCATCATCAT
>NC_056522.1:32635095-32817263 GCF_019175285.1 Sceloporus undulatus | reverse complement strand
TTTATATCACACCTTTCTCCCAATACAGGGACTCAAGTCTTGCATCCAACTACTTACTCAAGGTTAGTAGTTGGATGCAAGACTGCCAACAAATGCCAGGTGCTGTATGCTATATTTTAGAGGAAAGAATTGGTAAAATCATCTTTGAATATGCCTCCCATAAGAAATGCTATGAAATTTGTGGTGTCACCATAAGCCAACTATCCACCCTCCAAGACTTCTCTTCCTGAGAGCTCTAGTGCTTCCCTAGCTACAAATACCAGGGTTCCAAAGGATTTTGCTGTGGCAGTTAAACTGGAATCACAGTGCTATAAATATGCAGTGTGAACACACCACAGAATGAATGCTGACACTAGGTGCCTCTGCTTCCACATAGTACATTTCCAACAAAGCCTAGAAAAGTTACACTACCTCAAAATGCACATTTCCAACTTTTTTTTTACAAACCAAAAGTTGCCAAAAGTTCACATTGGGTGCAACCATAGTCCCTGCTACATACCTTAAAACAGTGTCATGCTCATTACCTTGCTCACTGTGGTTTAGTCTCAGCCTCTAGATTTTTTTTACATGTACTGCTGTCAAACCAGGTGCCACCAAACTTATATTTGCACATTTCATTTTCCCTGACTTAATATAGTATTTTATCTTTATCTCTGTCGAAATTTATTTCGTTAGTTTCCCCTACAACTCTCCAATCTGTTATGGTTTGAGTCTTGATGCTGTCCTGAAGATTCAAAGTGCTGTTTTAATTTTAAAAATGTTGAATATCTTTTTCTACTCTTTTTTTTTGTTTGTTTTAAGAAATTGTTACTAATTAATGCTCAATTGCCAACTGCATAAAATTCGATTTCCTACTGAAGCATTGATGTTCCTGCTGCATAAAATGTGTCCAGAGGCACATTACAATAATCCCTGACTAGATCTCCAGAAGTGAGCACCCTAGTTTATTGAATGCTGGTGATGTTCAAAAGATATCTAAGTCTGTGTATACTCTTACATTGCTTGGCTGTGGCTCCAACCTTTCTTACATCCTATGGTAAATTGGTATTTGGAAGCTGGGAGGAATCTTCCTTCAACTCAAAAGGTCACAAGTTCTCTAAACACAGCCTATTTCTATCCTCCCATACCATCTTTCAGCTTTCTGATAGCACAGGGCCAGTCTGTACCACCTAAGCAACTCAGGAGGAAAAGGCAGAAAAATGTGGGACATTATTTACAGAGGCTAAAGTAAGACAAAAGGATTTGGGAGCTTTAATGATTCTCTTCCTAAGCGCATATGATTAATAGACGGGAGTCTGGGGACATATAAGCAGTTCATGAAGTGCAGAGAAATGAGGATAATGGAATACAAAGCTGTTCTTTGAATGGGGTTCTCTGTAGTATTTGCAGGGTGAGGCTCTCAATAAATCAACTACCAGCTGCTGGCCCTAGGGTTAATTACCTTCACACACTGCTGCCAGCTGAAAGGAGTGGTGTTACAAGACATGGGAGAGTTTGGGGAGAGTCACCATAAGACTTGGAAGAGAAAGAGAAAAGAAAAATCTTGCACAAGATGTAAAGAATCTGGTTTATAAAGATCTGTGTGCACCACTGTTTTGGTAAGTCATATTCCTTATAGTGGTTACAGAAGTTCTTTTCTTAAACCAGCTTACCGTCACCAATGGGGGCACTGGCGTCACTAAGTTGGCATCACCTGGTGAAATAATGGAGGCATTGACCTCCTCTCATACCAGGCCATACAGAACCCTTAGTCATTTTTAAACTAAATGTTAAACATAAAATATAATTCATGTATATCACTGAATGTAATGCCCATAGTTGTGGCATAAACAACTAGAAAAATTAAAATTATACCTTTAAATTATAGTATCATTGACATAACCTAGATGTATTTACATGTACATAGTTGCATGTGGGTAAAATGAAAATTTAGTAAAATATGATATTTTTAAAGAAAACTTTAAAAATTGTTTTAAATTTTTACATAAAAAGTATTCACCTTTCTCTTTCCACTGAGCCTCACCCCACTCACACCTTCTCTTCTGCTAAGTTCCAGCATCTTAAACAGATAAAGGTGAATGCCACAGGCCAAAAGGCAGATGTTTGGGGAACAGTGATGTCCCCTCCCATTAAGGTACCACTGGTGCAGTTCACCCCCTCCTCCGCATCCCCTAGTGATGTCCTCAATACCAGCAAAGATATGAGCCCTGTGTTGTGTTCAGTAGTGGCTTCCATATCAATGAGGTGATGTTTCTGCTCTGGGTTCCAATATGAACACTAAAGGAGCTTTCCTAGGGGCCTATTCCTCAAAATAGTTTCAGCACCATTAACAGATTTTTAAAAAAAGTTTTGATGAAACCCCATTGACTTGGAAGCACCATCTGTCCCGACTGTGATTTTGTGCATCGGATATCATTAAAAGAATAAGTTGGAGAGTTTGATATTAATGATCTCATACCTGTTTACAGTGTGACCCCTGTATCTGCAGAAGTTACATTTTAAGAACCTCTGTGGATACCTGAAACCGCAGATGATTAGTAACCCCATTATTTTCAGTGAGACGAACTACTTCCAGCCCAAGCATACCATAACATCACACTGTTGTAACTATTATTACTTTTTGTGTAGTGGAAATATTTTTTTCATCCTCACTCTGGTTTCTTCAAAAAGAAACATGTATATATATTGTTTCACATGATGTCTGTTTCTTAATATTCCTATTTTTTTAAAAAAAGAAAAAGTAACAAAAATGCAACAAGTAATGTAACAATCTATTCGCAGTACAGTATTGACAAGTAGAGTTACATGTATGGGACTTTATAATGGTGGGAATTTGCAAAAAGGTACACAGCAAATCAGTTTTATAAAGTATCTTTCCAAGCTCTGTTTCCTCCACCAATCTGTTTATTGCCATGCCTAAAGAATTCCACACTGACAGCAGATTTTGCCACTTCACAATCCAGCTTTTCTTCCAGTTTATTAAGAAATATCTCTGGGGAGATCCTGTTATTAATCTTTCACAGTCCTGAGAACTGACCATTTATTCCACACTAATTATAAGTAGATTTGATTCTATGACAGCCCTTTACCTCTCACTCTCTGGGGGTGACCAAATTTCCTTAATAATCTCTTGTGAAGTACATCTATCAAAAGCCTTCTCAAGGTTTAAATAAATTGCATCCCTTGGTTCTCATCTGGCCACTATTTTATTAACTCCATGGGCTGCAAAAGGTTAGATAGACAAGATTTATTCTTTCATAAACTGTGACTCTTTGTCCTTACAATTTACTTGTGTTTGGATGCTTTATAATTCTCTCCAGATTGCATGACCTCCTTGTGAAGAGCTGACCATATTTTGCATCCCAAAACTGGGGAGCTGGATCAAAGAACTCTTTCAGACATGGCAAGTTTCTAACTTACTTGGCATCTTCATGTAAGAAAAAAGCAAATCATGCATAGATCATCATGTGATAAGTATGCATGCGTGTTTTGTCATGTCTGCCCTATAAAAAGCAGGAGATTTTCACTGACTACTGACTATTCTCCTGTGAGCATTTGGGGTGTGTGGTGTCTGAGGAAATAGACTTTTAAAAAAATGAAGTATGTTCTGTAAGATCTGCAAAAGTGATGATGTAGGTATTTCATGTAACAGCAATTGGAAAAAGAGCCTGCCTTCCAAAGGAGGGGACAAGGAAGGAGAGAAGAAGAGGCAGGCACTGCTCCACCATGCCTAGCCCCAGAGGCAGATGAAAAGCTCTCCCTCCACCTTAACTGCTACCACTCTGGCCTCAGAGGGAGAGAAGAACAGGCAGTATCTGCTGGACTTGATCTCCGTCCTTCCCCACTACCACTCCCTTCTCCTTTTGTGTCATGTCATTTCACATTGTAAACCCGAGGGCAAGGAACTGCCAAATTAGCAATCTGTAAATTGTTCTGCGAGCCTTTGTGGCTGAAGAGCAGAATATAAATACATTAATTAATTAATTAATTAAATCTTGGGCAGCTGAGAGAAGTTACCGAAGTTTGAAATGAATTCAAAAGACATGAAAATTGATGAAGTCAGATTTTGGATTATAATTTCCAAAATTCCACCAGCCATCATAATTGTTGGTCATACAGTCTAGGAATTGTTGTTATCCATCATAGTTATCACTTGAGGAGACACCTAGGGGCCCATCAGCACTACACAGTTATAATGCTATTATTCCACTTTTATTGTCAGAGTTTTATCCTATGAAATCCTGGAGTTTGTAATTTGGTGGGGCACCAAATCTCTGTGGCTGAGGATTCTAATCTCCCAAAGGTGTCATTCCTAGAATTGCGTAGGACAGAAGGATTGCAGTTAAGGTGTAATAATGTGCTATGATTGTGTAGTATGACGGGACCCCAGGTCATCTTGTTTTACCATCTTCCATCTAATGGATCTTAAATGACAGCCATTCTTTCTTTGTTTCTTTTTTTATATTTAAACTAGCACATGCAAATTTTATGCGGATCCATCTTTTGTTTTGTACTGTTTGGCTGAGATCTTATTGGATACTGGAAGAGCAAAGGTCTCTGCCAGCATACAGTACTTACTTTGAGGGTCTAGGACAGGGGTAGGCAAACTTTTTGAGCCAGGGGCCGGGTTGCTGTCCCTCAGACAACTGGGGGACCGAAGCCAAAAAATAAAAAATTAAATATTTTTTTAAAAATTTAAATAAATAAATAAATAAACCGGGACAAATGTAGGACAAAATTTTCAAATGGAGGACACTTTTTAAAAATGGAGGACACGCAAAAAAATTGCTGATTTTTTAAAAAAATGTTAATATAAATGCATGTTTCGGAGACTTCTATAGACAATTGCCCCCCTTGCCCGCCGCTTGCCCCCCTTGTCCGCCTCTTCCTGATAGGCCAAAGGCCCCACGCCCTCAAGCGAGAGGCCAAAGGCTCCGGCAGCAATTGGCGGCAGAACCGGGCTGGGGCCGGTCCCAAGGCCTGGCCGGGCTGCATCCGGCCCACGGGCCGCAGGTTGCCTACCCCTGGTCTAGGCGGATGGACGCTGCTATTTCCCCCCTTGTACTTCAATCACAGCTGGATGGTATCCAGAGATTCTGGGAGTTGTAATCTTAAAAAGTAACCTTTCAAACTTCCAGCAATGGCTCATTAATTTTTTTGGTGGAGGAGGGCAGGGGTATATGAAGGTGCCTTAGGAGACTACCATACAAGACTTTTAAACCACAGTTATAGTCATAAAATTCCACCTTTGGCAATACTTATCATACAACATCACCTGCAACCTGTACCTGCTGTGTCTGCAATGTGTGGTTAGGACGTCCCTTTTCACTGATGAGGGTAACCCACCAATAAGTTACCAATCATATGGCTGTCCTATTAATTCTCATGTGTGAAACATTGCTGCCATGTTAGTTGCACTATTGGCAGTCACATGGTGTCATAGTCTCCTCGGTTCCCCTCTTCCCTTTACTATAGCATTCCTAAGCAGCTTGATTTCCTTTTTTTCCTATTTCTTTTTTTTTTTTTAACTTAAATCAAAGTGGTGACAAGTTCGATGATTGCAAGTGTTAGGTAATAAATAAATAAATAAAACTAATTTATATCCTGCTTTTTGTTACCACAATCAAAGCCGCGTACAACCTTTAAAAAATACAATATATACAATTTCCGCCCCCCCTTAAAAAAGGATTAAACAATTCTATCCATTAAAATTACAGACAATAAAATCTAAAAACAATAATACAGTGATAGAATAACGGTGGGCAGAGTCTTCATTTATATATGTCTCTGGGGGATCTTTACATGGCCGGGTTCTATTCCGGGAAGGCCTCCCAGAAGCGATCTGTCTTGACAATTTTCTTGAAGATCTCTAGGTTGGTAATTTGATGGATCTTGTCTCGTCCACTTCCATAAAGTGGGAGTGATTGCAAAAAAGTCCTCTAGGAGGTCGCCGCCAATCTGGTCTTTGTGGACTGCAACAAATTCCTTCCAGAGGATCTGAGTGCACAGGGCGGATTATACGGAAGGAGGCGATCCCTCCTTCCGTATAATCCGCTAGGTAGGACATAAAGCAGCAAGGCAGGGTTAAGGGCAAGTGTGGAAGAGAACATGATGGCAAATGCAGCCCCACTTGCATGATTGACAAGATGTGTGATAATGGCTGTTCTCAAGCTGGTATATTTCCATTTTCTTTAACTAGTACCATTGCTGTGAGAATGGGGCTCATGTAATAATGTCTCTACTGAGTGAGACCCATTGGTTCATCCAGCCTAGTACTGCTAACTTGAACTTCCATTAGTAGATCTCTTAGGGTTCAGGCAGAATGCTTTCCTAGTCCTACCTGCAGATCCCATATATTCCCTCCTGGTGGTCGTCCATCTAGGTACTGACCAGGCCCAACCTTGCCTAGCTTCTAAAATCAGATGACATTGAATGTGTCCAGGATGGTAAAGTGGTGCCAGCTGCCCCTGTGAAGGAGTTGCATAGAAGTTGGGATCTGAGGGTTAGAAGGGACCACAGGGGCCATGTATTCTGCCCCTTGCCATGCTGGAATACCCAACTAAAGCACTACTGAAGGGAAATTTCATTTGGAGGGGAGGAATATTTATTGGGGGGCACATTCCTGCCCATAGCTACTTCCCCCATCCCACTGCTACATTTCAGCTCCCAGGATTCCTCATAACTAGCTGTGTTGGCTAGCACTGGGAGTTGCACTCCAGCAGCGTCTTTGGTGATAAAAGTGTTTTGCGTCTTCAACATGACTCTGATTTGTTGATGACTTTATCCTAGGGTTTCCTTGGCAGCGAGTTTCCATAGCTAAGTGGGATTCATACCTTGAGCTCCTAGAGTCCTACCCCACCACTCAAGCCACTACACCACACTGGTAATCTAGAGGACCACAAACTCCCATCCCTGTTGTAGAGGTAAACATAAATCACTGGTATGGTAGGAAGCATGCTTGCTTTTCTCTGTTCACTCCAGCCAGTAGCTTTGTTTATAAAGCCTTACTGCTTTACTTTCCAGACTAGCAGAATTAAGTACACTCAAGACAGCTGCTGTAAATGCACTCCTGACTGTGAATGAGGTGACTGTAGCAGCCTTTCCCAGTCCATTGGACAGGAGGTAAACTAAGGCATTAATCAGCGACAGATCCAGAATAGGCTCATAATAGGAAACATGACCTATGTTTTCTGTCTTCGGAAAATTCACCTCTTAAACTTCAAAGTATTCCAGATGGGTCATCTTCCAGATTGAAATGAGTGATGTGTTTGCTGGAATCTGCTGGGAGCTGATATAATGAGGAACATGGATTTGTTCAGATGGATTCTAATGTAAAAAAATGAAACGCATCAAAACAGGTGGCCTGTTTTAATGACTTAGAGCATGTCCATGTGCAGTTGTGTTTGCAACGTTTGGCTGCAACATTCATAAATACAATCAGACAAATGTCATCTGTTTATACAGTAGATGTAAGAATTGTATGGAACTGAGTGCCAGAACTGGAATGGAGAAACCTGGAATATTGGCCTCTCTCATGGAGCTTTCTTCTTTCTTCTGGTGAAGTACCAATTCTGTGGGGAAAACCTCATAAGATTAGTTCCTCCTATGTACTTGGGAGTCTTTAAAGATTCTGGCAGTCCTATGACGCAGCATCTCAGGCAACAAGTTACAAGCAATCTGTAACTGGGCTAGCACTATTATTAGGCAATGTGAGGTAGTCACCTCAGGTGGGTGAGGCAGGAACATGGCATCAAAGTATTGAAGGAGAAAGATGTGTGCCTTGTGGCCTGTCCTTCACCCCTGAAACTTCTTTATTACCTTCGTGTATAGGGAAAATATTCTCACATGGATGGCATGGAAGAAAGATTCAGCTGCTAGTCCAGTTGGTGTTCATACTTGGAATGCAAGGTGTGCCATCTAGCATGTTTGTGGGTGTTTTGCTTCAGATAGGATAATATCTTGGGACCACCCAGTAAACAATTAGAACAATTTTAAAAGAAATACATGCCTTCTACAATAGTGGAGGAAGGTTGTGATAAGGTGATCTGAGTGTCTCTGCTCAGTCTACAATCTTGGTGTTCCTTGTTGATGGGTAGTCTCAAGGCTGTTGATTATTCATCTTTCTGTTCTCTTTAAACTAGACTCAGACTGGGCAGTCCTTCATAAATTAGGACTGATTCAAACAGAGGACTGACTACTGACAACCCTTCCAAGAGAGGACTGACCTCTGTAAAGCCAATTCCATAACCATGATATCTAGAGTTGACATATATTACCCATACCAAATAAAGGGTTGGTCACAATGACATTAAGTCTTTGTTGTTCTTAATTGCAGTCAATATTTGGACTTGATATATATAATCAAGCCCTGCATTAATATTTCCAAGTTCACAAAAGAACTATCTTTCAGTAATCAGGGGCAGAAAAAAGAGATAGCCTAACAAACTGGTTCTGAAGCTCTAAATAAAAATTTGGCTACTTTCTCAAATTTATATTCCATTCTGTTTCTAAGTAAATATCTTTTATGGCTTAGTAAGACACCAACCAGAAGGAATATTTATTTCACTACATTGCCCCTACACAAAGGGCTTACAAAATACAAGTAGTAGGTAAGTTTTTAAAATAGAGGGAGAAAAGAAAATGAAAGTTTAAAGGTTTCTAGCACATATTTCACTGTTCTTATTATGATTCACTTTAGGGCTTGAAAGAGTTCATGGGGAAGACACATCTTTGATGTTTAAACTAAAGTTATGATAACATCTGAGATTAGCTGGTGACTTCCAACATAAAAATAGAAGCACTGAGAGAGAAGACTGGGGTCTTACTCAACTCTAATTAGTGTTTACATGTAAAAGAGGCCACATATGTGTTTCATGTGCTGGGAAATAACATTAGCCTGTGCTGATATTGGCTACTGAGTTAAAAATCTTATTCTTCCCTGCTCCTTTTCTCTTCTTCCTGTTTTCTCAAAACTTTAAAAATTGGGAATCATCCAAGAAAACATTTTGTCTGTAGGTGCAAAATGAAAAGGGAAACACATAATTAACGTATGGAATTGTTTGCCCCAAAGCACACAATGGGAGAGCCAATCTGATATTTGTGACTAGACTATTTGACTCAGATGAAGCTGAAGGGGAGAAGGGAAGGTGTTTGACAGCAACAGCTCTCACCTTACTGTGTTGAGCTGTTAGGTAAATACACTACCCAAATCTACCTGGAGAATCAGGGTTTGAATTACACTGGACATTGGGGTGGTCAACAGCTATATTTTAGAAAGTTAGCAGACTGAGATGGGGTCCATGTCAAAATCTGATTTTAGTTAAAATGGTGATACTCAGATGATGGAGTTTATAGGTTCAAAAGTCCTTTCTATCTCTTCATGTTACACATAATCCTAACATTTTTTTAAAATGAAAAAGAAATATATAAGGATGTTGTCCGATGTGGATTTCTGAAAGTATTGGAGAAATTCACAATTTCCAAAGGAACATATATTGGTTACTCAGAATAACACACATAGAGCCTCCACAGTTTAAACGCGGTCAGATCAGCAGACTCTGTTTGAAAGACTGCCCAGTTCAATTTGAGGATCAAGATCCATCAAAAGGAAAAGCAGGGACCTTGAAGCTATCCAACAACAAGAAACATGTGGACAGCAAGCTGAGTGGACACACAGGTCACCTAGAATCATAGAATCACAGAGTTGGAAGAGACCACAAGGGCCATCCAGTCCAACCCCCCTGCCATGCAGGAAATCACAATCAAAGCATCCCCGACAGATGGCCATCCAGCCTCTGTTTAAAGACCTCCAAGGAGGGAGACTCCACTACACTCCGAAGGAGTGTGTTCCACTGTCGAACAGCCCTTACTGTCAGGAAGTTCCTCCTAATGTTGAGGTGGAATCTCTTCCTGGAGCTTGCATCCATTGTTCCGGGTCCTAGTCTCTGGAGCAGCAGAAAACAAGCTTGCTCCCTCCTCAATATGACATCCCTTCAAATATTTAAACAGGGCTATCATATCACATCTTAACCTTCTTTTCTCCAGGCTAAACATCCCCAGCTACCTAAGTCGTTCCTCATAGGACATGGGTTCCAGCCCCTTCACCATTTCAGTCGCCCTCCTTTGGACACGCTCCAGTTTCTCAATGTCCTTTTTGAATTGTGGTGCCCAGAACTGGACACAATATTCCAGGTGGGGCCTGACCAAAGCAGAATACAGTGGCACTATTACTTCCCTTGATCTAGGCACTACTGTATAGCCTAAAATTGCATTGGCCTTTTTAGTTGCCGCATCACACTGTTGACTCATGTTCAACTTGTGGTCTACTTGGACTCCTAGATCCCTTTCACACGTAGTTTCATTCAGCCAGGTGTCCCCCCCATCCTATATCTGTGCATTTTATTTTTCTGCCCTAAGTGCAGTACCTTACCCAACCATTTAGGATATCATTTTTTTATGCAAGTAATGTATTTTCTGGTTCTAATTCTACATCTTCATTAGGGGCTTGAATGTACTAAAGGCAGCAAATCTCATCTAGTCTTGGAAGCTAGATGCTAAAAGTAGGGTCCACCCTGACTACCATTTGGCTGGGACACTGCCAATGACTATCAGGTACTGTATGCTATATATCAGAGGAAGAAACTGGAAAAACCACCTCTTCAGTACTCCTTGTCTAAGAAAACCCTATGAAATTCACATTCACCATTAATTGACAGGTGACTTGAAGACACACACACACACACACACACACACACACACAGAGAGAGAGAGAGAGAGAGAGAGAGATCTTTGGCTTTGCTAAGGCAAGGTCTATTCTGATGTTAAGTAAGTAGCCATCACACTATTAGCAGATGCTTGTTGTTATGTTCATCCACATTGACTCCAACTTGTTGCAACTCTAAAACAGCATTTTCTTGGTGAGATTTGAAACTCTTAAGGCTGGCTGTAATTTGCTCAATGTCACTGTGGGCTTCCATGGCTGATCAAGGATTGAAACCCTGGTTTCCTGGGATCCCAGTCCAACACTCAAGCTACTACATCTTGCTGGCTTCCAGTAGCATCAGCAGATGCTACTAGAAAACAATTGTGAATGGGCTGTTCCTGTTATACTCCATAACTCTTTCTCAGGAGCATCTCTCAGCACCAGTTGGATAGCAATTACTGGATTAGGTGGATGTTTTTTAATCCAACTTTCCCAAACTTCTTGTGAGACAGATACATTAAACTACAACACTCATCTCTTCTATTCTCCCGGGAAATAATAACATATCTACAGGACACCAGGCTGGGGAAGGCTGTCCCAATGAAAGCCCTTCTCTTCTTACATCCTTAATTGTGAAAAACTAAATTAACAGCTCAATTTTGCTACCAGCATGTGGTCATTCGAGCAGACTCCAGACTCCCCACTTGGTCTTTTCTGACTTTTCCTTTGGCCTATTCACAATCCGGCTCTTGAGCCACCACAGGTAAAATTGTGATGCAAAGTCCCTGGCTAAACAAGGTCCTTTTAATGGAGCAGCCTTTCCTCCATTATCTGGTAAGCAATCTCCAAGGGGGAGAGGCCTCTATTGTGCCCTTGATGGGAGGTTTTCTTTTGCTTATGTGTGAAGGCAGTTAATCCCACTCTAAATGGGTTCTGTGATTAAGATTTGAAGGATGGTAAATAGCTGTTAGGTGTCTGGAAACAATGCCAGCAATCAGAGGGATTATAACCGTGAAGAAGACTACTCTACCTAGAAGAGGCTAACGGACTGATCTTGATTCAAACCAACTGCTGTTTGAAACATCCGGAGCAGAACTTCTTGTTGCTGTAACCTGTCTTAAAGAATAGATATAATAAGATTATAAGGGGGTTGTTGGCCATGTGTGCCATCCCAAAAACTTGTATTTATATATGCCAGTTTTATAACACAGATCTAAACTATTGATGATAAGCTGTGAACATTTTTCTACATAGTATATTCTCTCTTTTGCTCTTTTAGTTTTGAAACACAAGAAGATGCCTCAGGCCAGCTCAGACCATTTATCATAGGAATTGATAAGAATTTTGTTTCAGCTGGATTGTGATAAGAATTTGTCTTTCTTGGGCTGAAAATGTGACTTGCTTAAGATCACCTAGTGGATTTCCATATGGGGAGTCCAACTCTGGTCACCAGAATAATAGTCTAACACTCAAATCACTACTCAGTGTTGGCTCTTGGCAGTGTATGACCCTTAATGGAAGTTGAAAAACTGCATTGAGATGGCTTAATTTGCCCCCTGCAGAAACTTGTGCTTTGTTTTCTTGCAGAGGGATGGCTTTCCCTTTTTAATGTACAAAACCTTTAAAAAAAAAGACAAAAATTTTACATATGAAGTAGCAGTTCCAAAGTGGCTGCTTTGTTCACGTGTTTTTCATTTTGTCCTGAGTCTTCAAGTCATTTACAGCATATAGTGGCTCTTAAGACAAACTACCATGTAGATCCCTTGGCAAGGAGGTTACCATTGCCTCCTTTTGAGGCTGAGAGTGTGAACTTACCCAGGGTCACCAAGAGGGTTTTCATGGTTGAGCCTAGAATTTGAATACTTGACTGGAGGCATCCCAGTCCAGCATTCAAATATTGGCTCTCTACATTCTGCTTGGCCTGCATTTTAAAATTACATTTCTTAAGATTGCCATAAATTGGAAATAACCTGAAGGCACATTACAACAATTTTGCACTTCTTGGACTAATATGTTTAAGCAGTTCTTGCTTAATACATTTTATTTAATGTTTATTTTGTAGCATCTACTGTATTGTCTGGAGCATCTCTACAATATATTTTATTATATTCTTGTTATATTGGAATCTCAATGGATTTCATGATTTATACTCATGATCAGTTGTGTGTATGTGCCTTCAGGCTGCCTGTCAATTTATGGCAACCCCATTAATGTCAGATACTCAGATGTGATTTTGCCAATATATATATAGATAGAGACAGAGATAGAGATTATAGTTGGCAGTCTCTCTAGGACTAACTAGGACTGACTCTGCTTAGCTTCAAAAATCAGACAGGATCCAGTGTCTTTAGGATATTTTGGCCACTCTGCCCAATCATACCATCCTGAATATGCACAGTCTTCTCTGATTTTGGAAGATGAGCAGAGAAAGTCCTGGTTAGTACTTGGATGGAAGACTATTTGTGAATTCTGGATGCTGTAGGGTGGTTTTTGTTTTTTTTTTTTAAAAATTGCCAAATACCATTCCTAGCAAACCTGATCTAATCAGGTTTGTTAAGCTAAACAGGATTAGGTATGATTAGTGCTGGGTTTGAGCTAAATACCCTAAAGGCACCAGAATCCATCTGATCGTGGAAGTTAGGTCAACTCTAGTTAATATTGAGATAGGAGACCACCAACCAATACTAGATGCTGTAGGCTATATTTCAAAGGAAGGAACTGGCAAAACCACCTCTCAGTTTTCCTTGCCTAAGGAAACCTTGTGATATTAATGGGGTTGCCACAAATAGGAGACCTCCACATAGGTATGGAGAAGAATCCTGCTAGAAAGCCTCAATAGTCATTGTTGCAGTCAAGAGTTGTTTATCCTGGACTAGAAGAATGCTTTAACTCAGTATAAGGGAGCTTCCCATGGGCTTCATATTTATTTGTACTTTAAATGACACATGGAAGCACCAAAAGACTGGTATCTTTTCGTCTGTGAATAAGGGAGTTTTCAGCTTAGCCTATTGGTTATATTGCTAGCTGTCTTGAGTTTCCATCTTTTGATGAAATGCAGGGTATAAAACCAGTGTATAAATGCATAGTGTGTACTAGAGGAATCTGTACAGAAAAGAATCAGAACTTTTCATGCATTTTTTTTTAAAAGATTGAAAGTGATATGAAATTGGACAGAACAAATCTATGACTGAAACTATATTGAAACTGACACAGAGATCTAAAATATACGTCTCTGAGCCTCTTTCTTTTAATTTCCCAGCTTTTAGTTTTTTAATAATTTAAAATTTTCTGTTTGCTTTTCTTATTCATTTGAGTAATAATTTGTTTATGAGTCTTTGTGTGTTTTAGTATGCCGTTCTCCAGTTGCCCCTAATTGTTGTTGGGTGACTGCTTTGCTTTTTGTGTGTTTCACTTAAAAAATAATTTATCTAATTCCAAAGTGTACATCTGTGTGTTCAGTTTTGGTCTGCCAATGAACACATTTATTTAATTTAAAAAAAAAGCATATTATTGTTATTCTGCCCATATAATTCATATTGTGAAACACACCAAAAACAATCATTTTATTGCCTATAGTTTTTTTGGCTATGAGGCCGCATTCTAGAAGACTTTATTTCTGACGTTTCGCCAGAAGCTTTGGCTGGTAATCTGGTGAAACATCAGGAATAAACTCTTCTAGAACACAGCCTCATAGCCTGAAAAACCTACAAAAAACATAGATGCCATAGTGAAAGCCTTCGACTTCACTTTATTGCCTGTTTGGTGGGAAATGAAACCACTAAATTTAATATCCTTAAACTTCCATGTTTGTTAAGCTTACACAGCCTTCACTTAGCAACTGTTATTCTTATTCTTATTCTTATATCTGATTATTCATTTAACGTAGTCATGAAGTAGCTTTGCAGGAATAATACAAGTCCATACTGTGCCCCTAGAGACAGAGGGAGGCAGACTGGGTTGCCTTCACCCACAGTAATTGTTGTAAGGAGCAATAATTTTAGTGTCAATGGAAGCAAGTCTGCTTCATCCCAAGTAACATTGGTATTGGCTTGGGATAATGGTTATAGGAGGAAATGTGTTTAAACATCCAGGAAGGTTCTATTTGACCCTTAAGCCAGGCAGGAACACCCGCATGGCAGAAACAGTCCAACAGAAGCCCAGATCTGATGGGGATGGGGGGGGGGGGGTCAGGAGGATCTCATGTTGACCAATAGAATTGATAAGAATCCTTTCCTACTTCCTTAGGCTGCATTACTGAATCTTACTATTAGGACTGCTGGTAAAATAAAGCAAAAACACAGTCTCCTCAAGTAAGCTGTCATTCAGGTAAGTTGTTATTCAACAGTCATATTTGATCATTAGTTAACAGGCCTAGATGACTGTTGCTATTTGGTTGCTATCTCAACTGGGCAAGTGAGAAGCACCTGAAGACTGATGGTCTGTCTCCTTGCCAAGTTCTCCCTGTGTGTTCGGTTCTACCTCTGTCTCCACTCTTCTTGGTGCAGTTCTTTGGCAACAGAAGTTGAATGCCTAGGTGCTGCAAGAAAGTGACCCAATACAAGTGATATAGTTCCAGGACAAAAACAGCAGGAATGACCAAGATGGAGTATTCAACGCATTTTATTTTTCCCCTCCAAACTAGCAAATTTATATGTGCCTGTTGCAAAAACCCAAGCAGCTGACTGTCTGCCCAAATTAATCCCCTATTTCCAGATTTTAGCAGATTTTGGGGTGGAAGCTAAGTCACTTTGTTTTCACAAGTTGTCTCAATTCAGATTTTAGGGTCTGGATAAGATCAGTTTGAACCCAAACAGATTAACATCAGATGAGACTCATATTTGGCCCTTGTACACAGACCTGCTTAGAATTGTCTGCTAGAGAGTTGTGATGCAACTCCCCATCAGTGGAGTTGCATTACAAAAGTGCAGAAGAAGGGCTCTAATTCTAAGTTCCAAACTACAAATCTCAGGACCCCATAGCACAGAGCAAGGATAACTGAAGGGGTACTCAACTTCTGTAATTGTGTTGTGTAAATATACTGTAAGTTATGCCTAAACTACAGAGAAAAAGCAGTTAATGAAGGAAGGAACCAAGTACTACCTTACTTGTAACTAGACACTTTCAAGTTCTGTAATAATCCTCCTCAAGGACACAGAAGATGGGCATTTGGGATGGCTTGGTGTTTACTTTGTGGGACTGTTGTCAACACCAACCACCGGTAGGTGGCACTTAATTGATAGACTATTGGCCAGGCATTACAATATGCCTCAACCCTGGTTCAGCCTTGCATTTTTCTACTGTCTCACACATGCCTTTCTGGCATCTGAGACATAGTTTGTACACTGGGAGATGCATAGACTAAGGATAGATGAGTAATCAGTTTTGCTTTGTGTCACATTCAGTTTTTTTCCTTTATAGATTTATGAAGGAGTTTAGAAACTTTGGTATGTTTTTGTATCATTTTGGATTGTCTATTCATAGGGTTTTCATGGTAGAAGGCTTCAGATGTGGTTTACTGTCACTGTCTCTGAGAGATCCTCCACCAGTGTCATACCTCACTACTACTGCTGCTCAGTATCGGCCTGATGTGGGAGATCCTACCAATGCCATTTAATACCCTACCATTACCAGTGTTCACAGGAACACACAATATCCATTACAGAAAAGTAGAGTCAAGTGACACCTCACTGAATACCAAAGTCAGAACACTTGAACAATCTAGGCCATCATATTTCCAATTACTATGAAGCCTTGTGAAAGTGGACAGTAAAGAAAACTAACAGGAAGAAAATCAACTTTTGAAATGTGATGCTGCAGAAGAAATCTGTGGATATCATGGACTGCTAAAAATATAAATGAATGGGTTTAAAAGCAAATCAAGCCTGATCTCACATTAGCAGTGAAGATAACTAAAATGAGGCTGACGTACTTTGGACATATCATGAGACATTAGACTCATTGGGGAAAAAAAAGATAATGGTTGGTAATGTGGAAGGAAGTAGGAAATGTGGGAGAACAGAAGGACTAATTCAGTCAAGGAAGCCACAGCCCTTTACAAGATCTGAGCAGGGCAGTTGAAGAGCAAGGCACTTGGAGGTTTCTCATTTATAAGGTCACCAAAAGTTGAAGTTGACATGACAGCAAAGAATTAACAAGTTCTTATAGGAAATGACACCAAAAGAAATTCTCAACCTTCTACAATGGTTGAACTTAATAGGTATAGCTATTCAAAGTATTGAGAGAATGATGGTGTATTGCCTTGCCATGGGACTGTTAAAGTTGAAGAGCCTGTTAGAAGAAAGAGAGGGCAGTCTGCAATGCATAGGGATTCAAAACTAGGCTGTTAAGATCTGAAGTATCGAAGCTGTCTGTTGGTCAGTTTAGCTTTCTCCCACATATGTACTCCCATATATGCACCTCAAACCCAAAGTAGCAATGGTTTAAGGTTTTGTTTCACTGCATTTCTGATGAGAACTTAGCTTAATTGGTAAATGTCATCTTTGAATGGAAAAGATTTGAAGTAAAAACACGTATGTTGTAGAAATGAAAATGGGCATATTCATCCATTCAGGTTTTGAGTGTTTAGCACTATTCAATATTCCTGTAATATTCAACAATGTGAATGCTGAATATTTTCATGTTCCAGACTGAAAAGACTTGAGATATAAAAATCTGAATGCAGGAGAAAGCAAAATTGGCAGAATTTCCCTCCCACAGCTAGCCAAACACTCAGTCTTTGTACTAAGTATTTAAATTCGTAGGGATTCAAAATGCATCCTTGGCTCTCAGGGTGAATGTTATTGAATTACTTGGTTGAAAAGGAGAGATTGTAAACCTGGTCAAGCGGAGACCTGCAGACACTTTTGATGGTTATGCTTATGTGCAATCGAAAACCTTCATGTTTGTCCAATTAATACATAGCATATTGAGTCTTTCGTCTATGAGTGCTTCATAATAAAAAAAGAACAATTTGGGGACTTGAATTTATTAACGTTATAAAAGGCTGAGAGGGAGAAAACCCCAAGGGTCTTGGATGGGACCGCCGGTTTCTTTTTCAGATTCTCTCTGCAAGTTATCTACTGGGTTCCCACCCTCTTTTAATTACCGCTTCATGGTTTACATGCCATCTAATTAAAAGAATATTACATTTAAATCAGGAACATATTGTTGATGGGAGTTCAGATTCAGATACACTTTTGGCAATTTCATTGTGTCAGTAGAATTTCATTGTGACTTTGGAATCTTGGATTAAATGAAGATCCTATCAGAAACAAGATGTGATGAGTTTTGTGGGCTACACAGAAATGAGATTGATAAAATATGTGGTGTAGTGGTTAGAAATATGGACTCGGAATGGGAGATCGAGCCACACTCAGCCATGCGGATTTTGGAGCTTTGATTCAGGGTCTCTTAGCACAATCTACCTCACAGGGATGAAGTAGGAATAAAATAGAGAGCGGGAGGGAATAGCTAAATCACTTTGATATCTTTGGAAGAAAGGCAGGATATACTAAAAATTACTGAAATGCTATAAAACAAGTGTGCCATAGTGGTTTGAATTTTGGACTGTGCTTCTGGAGACAGGGTTCAATACCTTTCTCAACCATGAAACCCACTAACTGACCTTGGGCAGGTCACATGCTGTCAGCCTCAATGGAAGACAATGGCAAACTTCCTCTGAACAGATCTTGCAAAGGAAACCCCAGGGTTGCCCTAATTCAGAAATTACTTGAAGGCACACAACAGTAACAATAAAACTATCCTTCATTTTAATAAAAAACAGGCTGGATTTTTAAAAAATGATTAAAATAGTATGCCATATAACAAAAACCACATCTTGATAAGCCCCCCTCTTTCCTGGCAGCAAAGAAAATTCAACAAAACAAGTTAAAATGGCTGGACAAACAAAAGGAAGTTTGAGGTAGCACTAAAACAATTACAATTTGAAATTGTAGAATTATAAAATCGGAAGGAGTGTCATGGTCTATTGAGTCCAATCCCCTGCTCAGTGTAGGATCTCCAACTAAGGCATCCAAGCAGATAGTTCTACACTCTCTGCCTCATTTTGAAGATATCCAGAAGAGACCCCCACCACCTCTCTAGGCAATTGGTTCTGTTGCCAAATTGCTTTCACTGTCGAGAAGTTCCTTCTAATGTTCAGCCATAATCTACCATCCAGTAACATGAGACCATTAGTCCTGCTCCTACCCTCTGGGGCAGCAGAGAACAAACCTGCCCCCTCCTCTCTGTGACAGCTCTTGAGGTATTTAAAGAGTTCACCAAGCTGAACAAGTGCAGCTCCTTCAACCTTACACAGTATTTTTGTTCTCTATATCTCTTATAATCCTTGCTCACCTTCTCTGAACTCACTTCAGCTTCTTTATAGCCCAGAACAGGACGTAATACTGTAGCATACAGTGGGAATATTACTTCTCATTGACTTGGAAACTATGCTTCTACTAATGCAGGTTAAATGGCATTCACCTTCTTTGCTGCAGCATCACGATGCTGTCTCTTATTTAATTTATGATCAGTAATAATCCAAAAGTCCTTTTTGCATATCGTAGTGATGAGTCACATATATCCCATTCTATACCTATGCATTTGGTTTTTGTCTTTGTCTGTATTGAATTTCATTGATTAATTTCAATTTATTAATTTCTGTTCAATTTTTTAGTTTGTCAAGGTCCTTTTTAATTCTGTTCTTATCTTCCAATGTGTTAGCCACCCCTCCTAGAGAAATGTAGGATACTATACTTGGGTAGTAAAAATGAAATGCACAGATAACCTGATGGCAGTACATGTGAAAGGGATCTAGGAGTCTTCGTGGACCCCAGACTGAACACGAATCAGCAATATAATGCAGGAGCTAAGAAAGGCAATACAATTCTAGGCCGCATCAATAAAAGTATAACTTCATCTGGAATATTGTGTTGACAAGGTGGATGTTGACAAGCTGAAGCATGTCCAGAGGAGAGCGACCAAAATGGTGGAAGATTTGGAAACCATGCCTTGTAAGGAGCAGCTTAGGGAGCTGGGTATGTTTAGCCTGGAGAAGAGAAAGTTAAGGGGTGACATGATAGCCTTGTTTAAATATTTGAAGTGATGTCATATTGAAGGAGCAAGCTTGTTTTCTGCTGCTCCACAAACTAGGAATCAGAGCAATTGATTTAAGCCACAGGGAAAGAGATTCCATCTCAACATTAGGAATAACTTCCTGACAGTAAGAGCTGTTTGACAGTGAAATACCCTCCCTCAGTAAGTGGTGGAGTCTCCATCTTTGGAGGTTTTTAAACAGAGGCTGGATGGTCATCTGTTAGGGGTGTTTTGATTGTGTGTTCCTGCATGGCAGAGGTTGGACTGGATGGCCCTTGAGATCTCTATGATTCTTGTTGCATCATCTATAAGGATTCCCTCTACCCCATCATGTAAGTATATGTGTGTGTATATGTGCAAGTGTACACACACACACACACACACACACACACACCCTTCCCTTTTAGGAATATTATTAGTGTTCCATTGTGATCTAGTGGTTTGAGTGTTGAACTAGGATACTGGGAGACCAGGGTTCAAGTCCTTGCTCAGCTATGGAAACTCATTTAATGGCCTTGGGCAAGTCACACCCTCTCAGCCTCAGAGGAAGGCATGGGTAACCCACCTTGAACAAATTCCACCAAGAAAACCAATAATAGGTTTGCCTTATGGTCGCTGTTGGTCAGAAATGACTTGAAGGTACACAACAACAACCATTTTCAGACAGCTTGTCCTGCAGTATCTAAGCTAGCCTGGTGTCCCCAATGACAGATTCCACTGACAATCTGGTCAGCTTCTTTTGCTGGAATGGAGGGAATTGCCATTTTGTTTTGTGTCTTAGGACTGACTGACTGACATGAAGTACTGTATCTTGATACTGGCCTATGTTTATGAAGTTTGCTGTGGTCAGTAAAGTAAAGGGGAGGGGACAAGGCTTTCACTGTCTTTCAACTTCTTGTTAGTTGAGTCATTTTTAACCATTTCTTTCCAAAAGAATGAGCAACCTATGGCCTTCCTGGTGTTGTTGGCCTGCAACTCCCAGCATTCCTCACCATTGGCTATGCTGCCTTGGTCTGATGGAAAGTGCAGTCCAGCAACATCTCATGCTCAGGAAGGACCAGCTGCTTCCAGAAGTGCATTTTGCTGTAGGAAAACTTTGCTAACACCCACCATCTGTGACTACACAAGTACTTGCAAAGTGAAGTTCTGCATGCCCTTATCTTGCACAGAAGAAATAACCTGTGAAACAAATCCATCCAGTCTGGAGGCACCTCAAGCAAGGATGACTTGATTCATTGGCTGGCTCTGGCCCTTCTCCCTCCCGCCCTTCCCCAAATCTTGTTAGCATCAAAAGCACAGTTTCAACACTCTTTCTTTTTCTCTGGGAGATCGGAAAGACTTCCAAGGCATTTGTAAAGTGTTGTATCTCCAAATGATCGTCCAGTGTTATCTTATGGGAGACAAAAGGACCCATACAATTTTATCAATGAAGGAAGAACACAGATTGGAAGCCATGAGTCGGAACCGACTCCAGGGCAGCTAACAACAAGAACAACAACAAAAAAGCTGGACCTCCCAGGATTCCATAGCATGGAGCCAGGGCGGTCGAAAGTAAAGAGCTCCCATTCCTTCCCTGCCTTGCAGCCAAGGCAGCAGCACCGTTATCTTCCTCTCTCTCTCTCTTTCTCTCACTCACTCCCCCCCTCCCAGCTGGGCCTGAGAAGCGCCTCTGGGAACTGTAGTCCTCCCACTCTTACCTTCTCACCCACCGCCTAGACCAAAAGACTCCATTTCCCAGAGTTCCCTCCCCTCCTTACCCTCCCGCCCCTGGCGAGGCCGAGCCGTCAATCATGTGGCGTCACAATGTGGGTCCGCGTTCGGATGGAACGCTCGGGCGTTCGATCCCCTTTTCATCCCCGCCGCCGCCGCCTTCCATCCTTTGCAAAGAGAGAGAGAGAGAGGCTGCAATCCAGCAGAAGCAGCACTCAGGCTTCGCTGTTTTGCAAACAAATCCCTGCCATTGGAAGCAAGTGTCAAGCGAAGGGGGAGCAGTGCAGAGAGGGAGAGAGCAGGCTTATTGTATTTAATGTTTATTTTGCAACAGGGAGGAGAAGAAAAAGAAAAAACATCCCTTTTTTAAAATCCTTTTTCTTAAAAAAAAAAATCCCTTTCCCCCTCCTTCCTTTTACCTTTGGGCCAGATCTGGCGTGGGAGCAGAGAGATCGCCGCCAAAGCTGATCGCTGCCCAAAAAACTGGACGAAGGAGGAGGAGGAGGAGGTAAAGGCAAGGGCTGGCGGCTCCTCTTGCTCCCTCCGAGGCTGGAAGACGAAGAGGAGGAGGAAGAGGAGGATGAAGCGCCGAAAGCTGGCCGTGGCGGCCGGCTTCTGCCTCTCCTTCCTGCTGGGCACCCTTCTCAACCTCTTCTTCATCCCGGCTTTTGAGCCCCAGCAGAGGCAGACCGACGGCGATCCCTCTTTGGCCGGATCCCTGCCGGATCGGGGCCAGGAGCAAGGGATCCCGCCTCCCTGGGACTTGATCCGGCAGATCCGAGAGCGCTCCCAAGAAGTGCTCCGCTACCAAGAGAGGGAAGCAGCCGACGCCGGGGCTGGACGGGCGAGCAAGCCTTTGGAAAGGCGGCTGATGGATCTCACCTCCCCGAGGATCTCCTCTGCCTCTGCCTCTGCCTCCTCCACCCAGAGACTCGGGGATCCCCCTCTGGATCTCTGGCTCAGCCCTCTCCGCCTGGGCTGCGGGGACCTCCGCAACGTCACCGACGTCCACTACTTGGGCTCCGGCTACACCAAGGCGGTCTACAAAGCCCGGCTCAACGGGAGCCTCTCCGTGGCCCTCAAAGGGGTGGACTTCGCCGGACACGACGTGGCCCGCTGCCTCCAGCTCTACCGCGCCCTGGAGGACTGCTACCGCCTGGCTTCTTACAAGGTCCTCAAGGAGATGGTCCTCCTCCACAGGCTCCGGCACAACAACGTCCTCCAGGTAAGGCAAGGCAAGGGGAGAGCCAGGGCTGGCATCCATCACCCGGTTGGGCAGCGTTTTCACTTGTCTGGCTCAAGGCTATGGAATTCTCCAACTCCCAGAATTCCGTAGCCTTGAGCCAGAAAGATGGGTTTGCTGACTCCTGGTCAGGAACTAGCTTTGGGCTATCGCTCTGGCCAGGGATTTTGGAGCCCCTCGGAGACTGAACTGAAAGCGCGAAGCTGGGAGCAAGACCTTTGGTAGACTTGAGCTTCCTTCTTCAGTTGGGCTCTTGTAGGACTTTGGAGGCAAACTGAAAGAGAGAAGCTTGGAACTGAAGCTTTGGTAGACTTGAGCCTCTTCCATCAGATGGGATCTTGTAGGCCCTTGGAGACTAACCTCAGAGAAACGGAGAGCAGGAGCTTTTGGTAAACTTGAGCCTCCTTCTTCAGTTGGGACCTTGGAGACTTCACTGAAAGGGAGAAGCTGGGAGCCAGGAGCTTCGGTAGACTTGAGCCTCCTTCTTTAGATGCCTGCAGAGGGGTCTTGCAGGACCTTGGAGACTAATAGAAAGAAAGAAGCTGGGAGCAGGAGCTTTGGTAGACCTGAGCCTCTTTCCTCCGATGGGTTGCCACAGACCTTTGCCCCGATTCTCAAGTTGTAAGACATTTGGACGGGGATCGTTTGAGGCGAGATGCTCCTTTAGAGGTTTCCTTACTTTTAGGGCCCTGGCTTCCCGACCTTTTGAAATGTCTGCCATTGCAAAGCTTCTCAGGAAGGGCCTGAACTCTTCCGAGAAGACTGCTGCCTTAATACCCGAAAGGCGCCAGATCTCTGTCTGATCTTGGAAGCCAAGCCGGGTCAGCCCTGTTAGGACTCTTCCCGTGTTGTTGCCTGGAGAAGTCTTGCCGTATGCCGTGCCTGTCAAACGGACCGATCCCAACTAGAGGGGATCCAGGGAAGGAATGGGGCTGGGTAAAGCCCTATTGATCCAGTGGGTCTACACTGCAGGGAGGGAGGGAAGGAAGGAAGGAAGGAAGGAAGGAAGGAGTGAGCGCTTGACTGAGTCCAGTGTGGCTGACTTTGGGCAAGCCACACTCTCTCATGGCAAACCTCCTCTGGAACAATCTTGCCGAGAAAACCCCAGGATAGGGTCGCCATAAATAAAAAAGGACTTGAAGGCAGACAGCAACGGCAACAAAATGTTCAGGATCTTGTTGCCAGGCTTTCCGGTTGAAGGGCTGACTGTAAATCCGGATCTAGGTCTAGATCCCAAGCGATTCAGAGACCCCGATTCTCACCGATTTCATTTCCCAGTCAAGGAGGTGACAGCCCTTGGGAAGAGTAAACCCAGAATCATAGGATTTTAGGGTTTCAACGAGATCTTTGCCCCGATCCTCAGCTTCTAAGGCTTGGACGGGGATCGTTTGAGGCGAGTTCTTCCTCAGAGTTTTACTTTCGTTTAAGGTCCTGACTCCCAGACCTTTTTGACATCAATGCAATTGGAAATTTTCTCAGGAACGACCAGGAAATAACACCTCCCCCAATAACTTAATCGGATTTATTCCGGAGAAAACTCGAAAGGCAGCAGATCTGCCTGATCTTGAAAGCTAAACAGGGCTAGCCCTGGTTAGTACTTGGATGGGAGACTGACCAAATGCCAGGCGCTGCAGGCTATATTTCAGAAGGAACACTGGCAAAACCACCCCTGAGTGTTCCTTGCCTAAGGAAACCCAATGAAACGTTTATGGGGTCGCCCTATTGGGATTTCACTTTGAATTTATTATATTCCAGGGATTGGGATGCTTAGAGTTACCTGTTTTGGTAGCTCTCCTCTTACCTGGAGGAGACTAACACACTGGGGAGAAGGCTAGATAGGAAAAGCCTAATATTTGGGCATAACTGTATTGTGACCTGAGGTTCTGCCATCTTCAGCTGGCTCACAGGACAGATATTCCTGTATGCTTAATAATGAAGAATTCAAAGGCATAGCTGTGTGAATCTGGAAAGTCAGTCTGCAGAGAGACCCTGCAGAAATACTGTAATCCAGTTTGAGTCCGCTTTAACTGCCCTGGCTGAATGCAAGGGAATTGTAGGTTTGGGAAATGTTTAGCCTTCTCTGTCAGAGAGTCCCTTGGAGATGCAAAGGGATCTTGGAGCACCTTGTATGCGAAGGGATCTTGGAGATGCAAAGGAATCTTATCCCCCATGCATCTGAAGAAAGAGGCTCAAGATTATGAAAGCTCATGCTCTCACCATCTCTCTTCCAACATCTTTTAATGTGCATTTTGGTTGGCCCATCAAGATATCACTGTGCTGTGGATTTTGGATGGTTCTGTACTTTGCTTTATGGCCAACATGGCTACCTCTGGCTAGGTTCTCGCTTTCAGTTTGTCTCCAAGGGGGCTACAAGATCTAAGGCTGCATCCGCACCACCAGAAGCCTCTGGTTTGAGGCTGCTTTAACCTCCATGGCAGACCTGGGAGTGCTGATCATCGTTGAGCTCATTTGATTCCTGGTTCTGGGAGTTGCAGTCCAAACACACAATGCGGACGGACGATCAGGTTCAAAAATGTAAGCTTAGAAAATGGGGACACGCTTTACGCTTGAATGTATATTTCAGTAATCCGATTTGATGCCGCTTTATCTGCCCTGGCTCCATTCTATGGGATTCTGGGAATGGTAGGTTGTTGTGGCACCAGAGCGGAGCCAGGGCAGTTAAAGCGGCATCAAACCAGATTATTCCTCCAGTATGTATGTAGCCTAGGAGCTGTGCAAAGCAAATTAAAACCTAGCTGCAGCTCTGTCCCATTGAAGTCAACGGGATTTGGAAATACTTGAATCTAATAGCAATAAGCAGCTTCATTTGAATCCATGGATAATTTCATCTATTATCCTAATTTCATCCATTAACCTGGGTTGAGTAGGGTTTGAGTAGGTTTTGTGTAGGATCACACTCTTTGTTCGGATTGGTGCCCTGGTATACCTCCAGCGGGTGCCTGGGTAGAGTAAAATCTGCTCTACAGCCAAATAGGTAACCTAGAAACCCAGTGACTTTTTTCCTTTTTGAAAGGAAGGTGAAACAGACGTTCTGTTCCAGAGATTTCCCAACCATTCTGTCCTCAATTCAGAGTGAAGAACTGTCAGGATCCATACACCCCTTCAAGCTTGATCTGGTTTGGGCACCATTATCTTCCTTCTGGAGCCCTGCTTAGAGGTTTCATTCATGTAAACTGCTCTTCGTCCCTAGTAGGAGGCATAACTTTGGTGGAACATAACAAGTCTTATGGCCACCCTACTTGCCTTTAGCTGCATCCTCTCCCTTAAAGGAAGCCAGTGAACAAACAAGACAAGGACAAAACAGTTATACCATAGGGTTTTCTTGGCCAAGTTCTTTAAGGTTTTTTTTTTGTTGGGGGGGATTGTCATCCTCTGAGGCTGAGAGAGTGTGACTTGCCCAAGCTCACCCAATGGATTTCCATGGCCCAGCCGAGATTGGAACCCTGGTCTCCCAGTGTCCTAGTCCAATATACAGTCAGCCCTCCATATCAACGAATTCCTTAGCCATGGATTCAAGCATCTAGGGCTTGAATATATATATATGTGTGTGTGTGTGTGTGTGTGTGTGAATTATGAAAGCAAATCTTGATTTTGCCATTTTACTATGCCATTGTCTCTAAAGGGACTTGAATATCCAGGGTGGGGTCCTGGAACCAAATCCTAGTGCATACCAATGGTATGGTATGGAACCTTACACCAGTTTAAGTGGAACCCATTTAATGCTAAGGGGCCACCTCTTGAGTAGGTGTGCAGCACTTAATAGTTTCAGGCAGCTTAACATTCAGTGTTTTAGCTGTGTTTTAAAATTATTGTAACCCATCTTGAATCCCATTGTAGGAGAAAGACAATCCTTGAAACAAACAAACAAACAAACAAATAAAATAAGTGTTCCAGGGAGCTGGACACACACCTCTGTGCCCAAGGTCTATCTCTATTTGGAACCAGACTAAATTCAGTTCCAACCCAGTATTGTCCTTGGAGGAGCTATCTGTTTACAAAGTCATCTGGACTCCAGACTCTTCAGCCTATTCACACTACCCAATTACACCACTCTGACTGCATCCACTCTGTAGAAATAATCCGGTTTGGCCCTGCTTTAACTGGCTCAGTGCTATAGAATTCTGGGAATTGTAGTTTGATGTGACCCCAGAGCAGAGGTCAAACTGGATTATTTCTGCAGTGTGGCTGCAGCCCAAAACTCCACTTTAATGCTCATGGCTGCATCTTGTGGCATTTATAAGGGGGGGGGGGGTGGAGGGTGGAGTGAAGAATAGGATTCTCTGGCTCAGAATTCTAAAGACCCCATTCCCAAACTCCAAATCCCAGGAGTCTATAGGACTGGACCATGGCAGCTAAAGTGGTATCCTCTTGGCCCTATAACTGTGTAGGGCGAATGGGCCTTGGGATTTGACATGGTTTGACTCTTACCTGGAAGGAAGGATGGCTTCTTACTTCCTTCTGGAGGGAGAAAGTGGGGAAGGATTTGAGGAACTGAGAGAGACAAAAGGGTGACCAGATGTCCTAACCTCAAAGGAGGACAAGCCCCCCCCCCCAAAGTGGAGGATGTTTAAGAAAAAAGGGAGGAGACGACCAAATAGGAAGCTCAGAGCACTTGTAGAAATATAAACTCATGCTTCTTAGTCATGTTAAAAATGGGGGACATTTGGAAATTTCTCCTGGACAGAAGGTTGAAATGGAGGACAGGTCCAGGAAAAGGAGGATGCCTGGTCTCCCTGAGAAAGGAGGACAAAGATGGGTTCAATTATATCTTCAATACATGCAGAGGAGCAGAAGGAGGAGGTTTCTGTTAGCAATTTTGACTCAAAATCTTGACCTTCCTGTCACTTTTCCTGTATGTCTTAAAATGACTGTCTTTCACATTTTTTGTCTCTGTAGAAATACACTTTCAATGGCAAAATACACAGTGCCTCATTGAACTATTTCAATGGGCTCTTGCTATCGGCTGGGTTCACTTCCAGGACCTTGTGGATGCTCAAGTCCCATTAAATACAATGGTAAAATGGTGTCCCTTATATAAAAGGACAACATCAGGCTTTACCTTTTGGAATGTATATATTTTGAAAAATATTTTCATGCCGTGAATGGTTGAATCTGTGGGTAAAGAATCCGCAGATATGGAGAGCCAACTGGACTTTACCTCCAAGTGTATCTTGGAAGTCCATATGGTATCTGGTTCTAGGTCCCATTTTGAGCCAACAACTCACCTGCTTCCCATCCAAGCAGGCCATTCTTCTAAGTCATTGAAAGGCATCTCTTCCTATAAATGGCTGGGGTTTCCAAAAAACTGGAAGATATTTCAGGTCAGGATGACAGTCATAATTTTGCCATTGCTAAACCACTGGGCAGGTCAAGATCAATCTTCTGCCAACTTCAGTCCCTGCCGAAATTTTTTATTTTCCTCTAGCGATTCTCCTTTTAGAATCAGATGGGAATCAGTCAAAGCAGCGATTCTAGAATTCTGAACTTGTTCTTTCCCTGAGAGGTTTATTTCTGTTTTCAAACATGGTGGAGTGAAGCTTCTTTATATACTTTCTTTGCTAAAATGGATTTTATTTTGCCCTTGGCTGGGCTTCGTTCAAGGCTCTTTTTATAAGAACACTAAGGGAAAAAACCCTAGCAGAACCTGGAAACATTACTGTTTGAGGCCAAGATCCTGTACCTCTGGTTGCTGTAGCATTAATGAGGGGAGAAGGCTGATGTCTCCATTGCCTGTTTTTCAAATTCTTGGCCTTCAAGGATGGCTCAGAGCCTACAGCTTTCCTTTTCTATTACTACCACCGCTTTCCTGTGCAAATAGACAGAATATATAACCACTTACATAAACTTTTATGTGGGTAGTGTGTTACTATAGGATCCTGGCCTTGGACTGCAATTCCTGAAATCCTGCATGGTTTGTGGCTCTAGTCTCCAGTCATAAAGTCAGTAAACTCCTTCAGGGTCCGCTGTGGCAGGAGGTTCTGTTTTGAATTGTTTGCTGCATCAACCTGTATGTCTAGAGCTGCATCCACACTGCAGAAACAATCTGGTTTGATACCACTGTAACTGCCGTGGTTCAATGCTATGGAATTCTGGGAAGTGTAGTTTGTTGCGGCACCAGAGCTCTGTATCAAGATCTTCTCCAAGGGTCCTCACCTGCTTATCTCAGGTGTTGTGTAGCAGTGTGAGAAGGGGCCTTAGTGATGCTGCTTTAGTTTGGGCCATTCACCTAGTGCCTATTCTCTAAGTTTTACAGTGCCAAGCACTGTTTTCATATGATGATTTTAAATTGATTTAAAACATTTTTCAGTAAATGTTTTTAATTTGTTGTTCTGGAAGCCCCCTTGGGTCCCATTCTGGGAGAAAGGCAGCATATAAATAAAGTAAATAAATAAACAAAGCAGAAGCAAAAAGCTTGGAAAATTCATCTTTTGTGATTACGCAGCCTCCCAGAATCCTTCAGTACAACCAGTGGCCATCCTTGTTAGGGGCTTCTGGAAGATGTGCTCTAAAAAGTAACATTTCTAAGTTTTGGTAAAATTCATTACTTTTCAGTTCCCTTTAATACTGTACGTATAATGTGTGATGTAGTGGTTTGAATGTTGAACGATGACTCTGGAAACCAGGGTTTCAATCCTGACTTGGCAATGAAAATTCACTGGGTGACCTTAGGCAAGTTATACTCTCTCAGCCTCAGAGGATGGCAGTGACAACCTCCCCCCCCCCGAAGAAACCTGACAAGAAAACTCCATGATAGGTTTGCCACAGGGTCGCCATAAGTCATAACCGATTTGAAGACACATGCTTTGAAGGCACACAGTTGTTTTCACTGTTGCTTACTGACTGTTTTATACTTTTTGTCAAATTGTCCTGGAAATATTTTGTTTGAAAGGAAGGATACAACTCTTATCATAACTAATTTATTTTTTTGGTGGTAGTGAATATCCGTCGATAGACCAGTTGTCTGTGAATGAATGGTTGAATGAATGAGTGAATAAATTTAATTCTTCCCACCCATCCCCACATACCTTAAAACACTGGTACTGTACATTTTGGGGGCACAAATCCCTTCCCTTAGCAATGAGAATTTCACTTCTGTTTGAGACTCTTACATCTGATTTCCTCCTTTGCAGCATGATGTTAATAATGGCAAAAGCAGCTTCTCTCTCTTGGTGACTAGCAAAAATGTGTCAGTTCACCGATCTCTTTATACACATTTATTTATATACTGGGAATGGTTGAAATCCCATCTCCTGGCAGCCTCCCCTCCACCTCCCCCCCCCCCCCCACCTCTTGACTTTTCTGGCTTCTGATTTAATTTTGACAGGAGGGACAGACTTTCTAAATAAACCCAGCCCGGTTAGGTGAATTTCCGAAAGCAAAGCTCTTAGTGTCCAGAAAAAGTGCAGAGAGCTTTCGGGAACAGAAGCTCATTTTTCGTGTTGCTGCTTCCTTGAGTGCAGGAATACACTGGAGACCACCCATTCTCCCGCTCTTCTCTCCAGCTCAGCAGCACATCCATCTGCGCTGAGTGACGGGTTAGCAAGGGCCTCCAATGCGTTTGTGAATTAGCCTATTTATCCACAAATAGTTCCTTATGCTGGAGCAGTCTCTAATCTTCTGTCAGAAATAAGAACTCATGCCTGGAAATCTCAGACCATATACAGAATCACTCAGTGCAAATTATGTACCCTGTAATTCTCTTTTGAGCAGGCCTGACTCTAGACATCCAGAGTATGCATCTTAAAACTCTGTCCCATAAAAATTACAACAGTAAATTCAATGAAAGTTTGATGTCATTTTGCCATTTTCCATTCACCAGTAAGCTCTTTCTGATTCAGGGTGGGTGAAATTTCTCATCAAGGATTTCTGCTTGCAGAATTTCCATGCTTGAGTACTGTGATGTGCGCTACATCGGGCAGCTCTTGAAGGCAGACTTAAGTTGAAATTTCAGCTGCTACAGAAAGCTGATGTGTGCCTCTCCTAAATGTTGAAAAGCGTGGTGGTATACACTCCGTTCTTTGTCAACTATGCTGCTTAGCAGTTTGTTCCCAGGACTAATTTAAGTGCTGATTTGAACTGGGAATGCGTTGCAAGGGGTGTATAAGAAGATATTGTGTGGGTTTTTAGACATTTGACTTGACCACCTCATTTTTACAGAAATGTAGGACTGGCCCATTAAGTATCCCATGGTGCTCACTATCAGGACAGTTAAAGTGTGCGTGTGTGACTAATACTAGGGCCAAACTACAGGGAATACAAAATACAATACATATATTATTTTAGATACAACAGCCATTGAGAAATTTGAATCAGGACCTCTTACACTAATGGAAGTGTAATCCTTTTTCCTCTCTGCTGTAATTCTGATGCAAATACCCCAAGTGCCCAGAGCTCCAAAAGCAGTGTGTGCGTGCGTGTGTCAGTCAGTCATCAGGGTAAAGAAAAAGGGGTATCACCCCCCCTCTTTAGATCCTCATTCTGCCCTCCACTGCTTGCTGTTTAACATTTTTTTAAAAAACCCAACAGATCCCTTTAAGTGCAAACATGAATGAAACGTCTTTCTTATCCCTTAACCATGGGTGTTTATGAGCTCATATGTAGGTCACTTCAGATAGAAGATTCTCTTTGCCCTGGCAGTATACAGTTTATAAAGTATGAATGGAACATTTGGAAATGGGCATGGTGCATTCCAGCAGGTAAATCAGAGAACTGGGAATGGCTACAGCTCTTTATTGAATTTTAAACCCACATTTTTAAGATCATTTACAGCAAATTCCTTCTCTTTTAACATCATATAGTTATCCTTTTATATTTACCACCAATGTGGCAAAAGGGTGGAGGTTCCCATGCTTCTTTAGACACAAAGAGTGAGCTAATATCTTGCAGAGTTACAGTACAAAAAATAATGTTTTCGGCTAACGGAAAATCATGCTGGCATGATCAAGGTACAGAAGAAAAAGGGACTGATGAAGGGATGGGGAACCAGTAGGTATCTAGATGCTATTGGATCGCCAGTTTCTATCAGCATCCCACAGCCTACCTAGCCAGTTGTAAGGAATAACTGGAGCAGTAGATCATTGACATTTGGAAGCCACAAGCTCCCTAGACCTGGACTGATATGTTGGCAGAAAAAAACAATCTCTCTCTGTCTCTGTGTTTATACCTCTGGGTATGTGCATTCATGCATGTGTCTGATAAAAATAAACAAGATGCTGATGATGTGAAATGCCACATATACAAGGGCTTCATCACTGACTACATCTAAAATAAATCAAGACCCTGAAACTCATCAGCAGACCCAGTGGTGAAGAAAGCTTAGGATTTCAGTCCAACAACTTCTGAAGAGTCACATGATTGCTACCCTTTACTGAGAGGGCCATATGTTCCTTACCCCATCATTGGAAGTACTATTGTATTCCTTTGTACCTTCTAATTTAAGAAGCTGAAGAAGAAGGGCTCATGCTCACACAGAGTAGAACTGTAGTAGGAACAGCATTTCAAAACATTCTGCAGCAGGTTTTTTGTGGGATTTTCGGGCTATGTGGCCACGTTCTAGAAGAGTTTATTCCTAATGTTTCGCCAGCATCTGTGGCTGGTATCTTCAGAGAATGTAGCAGGTCAGGAAATAACTGGCACAATCATGGAGGATCACATTCCCTTGCTCCAGATTAAATGATTACTGCATTTCTTGTCATGACCCTAAAACACCTTTACCACATTCTCTAGTACTTCAAGGTCAGCCAGAAGAAATCTGGTTCCCATCTATACCCACAGTCCATTCACTCATAAGAATTCAAATTAGCGATAACTAATTAATGATAGATGAAATTTATCAGGACTTTTATTACATTTTGAGGAGTTCCTTGTGTGACTAACATACAAGTCATGATCTGTCTCTGCCTTCCGTCAGTTATGTTGGTGACTTATAGCCCAAGAACACTTATAAGGCTACATGAGTCTCATCCTTGCTTAAGATATTGGACATCAGTTCCATTGGCCTTTACCAGCATAGCCAATGATGGGGAATGATGGGATTTGCTGATAATTGCATCCCTCCCCAAACTTTGGTCCTTTAGGTATTTTGGATTTCAGCTTCCAGAAGCCTTAGCCAGCTTGGTCAACAGTAAGGAATTCTGGGTACTGAAGTCCAAAACATCTGGAGAACCAAAGGTTGGGAACCACAGAGGAGAGGACTACATATATGAGCCTCACCCAAATACTAGTAGAATAACAGTTCAGGTTAGTTCAGGCCATTAGCAGTTGGCAGTCAAATTAATTAATAAATCAAAAGGTAAAGGTTTCTGCTTTGACAAAGTTGTCAAGACGTGTCTGGTTGTAGGGGGGTGGTGCTCATCTCTATTAATAAGTCGATAAGCCAGCATTGTCAAAGATGATCCCATGGTCATGTGGCCAGCATGACTGCATGGAACACTGTTACCTTCCCACTGTGAAATGGTACCTATTTATCTACTTGCACTTTTACATGCATTTGAACTGCTAGGTTGGCAAAATGCTTGGAATAGTGACAGGAGCTCATTCTCTTCATGCAGTACTTGGGCCTTGACCTGGCAACTTACCGACCATATATTTTTATCATATAATTTACATACATACAAAATTAGTGAATTGGGGAAAGTTTGGCACTGTTCTTTCTTCTGATATGCTGCCTCAAAGTATTTTACGTGTGGGAGCAATCAAATACATAACAAATATCTTCTCTCTCCGACATATACTGAAATGGTAAAGCCCTGTAATGCAGGTATTTCCCCTTTATTTTCCATATTTCACTAGGAACTTGCTAGTGAACCCTTTAAATTGGGGTAAAAATCCTGCAACTCTCTTGGTGATACTGGATTGCATCTCCAGCAGCCCTAGTGAACATAGCCTGTGGTCAAAATGGTGGAGATTGTGACTCAGCAACATATGATTCCCACCCTGTTCTAAATACTCTGTGTGCAAAGGCCAAAGTATCACAGCCTAGGAAGAAAGCATTGCATCAACAGGCAGATATTCCCTCTAAAATTATATGACAATATCATTTTTATTCCAAGCACTACAACTAACATACTGACTTTGCTCTGATGATTACCCACTACAGTATATCATCCTTGGCCTTTTCAAACTCAGCATCCCTGCAAGTCATTCTTTAAAGTGGTGGTCACGGGTTTTCCCTTAAAAGAACTGACACAGCTTTTTCCTTGTAAATCTCATCCAGTTGACAGCCTGTAAGATAACAACTTTGTTCTTTTAGTGTCTGTGCCCTTCCTGCTTCTTACCATGTCGCTTGTCACTAGACTGGGACTTTATTTGTAAATGTATCTTTTCAAAATTCATATTAATGAATGTTTAGTTGACCAACATTTCTTGTTAATTTACAAAGGCAAGTTTGATTCTTCGGGGCAACAAATATCCCCTCTCCAAATCTAAGTAGTTACATGGATGTTAACATCATCATGAGCTTCTTTTCCTTGGCTCTAAAAGAACATTGGATAGGAAAGATGGAAATGGCAGCAGAGAAAGTGAGGGTGAAATAAGAACATCAGACTCTGCAGTAGGTACAGCAGAATTTGATTTAAAAAAGCATGTCAGGCTAGCCACTAAATGTTTTTGCTGTATGGTAGCTAGTTAATGTTGTAAAATAAAGGGCCCGAACAGACAGGCCAAAATAAAGCTGTTTCGGGTCACTTTAGAGGTACGCTGTTTAAATGACACCTGCATCCTAAGAGGTCGGAAGTCATGCCAAAGCCATGTTCCAGCCCTAAGGACTGGAGCTCAGCTTTGGCACAGCTTCTGGCATTTTAAGAGCCATGTGTCATTTAAACAGCGTACCTCCAAAGTGACCCGAAGTGGCTTTATTTTGGCCTGTCTGTTCAGCCCCAAAGTCTTCTTTTTCTGCATTTAAAAAAAAATACTTTGCAAAATGTAAACAGAAAGGTGTATTCATGACTTCTTTAGAGGAACCTTTATTTATTTATTTCATTTCATTTCATTTCATTTTCAATGCTACCTTTTGCCCAGGAAGGGACCCAAAGTGGCTTACAAGATAAAAACATTTCAAAACATCACAGTAAACATTTTAAAAGCAATTAAAATAATCTATTTAAAACAACGTAAGTGAACATAAAAACTTACAAAAGTTAAAACACAACACACACTCTAAAGAAGCCACCCTGTCATGATTTTTTTTATTTATGAATAAATATGCAAATAGTTCATACTAATTTTTGATTGATCAATTTAGATTTCTTTAATTGAGGGAGCTATATTCCTAATATGTAGGTAGAGATCATTTAAAGGCCAACTGTCTTAAAAAATGTCATCTTTTAAACCCCCCCCCCCCCCCTTTGCACTGCATGCTGATAAGCCCATTGTGAGGATCAAATGTATCAAATCAAGTGCTGGGGCATAGCAAAAAATAAAATAAAAATGAGTGAAAATGATGCATGAACAAGAGAGTAGCTATAGGGGTCTTCTTTGCAGAGGAACCAAAGTTTATATTTAATAAAATACATGGTGTAGTGTTTCCCTTAGATTAGCAGTAACACATCTACTGCTACTGTTACCAAATATATTGATTAATAATGAGAACCATCATTTGGTTGTCTGCCTTCCAGGGTATTGAAAGTTGGGATCTCCATCCCACACCAAGTGGGCTCTTTTGTGCCATCCATTGTGATGGGCAGGTGCAGATCAAGATGGAAATGTTGTTTGGTCTGGAATGAAAGGAAATGGTGGAGGAGGAGTGGAGAAGAGTGGCTCATTAAAGTTGATTTAATAATGAGGGGCATTTGAGAAAGGGAGGGATCTGGGTCACTGATTTATTGTGTCTAAAGATTTTGCAGCCTGGCTAATTGCTTTGCAGTTGCTCTCTGTCAAACATTGTGGCTGAAGGCCCTGTCCATCTCTTTCCCCTATTGGGGGGGGATACGAATAACCTGAATCTCTTTTCCCCCTTTTGTTGTGCAGTCATATAATGGTGACTTCACATAGATTAATTCCAGCCTATCACTGCAGTCTGGGGATGAAGACAGAGACATCCTTTCCTTGGACACATCTGTAGCTTTGCAGTTAATTTCAAACAATGGTTCTGATTGTAAAGAGACAATGGTAATGTTTGACTTACTGTAATCAAAGATAATTATAAGTCTTGTGTGTCTGCACAAAGGCTCAAACAGTCATAAAGAGCTTGTCTTAAGTGATTGTTGTCATGTTGTTGGAGCCAACCAGAAGGAAAGAGCCTTTTGAAAGTGACAAGGCACTTGGAAAAAGTGATATATTCCCATTCACCTGGTGGAATTCTCTCTATATGAGGAGCTGCTCAGCCATTTCCCTTTTGTCTTTTAATCAGACAGTGAAGATTTAAAAACAGCAGTAAAAAGTAGAGATGATTTCCGCATCCATGTTGATAAAAGTGGGCTTTCACTTTTCTGTTGTTAGGACTGGATTTGGCAAGCCGTTTTTTTTTTGCAATGCAGCTGGAATTTGGCTGCCGTTTTTATTACAGCAGTGCTTTTAGGCTATGTTCATTTTTATTTTTCAATGTGTCTTTTTCCTTGATGTGGGGTTTTCTGTTGTAAGCCCCCTTGGGTAAAATTCAGCAGAAGAGAATTCAATAAATAAGACGCATGCCAAGTGTTCTAGTCTGTCAACACACATAGAGACAAATTCAGTCACTACTAGGCAATTTTAACAGATGCAGTCCTGTGCAGATTTACCTAGAAGTAAGCCTCTTACTAATGAATACAGCAAAATCTCTGTCAGAGTAAATATGCCTTGTTAGCCCCACTGATTTCAGTGGGAGAGGTTTAAGCACCAGCTTAACTGTCTGAAATCAAAAGCTCTTAAATGGCTTAACGGTAGCTGGATTCTGCTCACTATGATTTATGCATTCAAGCATGTTCATAGCGGAGCTCTTTCTCTAATTGCCTGCCAACTGTTTTCCTGTGCTACCAATACAGTATGATGAAGAGTGAAAAGGTGGTGGGCATATACTAGATACTGGTAGCTGAAATCAACGGGGTTTGAGTGTGTATTGTGCATACTTTCCTGGCAATTAGACCCACTGAACATAGGTCTAACACACACTGCAGAAATAATCCAGTTTGATACTGTTTTAACTGTCCTGGCTCAATACTAGGGAGTTCTGGGAACTAGTTTTGTGAGGCATTTAGCCTTCTCTGTTAGAAAGCTCTGGTGTGACAATGAAGTGCAATTCCCAGGCTCTTCCAGCATGGAGCCAATGGTCTCAAACTGGATTATTTTTGCAGTGTGTTTTGGACCATAGTTGAATTTACTTTGGTGAAAATTGAGGATTTTCTGTTGAGCAGTCTCATTGTAAAAACTGTACCACAAATCTGATTTTGGAAGCTAAGCAGTGACAGGCCCGGTTAGAACTTGAATAAGAGACCACCAATGAATACCAAGTGCTATGCTGTTTCAGAGGAAGGAACTGTCAAAACCACCTCTGGGTATACCTTGCCTAAGAAAACCCCATGAAAACTTCACAGGTCACCATAAGTTGATAGTCGACTTGAACACACACACACATTTCCTTCCATGTTATTGGAGCACAAAAAAATATTTATATACAACATGTAGCAAATGAAAAGTCAAGTACAGTACCTTTATATTATATGGTCACAGTGCTGTTTGGTGGTCAATCAGATTAATGTGCTGCTGGATGGAACTGATCTTCTGCATCTATTTCTATCAGGTAGTGACATGGTTATGGCATTGGAACTGATGATGATTTAAAAAATTGAAATTTAAAAATTTGGTGGGGGCTTTCATTTCTCCCCCACTGAGCTTCACCCCACTTCCACCATCTCTTAAAGCATTTTAAAGAGAAGCAGGTGAATGCCACAGCCCATTTCTGCCAAAAGGTAAGTGCTTGAGGAGCAGTGGTGTCACCCCCTTTTAGGGTGCCACCTGGTGCAGTGTGAACCCCCCACACTCCCCTAGTGATGCCACTGGTTGAATGTATGTGTTAGACTGAGATGAAAGAATAACAGGCCAAGTAATGTTATGTTAAAGATGTTGTGTTGCAAACCTATGAATAAGAGACCTCCAAGTCACCCATCATCAACAGCCTTGCTCAGGTCCTACAGACTCAGGGCCATGGCCTCCTTGGTTGAGTTTATCCTTCTGGAGTGTAGTCTTCCTCTTTTCCTAGTGCCTTCTCCCTCACCAAGCATTCTTGTCTTTACTAGTGAGATGTGCCTTCTCATGATATGTCCAAGGTACACCAATCCCAGTTTAGTCATCTTGGCTACTAACAGTTAAAGATGTAGCTACCAGTCTTTCCTTTCACTGGGATCCTCCTCTTACAATAAAAGGAGGTTTAATACTTTAACCAATCCCAGTTTTAGTAATAATCACCCCACTCCCTCCCTTGGTTTGGTTATAGGTTTTAGAATAAAGATCTCTCTTGGCATCAATGGGAACTGGTTTCTGAGTCCTGTAGTCACATTGGTGGGATGAGGATAACTCCTGAACTGAGCAAGGAGAGAAGCATTAACCCTCCCTCTGCATGAGTGCCCCCCAAAAGATCGAATTCCCCATCCCCACTGTGGAAAAAAGTAGCTGCTGGCTTAATGTAACAAACAATTTGATTGTAAAACTTGTCAGATACACATGTTGGAGTGTACTTTCTATTAGAGGGACTTAACTTTAATGAAGCACATTCAGGAAGAGGTAATTTATTGAATTAACAGTAGGGTGTTTTGGACCAATAAACAGCTTGTGTGTGTTAAGACCATAGGCTTTAACTAGCTTAAACCACAAATGAATCCACTAAAGATTGATTGGTACAGTAATTGGTAGGCCTCTGAGTTAAGGGTATACTTTAAAATCCAGACCCTATTTGGTTTCTGGTGTGTTATTGTGTTAGGGAACAATAGCACTGAAGAGTTGTTAGGCTCAGAAAAGTTCATCTAATCAGGAAATTCATACATAAAGCATATCTTATAGCTGGAACAGACAAAAGTGATTAGAGAGCAATTTCTTTAACAAATAGGTGGTAGCTTTTCTTGAATTAGCAGTTTTAAAAATTATCTTTGCATTTCATTAAACCAAGTAATTTTGTGTTTTTTTTCAGTATTTCAAAAAAGTCACTTTGGCAAGGTTTTAGTAGCATGAAATTTCAATATAATTGTTTAAATGATTGATTAAATCAAGTAAAATGATTAATTGGTTGGTAGTCCTAATTGGTCAGAACTTTCTTGGTAGTTGCTCTTAGAACTCTATGGAACTCCCTCCCAATGGAGGCTCAGTTGGACTCCTTTCTGTTGTCTTTTTGCTGGCAGGCAGACATTCTTATTTAAACAGGCCTTCAGCCTTTAATTGAACAACATGCAATGGGTATGCTAGGTTTTTAGTATGTAATATGTTATTTAAGTGATCTTGATTATTTAAAATTAATGCCACAAAGCAGAGCTGGACAACTGCAGGGGGAGGTCCCAAGGGCCTCATTGGCCTATGGAATTTGCCCATCCCTGTCTTTAAGTAATATTTTAATTACATTGATTTGTTCAATGGTTTTTAAAAATTTTGTACCACGTATTGTTTTAGCTGTTTTGCTTTAATTGACATTATAAGCCAGTTTGAGCCTCATTTTGGAGAAAGGTGGGATATAAATCCAATTCAGTCCAATCAATCAATGCACATTTTTATGAGGATCTTTTTTTTACAGAGCTTTACATCAATTAAATTTAGTGCTGTTTATGTATTTCTACTTTTGAGAATGAAGTATATTACAGGCTTGTGTTCTTTGTTTTTCTTCTCCTTTACATGTTGATTCCTTCTTTCACTCACTGGTTCTGAAGTTTGAAACATTATTTTTAAACAAAATGTGTTAGTCATTAATCCTTCCCCCTCCTACCACAAGTAACAGCTCACTAGTTCCTTTAAGAATAACACATTATTAGCACATTAGTAATGCATCACTTTAATTTGTTTTTAAAATAATTTTAAAAACTGTTTAAAAATATAGACATGGCCAGAAAGCCCATGAGATATCCAGCCAAAAGGAATGCTTAAGGAGTTAGCAGGAACCCCCAAAAGGCAATGATGTTGCCAACCTTTACATTATGTTTTTAATGTTACTTGTAACACACTACTTTGCCTGATTTGCAGAAACCTTAATTTGCCATGACATCCGATGGACACATGTTTGACACCAGAAATGGCTACATGCAGAACCACTGACAGAACATTTGAGTGCTGTGACACTGGTGATTTGAAGGTAGCATTCTCCCACAAAGAAACTTTAAAATGGAGTTACTCTAATTCGAAAGTGCTAATTCAAGGCTTCTTCAAGAAGCTTGAGTTTATCAATTTGAGCACAAATGAATAGATTACCATTTCCTATCTCATCACAGTGTTAATTAATTTGGCAACCCTAGGAAGATAGTGTTATCACCAGTAAGTCAGACTACTGCTGTGAATGTTTGCTGCTTTTATTTTTCATACAGACATTAATGAATTGGTACAGACTTTTCTTTATACTGTATATTTCATTGTCATTTGATGCCACTGTTTTTATTATATGTTCATGTGCATGCATGCATGTATGTATCTGAGATCCAGCATGGTGTAGTGGTTTGAGCATTGGATTACGGCTCTGGAGATCTGGGTTCAGTTCTTTGCTCGGCCATGAACCCCCCTGGGTAACCTTGTATGAGTCACACACTCTCAGCCTCAGAAAACCCCCCTTATAGGTTCACCTTAGGACTGCTGTAAGTTGGAAGCAACTTGAAGGCACACAATGACAATTCCATAGGCTACTTTGCAGGGTTTGTTGTGAGGATAAAATGGCTGGATAAGGGACCAGGTCTGTTGCTTTGTGTTCTTTGGAAGAAAAATAGGAGAGAAATGTAATATTTTGGCTATTTGGGGGAAAATTGGGGTAGAAATGTAATATTTGTATGTAATGTAAAATGTAATGAATAATATTTAAGATAAAGACACATTTGTATTCCATCTGAAGATCTAGCGCTAGTTTGAAGAATGAAACAAGAGTTGTCCCCAAACAAATAAGATTCCTTTAAGCTTCCACTGTCCAGCCAATAAATTATTATTATTAAATTATTATTATTTTATTTTGCTGCTAGAAAAGGGACAATATCTCCAAAAAAAACCAAAAGTAATCTTCCTTCTCAGCACCTTTCATGTTAAAATGTGTCCTCATATTTTTGTTATTTTAAGGAAAATTTAAAAAAATCTTTAATCTTCTATACCATGCCATTCAGGAATAGTTGGAATGGATTACCTAACGTTCTGTTTTTCTTCAGAATAATACATCAGGTATTTAATTTGAAATGCATTAGTCAACAAATAGGTTCCTGAGTAACTTTCTGTGGCCTCGTCCTTGTTCATTTTGCATCTGTTGTACTTGCCTTCTTCTGAGTATGTAAGCACTGGTGTTTCCCAATTTATTTATTGTTTTGAAAAAATAGTCATTTTTCATTTTAATTTTTTTAGTGACAGTGTGATGTCAGAGACAGAGTGTAATTGAATGGGGAAGTTTCATTTTAAATAGCTGTCCAGCTGTGGTTCCTATGGAGTAATTTTTCTGCAAATTTTTGGGCCTTTTCACACTACAGAAATATAGTGCTATGATTTCACTTATAAGTGGCATTTAAAGTCTCTTTAAAATCTCATAGAATTCTGGGATTTGTAGTGTTGGGAAGGGTACATAGAATTCTCAGCCAGAGAACCCTAGTGCCCCCCCACAAACTCTAAGATCCCAAAGGATGCAACCCTGGCAGTTATAATGCTATAATTGGGCAGTGTGAATGCCTCGTCCTTGTTCATTTTGCATCTGTTGTACTTGCCTTCTATCTTTTTGAATCTCATTTCATAGAGTGAGGATAAAGTGAGGAAAATGCCACGTACTCTGTTCAGAACTTTTTGAAAGAAAGTCAGGAAATGAATACAATAAAGCAGAGAATATTGTTACACTTAATAAATTCAAAGAAAGCCTGTCTATCTTTGTTGTGTCCCTTCACCCAGTGGGTTTTAATGGCCAAGTGGGGATTTGAACCTTCATTTCTAGAGTCATAGCCCAATGCTCAAAGCACTACACCATGCTGAGGAAATGGTATTTGCTTATTTGGAGCTGCTTGGAGGAAAGTCAGGAAATAAACAGGATAAAGGAGAGAATGTTGTTTTGTTGTTGTTTTGACCCATGGTGACTTTGTGGATATCTCCAAGATCCCCTGTCCTCTACTGCTCTGTTTAGTTCCTGCAAACTCATACTAGTGATCTCTTTAATAGAGTCCATCCATCTAGCATGCAGCCTTCCTCTCTTTCTGCTTCTCTCCACCTTTCCTAGCATTATTGTTTTTTTCCCAGTGAGTCATGCCTTCATGATGTGTCCAAAGCATGACAGCTTCCATTTTGTCATCCTGGCTTCCATGGAGATTTTCTGGCTTGATCTGCTCTAGGATCCATTTGTTTGTCTTTTTGGCTCTTCTTCAGCACCACATTTCAAATGGTAATAGGGAATACAATGGCTTGTATGATTCTGACTTTTGTGCTGAGTTGTATATCTTTGCATTTTAGCATTTTTTCTAGTTCTTTCATAGCTGCCCTCTTCATTCTTAATCTTCTGATTTTCTGGTGGCATTCTCCATTCCTATCAATCTTTGATCCCACATAATAAATTAAAAGAAAGTCAGTCCACTAAACTACATGTACTGTATTCATGCTTTTGCTAACTTGCAATGGGTCTTGTTAGTTCCATCACAAGTCTCAAAGCAAAGTGCCAGGTAGTGTCCCTCTAGGGAGGCAGATGGGAAAGTTGATGCATGCATCTCAAATTGATTCTTGTTAAAAGGGGGAGAGGTCAAAGTAGTGCCACCTTCTGGAGATTCACTGAAGGTGGCCATCTGCTGTTCTGCCTTGCAGAGCCCAAGGGAAGCGGCATGGCTAAGGGGGAGAGAGAAAGAGACAGGAGGTGGGCCGAAGGAGCAGACAGATGCGTCTTGGCGAGGAAAGATGAATTACACAAAGTGCTTCTTTATTGCAAGAACGCTTCCCCAAAGGCCCAGATGTTATCCTGAGCTTTTAAGAGTGAAGAAAGGATCTGTTAGCGAGAGCTCTGCTGCTGCTGGAAGCCTGGAGCTGATACAATTGTAAACCAGGCAGAACTATTCATGTCATTATTAGGCAAGCTGTATGCCTCTGCTCTGAAGTGACCGAACATCATTTCTGGATGGTGGGAAAACATGGTGATGGGCAATGGAGAAGTTGATGTGGGGACTTGTTATCAAGAGGGGGATTGCTTTCTCTCCACAGCTTCAGATATATCTGAGCATGTTGGCTGAAAAGCCCTACCATCCTTCCTCTGAGAACTGTTTTCTAAAAAACGAATCCAGGCTAATTTGTCGAAACAGTTATGTGTGTCATGTAAATCACTCCCTGAGGTTCTGTTCTCCGTAGCTGCTTCTTTCAGGGAAGCTGATGATTTGCAACCTCCTCTGCTTTTTTTCTTCACCAAAGTCTGTTCTGGGACTGGTTGCTACTGATTTTAGGGCTATTTCCAAGCTACCAAAGTTTAGAATAGAAGACAGTTTTATGCAAGAAAAGGTCTCAAGATTTAAAGTGTGTGTCTACCTCAAGAGCAAGTTTAAATTGATTTAAGCTTGTCTTGAGTCTTTCCACACACACCCCTTCCCCAGTTTGGGAATGCTGAAAAGTGTTGTTTTGTGAAGAGAGCTGAGGCACCCTATTTCAGAATTCCTTACACAGATTTTGGAGGGAGTAAATCCAATTAAGAGGGCATAAAACTAATACATGTTTGTATTGTATAGCTAGTGTAAAATAAAAACATTGCAGGCACTATTTGAAGTTCCACGAGAAGGGAAAGTTCCTGAGTATGTCTATGGGTGGAATCTGTAGCCTATTACTTATCCTCTGTTGCTGAAAATCATGGTGCCAAGAGCATTTACTGTGGTTAATTTTAAAAAAAGTAATTCATACTTATGAAAGGGAGGGGGCTACTGAGAAATAATCATGTGTGCTGTTTGATAGACTTTCTGTCAGCTGCTGTTGGTGCGTTTTTCAGGAGGAGCCACTCAGATGCTGTTGTATTATTAATTTCTTCAAAGTTCTTTTTGTGTGTCTTCAAGTAATTTCCAACTTATGGTGACTGTAAGGTGAGCCTATCATGGTTTTTTCTGGGCCTGAAAGGGTCTGACTCACCCAAGGTCAACAGTGGGTTTCTGTGATAGAGCGGCAATTGAACTCCGATCTCCTCAGTCCTAATCCTATGCTCAAACCAGTACACCACACTAGCTGTCTTCCTTTAATATTAGGTTTGTTTTAATTTTTCAGGGTTTTGATATTTTTGTTCCAAATCACCATGTTCCAAAATACCATTTTGATATTTTTGTTCCAAATCACCATGTACAGATGTGAGAGCTGGGCAGTTATGGAAAGACTGAATAGAAATGTCCAAATGAATGAATAATATGATTTGGCATGTAGGTCAGGTATACAGTATTGCTTCCCACTCCACGTCTGACTTGGGACACATTGTTACTGGATGTGGAACAACCCATCTCTTTGCCCCTACTCTCCAGTCAAGGTATCCAATTCCCAAGGCCAGACAAGTTATTTTAGCATCTGAGGTAGAAAATATTACATATTATCTCCTGCTGTCAGTAAACATTCTATAAGAAAAATTAAAAATTTGCTGGTTTTTCCCTTGACACCCCAAACTGACTGCCTAAAACAGCTGCTTTAGGCCTTCCTTCTTTCCCTCTTTCCTGAATTTAACAGTCTTGCATATTTTATAGCTTAAATCCCTTAAATTGAGCCAGTGTGGCTCAATGTTGGAAAAAGTGATGTGGAATAATAAAGAAATTTTTATTGGAATCTCCCAGGCCCTTTGTTCTCATGCATGGCTTTTCACATAGATGAAGGCTGGATGTAATATAGATAGGAAGATTCTAGCATTAGCCTTGTAAAATAATTATTCAGCGGGTTCTCTCCTCTTCTCTGCTTGCCTGATGTCATGCCTGTGGAAAGGGAAGGCAAGTAGGATAGCTTTGCAAAATCAGTGATGTCAATGGTAAAGTGATGGATTGGGAATTAGGTCTAGTATGCTTTAGGTGAGAAGTAGTAGTAATTTTTATGACACTCATTCCTAGGTCTCATTCCATAATAGGGATGCCAGAGTAAAAATTGGAGAGGGCTCCTGTCCTTTTAATGATTATGTAGAAGAGGGAATTTCAGCAGGAGTTGCATGGCAAGCAACCCCTGCTGAAATTTCAGCATCTATACACTGTTTAATAATCTAAGATATGTGGATGACACCTTACTACTAGCAGAAAACAAAGAACAGGAACGATTACTAAAGAAAGTCAAAGAAGAAAGTGTTAAGGTAGGCTTAATGCTGAATATTAAGAAAACAAAAATAATGACTAAGATAACAAAAAAATAGAAATAGTCAAAGAATTCCCATACCTTGGATTAAACATTGACCAGAGTGTAGTCAAGAAATTAGAAGAAGACTAGGAAGGGCAGCTATGAAAGAACTAGACAGGATTGTAAAGTGCAAACACATAACCTTGGATACTAAAGTTAGGATCATCCAAACCATTGTATCCCCTATCACCATGCACGGATGTGAGAGCTGGACAGTGAAGAAAGGGGATATGAAGAAAATCAATTCATTCTCAATGTGGTGCTGCAGAAGGGTACTGAGGATACCATGGATGGCCAAAAAAGCAAATAGTTGACTCCTAGAACAGGTCAAGCCTGAACTCTCCCTGGAAGCCAGGATGACAAAATTGAGGTTGTTCTTTGAACACACCATGAGAAGAAAAGACTCATTAGAAAAGGCAATGCTAGGACTGGTGGAGGGCAACAAAAAAAGAGAGGAATATCACAAGTTAGATGGCTGCACTCAGTCAGGAAGGCCACAGGCTTGAGCCTGCAGAATCTGAGCAGAGTGGTAGAGGACAGAGGGTCTTGGAGATGTTTCATCCACAAGAACGCTGTGATTTGAGGCTGACTGGAAGGCAGCTAACAACAACAATGCAGTGATTGTAGATAGTGGAGCCCTCTCTAATTTTCAAATTGGCAAGCCTATTAAAGGGGGTTATTTGGTCAATGTTTCTTGCTGTTGGATCAAGAGACCCATGAGGATCTGTGCTTAATTTCACAGAACCACAGGTAATGCAATACATGAAGCTTAAGAGGATTAAATATAACTGGTGTTCAAACAAATAGACATGTTGTTCCACTTTGCTTGTGATGCTGGTTCCAGAGTTTTGGGAGGTGGGGCTTGGTCCAATGGAAGTAGCTGGGAAGAGGTTGAGGGAAATGGGCTCCCTTTGTCCAAGCCACTTGGACAAAGGGAGCCCACTTCCCTCAACCTCTTCCCAGCTACTTCCATTATCTATTTGTTCCCTCCATCCATTATGTATTTGTTCCCTTCCTCCAGTTGCAGCCCACAATATCTCCTGTACTGAGAGGAAAAGATAACCAGGGGCAATTTTATACTAAACTATTATAGCACTATGATTCCACTTCAGTTACTATGGCTGCATCCTATGGAATCCTTGGGATTTGTAGTTTGCACTAGATGAACTAGAGGAGTGCTCTGGCTGAGCATTCTGGATACTGCTCCCTAAATTGCAGACCCCAGGTTTCCATAGGATTGAACTATGACAGTTAAAAATGGAATCATAATGCTGCAACTGTGAAGTGTGTAAGCGCCCCTGAATGTACTACTACATTTCCAAAGCCGGTAGCTTTTACATAATTTGGGGAAAGAGAGGAGTGAAGCTTGATTTGTGGCTTGGATGAACATAAGTAGCTGGGCAAATTTAAAACCCAAACCTGCCCTCACCCTTGAATTTGGCAGAATCACTAGTTATGTTGTTATTTATAGTGTTGGCATGATACTTTCCTAGTAACTAACATAAACAAAAAGACAAATTTCTTGCCTCCAAGGCTCACAGTCTAATTTTGTACTATGCATGTATGTGTGTCTAAATTCGGGCTTGGAAAGGTTACTTTGAGACTATAACTCCCAGAATGCCAGCATGAGCAGTGGGAGTTATTCACATTTCCAAATTGCAGTGGACTAAATGTATACTCTCTCTCTCTTTCTCTCTCTGCATGTTTGTGTGTGGGACCAAAGTGGGAAACAGCATGTTTTTTTGGTCAACAACTCCCAGAGCATTGCTGGATGGGATATCTGGAATGCTGCATTCCAAGAAAGTAATGTTTCCAAGCTTTGGAAGAGACAGAGAAAATGTGTTGAAGAGAAATGCAAACATTGTTTCAAGCACAAAATTATTTAAAATATTATATCAAATTACTTTCTGGCTGTGGGTATAAAGTGTATATGAAACATAAATGAATTTTGTGTTTAGATTTGGGTCCTATCTCTAAGATATCTCATTATGTAGTATAACCAAATACAGGTATTCCAAAATCCAAAATAAATAAATCTAAAATCCAAAACACTTCTGGTCCAAAGCTTTTCGGATATGGGAGATTCAACCTGTAGTTATAATGAGAGAGGTATGACTATTATGTATGTGTATAACTACTGAAAAGAAAGTTGTAAGCCACACTATTTATTGCATTTCTTTTTATATCTTATTCCTTTCATTTCTTATTTGTCTGTTTTTCTTTCTTTTTCCTTTCTTCCTCTCTTTAAATATGTGTAACTTTTTATTATATTTGAAAATATTCTCATAAAAATGATTATTAAAAAAAAGGGAAAAGTGTGCCCCCCCCCAGCTTTTTTGTTCACTTTTAGAAGAAAATTAAAGGGTTAAGCCAAAGGGTTCATGGAAGTAGTTGGTTCTGACGAGGGGCTTGGAGAAAAAAGTGAACGTGGCACTACTTTAGAGGAAATTGCAGGCATAAGGGACAGCAAGGGAGAACAGGCAGACCCTTTTAAAATAGGAGACCTCCCAAGACACCCCAACTTTAGATTCCAACCCTCCTCCTCATCATCATAAGAAGCAGCAGCAGCAGCACTGCTTCCAGTCTCCTCCAACTGCTTTCATGGCAGTTATTTGCATAATCATTTTAAGTAGAAACTGGCTTACTGATTTTTTCAGGAGCATTTTGTTTTCATTGTCTTCTCCCTTTTCCACTTGGAGCAATGAAAAGCAACAGTTTTGCTAAGGCCTTATCTCGGCATGCACTTTTCTACAAATCTAGCTTTGGGAATCTCACTAAACCCAGAGGGATTGTTTTGTTTGTATATCCTTACCCATTGATGACAGCTTAATAAGGTCCTTTTATTTTTTGTTTTGAAAATGTCACCTTTTGTATTCTGTCTGACCTTTGCTTTTGGAGGAGTGGATGTGTGAAAGGGTTACTTCTCTCAATATAATTTGTAGTTTCCCCCTTAAACCACCACGAAGAGAAATCTAAAGGAACAGTCTGGCTAGCAACAAAGAGATTTCAAAATTCTGAAGATGCATGCTGTTCAAATGTGATGTTCCTCTTTGCTGTGTTTCTTCTGCCATTCAGAATTTAGATGGAAGTCAGTGAGGTGCATAGACACAAACTGTGGTTCTGAATTTGCAAGACCTGAGCAGGGCTGTTAACAGGGTGACTTGGAGGTCTCTCATTCATAGAGCTGGCATAAGTTGGACTTGACAGCAATTAGCAACAACAACAAAATCATTTTGATGGAAAATCAGTGTTGATAGGCCCTTTAAAAATAATACAAATAGTTCTAGAATATAGTGCTAGATATTCTAATTGAGTGTCAAAAAGTATTTCATCTTTCCAGATTTATCACTGGAAGATGGGTCACCTTTCATTCCAGACATCAATAGGAGCCCTTTCTGAGTTGTCTGTTCTAGGGATTAAGGTGCACTGAATTGCCATAAATACATATTTGATGTCAAAGTGCCTTCTACTACTGATGATTTCTGTTTTTAAAAAATTCAATTTGTCTAATATTTCATTTTTAAAAAGCAGATCTTTGGCACAACATTTCAAAATGCAAAGATAGGAAATATTCAGTTGCAGGAAACATTCAGCTGCTTTTAAAATTCTCAGAGTGCCAGGAGAAAATAAGGATGCTGTGGCCTCTTTTATTTCTTTTCTGCCTGTCCCTTTCATCCATGTGTTGCCTCACCTTCCCCACAGATCAGGGTTGTAGGTATGCCACAGAGGAAGCATGGAGTGGTGGGTGGTGAGGTGGGCAACATGGTGGGAGAGGGAACAAAAGTTTCATGTCCTGATGCATCAAGGGCCCCAAATTCTTTTCATAAGCCCAACTAGAGTAGACCCATTGAATCAAATGTCAAATGGTGAGTCAACACTTATGTCAATAATACAGATTTCATGGTTCTGCTCTAACTGAGACTAATAATAGAATGAAGGCCAAGCACTTTTCATGTTCTGCAGCTTTGGATCTGAACCCTACTAAGGGCAACATTAAGTGTCATGTCTTTTTCGGAATATTAATAGCCCATGAACAATTTTTAAAAAGTTAATAGCTGGTTGGAAATAAGGGGCTTGTATGGAACCCAATCTGAAAATAGTACAGTAAGTATGCATGGGAGGAATCCAGCTTCTTGTATGGTACATGTTCTCTTCAAATGATATATTGGACAGGTGTGTTCAATGTCATTGTTAGTTCACATGGACTACAGGTTGTACTATGAATGAAGTTCAATGAGACTTTGCATTACAGTTCTATTTTCTTAGCAACCACTGGGAAGAACTGGAAATCACTGGGATTGCAGCGGTTATGCAATGAGAATTTAATCCTTCCCTCCATTGTTGAGATATTGAGGAAAATCTTCCTTTTAAATCTATTATTTTCTTTGAGGGAATATCACTTATTGGCATGGGTATATTTCCCCTCCTTCAAATAGTATCTCCATTGTGTACAAAAGAACTATAGAATCATAGAACCATAGAGACTCCTCAGGTGTAAACAGATCTTGGACTAAGTGGAGAATTGATGGTGAAAATCCCCCCCCAACCTGTTTCCATTCACAAAAGACTAGGATATATGAACTAGTCTTTCAAGATGAATTGGTTTTCTATAATGCAGGGAGAATCTGGGATGTTGAAAAAGTTCTCTTTCTACTGCTTGAATTGACAGAGTATTGACAAAACTTTACCATCATATTACTGGCACTGAATTTCAGATATGTATTTGAAAGGTGAGATAAAAAAATTGCTGATATAGGTTGAGTCTCCCTTATCCAGATGTTTTTGGATTTTGGAATATTTGCATATACATCATGAGGCATGTTGGAGATGGGACCCAAGTCTAAACATTAAATTCATTTATGTTTCATATACACATAGCCTGAAGGTAATTTTATACATAATCATTTAAATTATTTCATCCATGAAACAAAGTTTGTGTACACTGAACCATCAGAAAACAAAGGTGTCACTATATCAGCCACCTATGTGGAAATTTTTCAGACTTCAGAATATTTTAGACTTCAGAATTTTGGATAAGGGAGGTACAACTTATTCATGCAAATAATATTTTGTTATGTCTCCTTTCCACTCTCTGCCCTCACAGCTCTATGGATATTGTTATCAAGACAGCAATGACATTTCAAATACACTGACTGCCATCACAGAATTGGGTTCACCATTGGAGATGATACAGCTTTTACAGACCTCTTGGGAGGACAGATTTCGTGTAAGTAGTTATTACTGTTTATTTTGTGTTGGAAAATTTTTATTCTACTTTCCATTAAAAAAAAAAAACCAAAGCATTTTACAATGTGAATTCAGACTAAGAAAACAGAACAAAAGTAGTTGATAAAATTAGCAAGAAATGATAAAATGATTCATGAAAATTAATAGATATAAGTGGCAAGATAAAGAATGCTTATTTGCATTCTTCCAGCAAGCTTATTTGCTGCAACTCCAAAGAATAGGACCTGGAGCAATGGATTCAAACTACAGGAAAAGATATTTCAGCTCAACATTGGGAAGAACTTCCTGACAGTAAGAGCTGTTTGACTGTGGAACACACTCCCTTAGAGAGTAGTGGAATCTCCTTCTTTTGAGGTTTTTAACCAGAGGCTGGATGGCCATCTGTTGGGGATGCATTGATTTTGAGTTCCTGCATGGCAGGGGGTTGGACTGGATGGCCCTTGTGATCTCTTTCAGCTCTATGATTCTGGTAAATGCCTGAGCAAGCAAACAACTCTTTAGATTATAGCAGAATCACTCTGTACTGTGAACTCATAGAATTATAGAATCATAGGCGAGATACAGACCACCCAAAAAGGGTGGTCTCCTGCCGCCCTGGTTTGCTGCGCGAGGGAGCCGCAGCGGACAAACTGCGCAGCTCCCTCTTGCAGCAAAAAGAACCCTCAAAAAGCGGGTTCTTTCTGTGGTGTGGTTGTGACACCGCAAAGCACCAATGGCGCACTTGCGGCATCACAAGGGTGCCGAGAAGTACGGACGCTAGGTGTCTGTCATGTCAAAATGGCGGCGCCCGTATGTACAGGGCGCTGCCATTTTGATGCCCCCATCACATGCAAGGGGCAAGAGGCATCTGAAAGCGCCACCCCTCGCACGTCACGATGGCGCCCCATAGGGCCCATCTAGCCAGCACCATAGAATCAGCTGATCTCATTAGAGAAATGGTTCTCGTGGCAAGTATCACAACTGAAAAGGCTGTTCTCCACATTAAGTGAATTTGGAGGAAAAAGTGATCTCTCAGATAACCTACTTTTGAACTGTTTATGGCTAAACCAAGAAAAAGTTAGATTTCTATGCTGTAGTTGCTTTTATCCCTGCTCAGAATGTGCATAGAGGAAAAGCATGGAGAAGGGAGAAATGCCAGAAATATAAATATTTCCTTCAAACCACTAGGGACATTGCCACATGAGTCCTGATCCTGCTGCATTTGTGTCAGTTTTAAAAAATGGAAAATGGTTCCAGAGCAGGCATTATCACACATCTTGCCAGTTGTTGGGGTCACTTCTTCCATTGTGCTGTCTTCCATACTCCTCCTTAACCCTGCCACCCTGTTCTATGCCATATCCAGAATGACTTTCAGCGTTTTTTAAAAAAATTATTACTTTCACCTTTTCATGCAGTTCTGGAGCTCTGCAACTGCAATTTACGTTTTAAAAGAAGGAAAGAAATGGGAGAGGGGGTGAAGGCAATCAGTATGTTTGGAAATAGTGAGCAGGAGAGGAAACACTGGCTCCAAGTGACTACCAATATCACAACTGCCCTGGCAGCAATGTTTTGCATCTGAGGGCTATAAGCTCACTGATGAGTTTCCCCTGTCAGTGAAAAAGGACAGCCAAACCATACTTTGGGTACACAGCAGTTACAGGTTGGAGATGGCGTCATGTGATAAGTATTGCCACAGCCATTTTTTTGCATTGCAGTCATTATTTCAAGCTGTGTGTAGTAATCTCCTGGATGTGGAAGTTCTGTGGTAAGAGTCAAGGTAGTAGTAGATTCCATTGAGATGTTGTGGCCTTGGCAGCTGCCCTGGAGGTGCTGCTTGTTGATACCTGTTCTAGTTGCACTCCAAACTTCACACATTTCTGGCATAAAATGGCTGTAGAAGTTTTTACCCTCATGCAATTGTTTTGCACTGTGAGACTTATTTTATGTCCAGCAACACAGAGCTAAATGCACTCCTCTGTTGTAGCATTATTTCTTCTTGCACTCAGTGGAAATTGCTAGTGTTTCCACCTGGCATTGCGGGGTGAGCACCATCTAGAAAGCCAATACACGAAGTGGGCTTTGAAATTTATCTTGCAGGATTGCACTGCTATATGGCATGCCAAGTCTGTTTGCAAAAGATTTATGTATGCATCTTCATTTTTCTTCTGGGACTTTGAAGGGCCAAAGGCGTATGCCAGAGACAAGAGATGGTTGTGCAGAGAACTTGTTGTGCACACACTTGGCACTCCTAGCTATTGAGTCTGTTTCTCATAATGAAGAAGGCTGAAGGTCTGTTGTCATTTTCTATGAGGTGTAACAATAAACAGACCCATTTGGATTGCCTTGTTGGGAAAGCCACATGTGACAATTTTGGCTTTTGTTATTTTAGATCTGCTTCAGCTTAGTTCAGCTTCTGCATTACCTGGCCCACTCCCCCCCTTGGTTCTGTGACTCTGTTGGATTTTCGACCTCGGCAGTTTGTGATCGTGGATGGAGAGCTCAAAGTGACAGATCTGGATGATGCCAGCACGGAGGAGACTTCCTGCATTAGCAGCAGAGACTGTTTCATGGAGTTCCCAGCAAGAAATTTCACTCTTCCTTGTACTGTTGAGGGCAAATGCCAAAATATGAATGAGAAGAGGAATCTTTACAATGCATACAGGTACTAAACTCACTAGAAATTGACTGCAATGACTGCTGAAAATTCAAAAAAGATACTTGGGTGAAAGAAACTTCCTTATGCATGGAAATTGTTTAACAGTAGAGCAGATTGCCCTGTAAGTGGGTGGCTTTGCTTCAGTGGAGGTATTTAAAGAGAGGATGGGCATTCACCTGTCAAGGATAATGCAGTTGTATTCTGTACTGTAGATCCTGCATTGAGCAAGGGGATTAGACTGGCTCCAAGGTTCCTTCCATCCCCAGACACAGCCTGAGCCATGAGCTCTAGCCATCATATCCTTTGATTAGGGATAATGGGAGCTGCAATTCATCCAATTCTGAAGGGTACCAGGTTGGGGAAGGCAGATATATGCACTCAGAAAAAGGCCATTTCTTCAGTGGCACTGCCAGACTGGAGTGCCTTCCCCAAAGAGTTATTACTAGTCATGATATTGATAACTTTTTGACATTGAGACATCTTTGCTGTGAAATTTTAAGTGACTGTGTTGTCCCACTCTTGTAGTTTTTATACTCACTTTTTGCTTTTGTTTCATAATTCTTGTGTTGTTATTATTTTTTTGTTGTTGGTTTTTTTTAAAAGGTGTATTCCATACCACCCTGGAATCTATCTGATAAAGGGTGGCTGAGAAATATTTTAAATACAGTTCAATAAAATAAGACTTGTTTCTGCTTTTGGATTAGTTTGTGAAGCTTTCATTACTGGGTTTATGTGTGTTAAGATTTTAGCTGAATGTGTTTTGAAGTAAGGCTGAGATGCTTTTTGAAGTAAGGCAATATTAGCAATGAAATCAACTATTTATGGCAGCCATGTTCAACCAGGGAGGTTCCAACTGATGCTTAATTTCAACTTCCAGTTTCTCATAATTGGTCATGCTGGCTAGGAGTTATCAAACTCCCGCACTAGGAACCACTGATTTTGGGAATGGCTGGATTTACTGCATACTGTATCTGCAAGCAGAGAATGGTCAGTCATCCACTGAGGATGCTCTAGACCTGGATTTCTTACATTGGCTGGGGGGGAGGGGGCAGTTTGGCCTAAATCAGCATTTCTCCATCTTTGGCACTTCAGATGTTTGGACCTCAGTTCTCAGAATCACTGACCATAAGCTATGTTGGCTTCGGTCTCTGAAAGTTGGAGTCCAAAATGTTTGAAGGATCAAAGATTGAGAAATGGGTTAGAGAAACTGCAAGGCTCCTGTAACTTTATGATTCTATGAGCTCAGGTCCAGCTCCCCTTTTCTGTTCCCAAAATCCACAGTGATGCCAACAAAGAATCTTGTATTAATCCTTTTTGATGACTTCATTTATATAATTAATACTACGCAGAGGGTGTTTTTATATTCTTTCCCAGGTATGTTTAGCTCCCCTTTTTATATGACAGTGCAATGTGTGCATGTAAGGAAAATGTTTTTCATTACTTTTCAGATCAGATATAGAACAGAGCAGCATCGCTTGAAGTGTCCTATTTATGTTACCAATCTGCTTGTGACCTAATTTTATGTCTTGTGCTTCAGTTTATACTGAGCCTGAACTATTCGCCTTGTTAAAAGTAACCCTGAAAAGAAAGTTGATAGACTATAATAATAGTTTGCAATTTGGCTGGAGAAATTCAGCGAGACATTGGAATTACATATCCTTTAATAGATCATGCCAGTAGGATTCTAGGTTCTCCCATATTAATTTTTCTTATCTGTTCTTTATTTTCAGAGGTGCTAACATTTTTAAAGATTGAACAGTCTACTTCCACTTTTTAAGGGTTTCTTTATTTCTGTGAAAAGGCTTTAAAATTATTATTATTATTATTATTATTATTATTATTATTATTATTATTTATATTCCACTTAATCACTTGGAATCCAAGCAGATTACAACAATAAAACACGATACAGTTAAAATTCTAAAAAACCCTATCCCTCCCCCAGTATAAAAACATAGTAATACTAAAAAGAGATTAAACCAGATAGATATTAAAACAAAGACAGATATTAAAACAAATTCATGATCTCTTGTAAGAGCTTAAAAGAATAAAGGATCTACTCAACTGAGATTTGTTCTCTGTAATGCAAGTCCATGACCTGCTTCAGTCCCCAGAGTTGAAGAAGGATCATTATTTGTACATTCCCAGAAAGCCCAGCATGTACTCAGGGAATCCATGGCAGTTATCATCTAAAAAGATAACCCTTTTCAGCTCCTCAAATCAAAATCCACAGTCATTTACTTGTGCCAGCAGCCCTCAGTGCAACCTGAAACTGAGTGCACATCTCACAATGTCTAGACTAATTGCTTTATCACGCTAGGGGGCAAACAGGATTTACAGTATTTATTTTTTAAAATTTTTAAATTAAAAAAAATTTTTTTTTACAAACCATACATAAAATCCTCACATCATCCTACAACATAACATAGACTACCTACACATTTATAACAAACAAACCAACAAATAACAACCAACACCACCCTTTACATTTAAACAATTACACACATACACTCACAAGTTCTTCTATGTAGTTTTTCCCTCCTAATATATTAACCACTTCCCGAATAATTGTCTGCCTACGTTTCCCATAATCTTATTCCACTCCATATTCTTCTTGATAATTTTCCAGTCATGCTCTGTTATTTTATAGTTACGTCTTCTGTTTTAACTATCTTCCATTATATTCTGCACTCTGGTGCGGTTACACTTCGTATATCAATACATTACAGTTACAGTTTTAGTACATTATTACATTCCTTATTTACATTCAATTAACTCAGAAAAGATAAAAATACCAACACAAAGTGAGACTTTTTCTTTCGTTACCCTCGGCATTCCCCCTCCCCCATCATATTATTCTTAAAACTTGCACTTCAGTTTATATTTATTCATGTCTAGCTATGTAAGTACTATTATCTATTTCTATTAATGTATAGAATCCACTGTATTACCATATCCAATATGAACATACTTGTCTTATTGTTCTTCTTTCTATATAATCACAAGTTTGTCAACTAATACCGTTCTTTCCAGGGACATTCTTCTAATGGGTTAAACTCTTTTTAAATTTCCTCACACACATCCAATCTATCTCTACCTCATTTTTATCTTCTTCTCTCATCAACATTGTAAGCGTGTCCATCTCCATTACCTCATTAAGTTTATATATCCAGTCCTCTTTTGAAGGGATTGCATCCTTTTTCCATTGCTTTGCATATGTCATCCTAGCTGTGGTAAGCATGTACAACAGAATGCGTTTCTTAATTTTTTCTTTATTTGGGTTACAATCTGGAATCATGTTTAATAGAAAAAAAGGGGATCAAAAGGTAATGGTTCTCGAACCATCTTTTCCATTGATTCATGAATCGATCTCCAGTATTTTTTCACACTCTCACATTTCCACCACACGTGGTAGAAATCTGCTCCTGTTTTTTTACACTTCCAGCATTCAGAGTTGCATGTTTTATATATTCTCTTAAGTTTTTCCGGGGATAAATGCCATCTATGGAACATTTTGAAGAAATTGTCTTTGTAATCTTGACACAATGTAAACTTATTTGAATCTTTCACGGCTTTCTCCCATTTCTCCAAGCTGATCTCTTTTCCTATATTTTGCGCCCATTTAATCATAGTATTTTTCACTGTCTCTTGTTCCATTTCTTGATCTTTCAGCAACTTATAGTATCGGGCAATATGTCCTTCTTATCAAAAAAGATCTGATCTATTCCTTCTTTTTTTCCTTAATCCCTTTTTCTAGTTTATCTTATATCTTTCTCATAGCTGTCTATGTAAAAACCAATCCATGTCTATATTTTCTTCTTTTATTTGATCTAAAATTTTGAATCCTAAATCCTTATTTTCCTTTACTGTTGTCAATTGTTTATATGTTACCCATGGGGTAGTCCTATCTTTCCTTGTTCTATTGAATAGAGCTTCTTGTGGGGAGGTCCATGTTGGAAGTTCTCTATAAAATCTTCCTTTGATTTTTGCCCATGTGTTGATCAAAGCTTTCCTTATAATATGATGCATAAAGTCTTTGCTTTGTTATCTCCTGCTTTGTTGTACCACATGAAAGCATGGAACCCAAATCTCATCTTTGTACTCTCCAGACAGAGCAGCTTCTCGTCTTCTAGCCTTGCCCAATCTTCCAGCCATTGCAAACATGCAGCTTGGAAGTAGATTTTTAGATTGGGTAGTGCTAAGCCTCCTTTCTCAATGTCATCTGTCAAGATCTTCCATGCGATTCTGGGTTTCTTTCCTTCCCACAAGAATTTGGCTATCTCTTTTTGCCATTTGTCTGTATCTTTTGTATTGTTTATTATTGGTATATTCTGGAATAAGAATAGTAGCTCTGGTAGTATCTTCATCTTAATGATCGCTACTTTTCCTGCCATAGACAGACGTAATTTACTCCATTTTCCCCATTTTTTCTTTATCTCCATCCACTTTTTCCCATAGTTATTTTCGTAAAGGTCTAGGTTTCTCGTCGTTAGCATAATTCCTAAGTACCTGGCTTTCTTTTTAATTGTAAAACCAGATGTTTTTTCTAGCTCCTTCTCTTCTGTTTCAGACATGTTTTTTGTTAGTATTATTGTCTTATTCTGATTTATACTAAAACCGGACATCTTACCATACTAATTAATTATGTTGATCAGCGGATCTATGCTCTTCAATGGGTCTTCAAGATAATATATTATGTCATCTGCAAACGCTTTCATTTTCCAACAGTATCCTTTCATTTGCACTCCTTGGATTAATTCCTCTTCTCTTATTTGAGTATTTAAGATTTCTAAGACTAGAATAAACAGTAATGGTGACAGGGGGCACCCCTGTCTTGTTCCCCCTTCTATCTTGATGTTTTCTGTCATTTCCCCATTAATCATGATTCTTGCTCTCTGTTCTTTATATATGGCTTGGATCCATTCTGTAAAATTCTTCCCCATGTTCATTTTCTTAATTACTTCTAGTAGAAATCGCCATTTTACTTTATCGAATGCTTTCTCTGCATCTAGCAGTACCATAGCCAGTTTCTTTTCGTTGTGTTGTTCAAAGTATTCGATAATATTCAGCGTTGTTCTCATGTTTGTTCTCATATTTCTTCAGGTAAGAATCCATTCTGGTCCTCGTGGATCACTGATTTTAAAATCTTTTTCAGTCTTTCTGCTATTATAGAGCTAAAGATTTTGTAATCGACGTTTATTAATGAGATCAGTCTGTAATTTCTTTTATCTGTCCTGTCTCATCTTTTGGAATTAAACTTATATAGGCTTCCTTCCAGGTGTTCGGGATGCCATCCTTTCCTATATCATTCAATGTATCTTTTAGTGGTGTTAACAATTCTTCCTCCAGTTTCGTATAGAATACTGCTGGGAAGCCATCTGGACCTGGCATTTTATTTGGTTTCATTCTTCTAATAGCTTCTGAGATCTCTAAACTAGTAAATTCCTGGTTTAGGATGGTCCTTTGATGTTCTTCAAGTTTTCTTATTGTCTGTTCGTCTAGATATTTAGGTATTCCCTCCTTATCTTCTTCATTGTTGCCTGAGTCTTTGTATAGTTCATCATAATATTCTTTGAATACCTTTTGTATCTCTTTCTGTTCTGTTATTGTTTCTCCTTTCTCTTGAATTTCTGCAATAAGCCTTCTATCTTGTTGTTTTCTCAACTTCTGCGCCAGGAATTTTCCAGTTTTATTTCCACTTTCAAAATATGTTTGTCTAGCTCTTTTTAGTTTTTTCTCCACTTCTTTCAGATTTAAGATTTTTAATTTCTGTCGTAAATCTTCTACTTGATTCTTCAATCTTTTATCCCCCTTTTTTTCCATTCCTCCTCCTTTTCTTTTAGTTCTTTATTTAATTTTCTTTCCTGTTCTTTTTCTTTCCTTCTTTGTTCAAACTGTAGTTTCATTAATACTCCCCTGATTACAGTTTTTCCTGCATCCCATATTACGTTATTTTTCATGTTTTCAGTTTTGTTCTCTTTAAAGTACAATTTAGTAGCTTCTTTGATCTTTTTCAGATTTTCCTTATTGTTTAATATATCTGTCTGAAGTCTCCAAGTATATTCCGATTTTTTCCTTTTTATCTCTAACATGATTGGATTGTGATCTGAAGCCCAACCTGGCAGGATCCCCATATAATTGATCCAGGGTAATAGTGTACTGGATGCAAAGAAAAAGTCTAGTCTCGAGAAGGACTTATGAGCTTCTGAAAAAAAAAGTGAACCCTTCAGCTTCCTTGTTTTTAGCTCACCACACACTGGATAATTTAAATTCTTCTGTCATTTTAAAAAAGGATTGTGGTAGTTTGCCTTGATGTTTCCTAATTCCTTGACCCCCAATTGATTTTCTGTCTGTTTTTGGTTCCAGGACTGCATTGAAATCACCTAGAAGCAATATATTTGTATAATCTGTTTTTTTTATTCTCTCATGTAATCTTGTGTAATATTTTTCTCTGTTTTCTGATGGTGCGTAAATACCCACAATTAGTATTACCATATTTTTTACCTCCACTTCTACCGCTATTAATTCTCCTTCTTCATCTTTAAAGATCTCTCTTGCATGATATTTTTTATTCACATAAATTGAAATGCCTCTTTTCTTCTTAGTCTTTAGCGATGAAAAGCAGTTCCCCAATTTTGGGTTTCTAATATATTGAACGTCTTTATCTCTTATCTTTATCTCCTGAATACATATTATATCACTTTTTAGTTTTTCCAGCCGATGAAATATAATACTTCTTTTGTATTTTCCATTGATTCCTTTCATGTTCCAAGATGTAATTTTTAATGTCATAGTTATGGATTGACTTTTGCTTAACTGATACCGCTATTAACTTTATTTTCTAATTAGTTCTCTCTCTCTTTTTTCCTTTCTTTCTTTCTTTCTTCTTTTCTTTTTTTTAATGTGCAAACATTTTAAAGGGGCAAACAGGATTTAAACAAGAGGAAATGCTTGATGTTTATTACACAACATTTCCTGTTTAACTCTCGTTTAAATCCTGTTTGCCCCTTAGTGTGATAACAAGTCATCTGGTAGCCATAGTCCATTAGGCAGGTGACTGTTTTACAAAGTAAATTTTTGGGTGTCACATGGGCAGGCAAATTATTTAGAATCATAGAATCATAGAGTTGGAAGAGACCGCAAGGGCCATCTAGTCCAACCCCCTGCCATGCAGGAAATCCAAATCAATCATCCCCGACAGATGGCCATCTAGCCTCTGTTTAAAGACCTCCAAGGAAGGAGACTCCACTACACTCCAAGGGAGTGTGTTCCACTGTTGGACAGCCCTTACTGTCAGGAAGTTCTTCCTAATGTTGAGGTGGAATCTCTTTTCCTGGAGCTTGCATCCATTGTTCCGGGTCCTAGTCTCTGGAGCAAGTGAAAACAAGTCAGCTGCCTCCTCAGTATGGCATCCCTTCAAGTATTTAAACAGGGCTATCATATCACCTCTTAACCTTCTCTTCTCCAGGCTAAACATCCCCAGCTCCTTAAGTCGTTCCTCATAGGACATAGTTTCTAGACCTTTCACCATTTTGCTTGCCCTCCTTTGGACACGTTCCAGTTTTTCAAAATCTTTTTTGAATTGTGGCGCCCAGAACTGGACACAATATTCCAGGTGGGGCCTGACCAAAGCAGAATAGAGTGGCACTATTACTTCCCTTGATCTAGATACGATACTTTTACTGATGCAGCCTAAAATTGCATTGGCCTTTTTAGCTGCCGCATCACACTGTTGACTCATGTTCAACTTGTGGTCTACTTGGACTCCCAGATCCCATCCTATATCTGTGCATTTTATTTTTCCGCCCTAAGTGCAGTACCTTGCATTTCTCCCTGTTGAAGTTCATTTTGTTAGCTGTGGCCCAACTTTCTAGTTTATTCAGGTCATCTTGAATGTTGATCCTGTCCTCTGGAGTGTTAGCTACTCCTCCTAATTTGGTGTCATCTGCAAATTTGATAAGAATGCTCCCAATTCTGTCATCCAAGTCGTTGATAAAGATGTTGAATAGGTCTGGGCCCAGGACAGAACCCTGTGGGACCCCACTAGTCACTTCTCTCCAGGATGAAAAGGAGCCATTGTTGAGCACCCTTTGCATTTGGTCAGTCAACCAATTACAAATCCATGTAACAGTTGCCTTGTCTATCCTACTTTTTATAAGCTTGCTTACAAGAATGTCATGGGGAACCTTGTGAAAAGCCTTACTGAAATCAAGATATACTATATCCACAGCATTCCCTTCATCTATTAAGCTAGTAATTTTTATCAAAGAAAGAGATTAGCTTTGTCTGGCATGATTTCTTTCTCTGAAACCCGTGTTGACTTTTTGTGATTATGGAATTGCCTTCTAGATGTTCACAGACTCTCTTTTTAATGATCTGCTCTAGAATCTTTCCTGGTATTGATGTCAGACTAACTGGACGATAATTGTTGGGATCCTCTCTTTTCCCCTTTTTGAAGATGGGGACAACGTCTGCCCTCCTCCAGTCTGATGGGACTTTTCCTGTTCTCCAGGAGTTCTCAAAGATTATTGCCAATGGCTCCGATATTACTTTTGCCAGTTCTTTTAATACCCTTGGATGTAGTTCATCGGGTCCTGGAGATTTATATTCATTTAGATTAACAAGGTATTCCTGTACTATCTCCTTACTTATTCTGTACTGAAACTCCCCTATTCTGTCCTCTGCTCCATTATCTTCAGGTTGAGCACCCTTTGCCTTTTCTGAGAAGACTGAGGCAAAGAAGGTGTTGAGTAATTCTGCCTTTTCTCTGTCTTCTGTTAGCATTTCCCCACCTTCTCCACGCAGTGGCCCTACCATTTCCTTCTTCTTCCTTTTGCTGCAGACATATCCAAAAAAAGCCCTTTTTATTATTCTTAACCTCTCTAGCAAGCCTGAGTTCATTGTGTGCTTTAGCTTTTCTGACTTTACTCCTACATGTGCTTGCTATTTGTTTGAATTCCTCTTTGGTGATTTCCCCATTTTTCCATTTCTTATACATGTTCCATTTAAAACTTAGCTCAGTTGAAAGTTCCTTAGTCATCCATCCTGGTTTCTTGAGACATCTCCCCTTTTTGTTTCTCATTGGAACTGTTTGAAACTGTGCCTTCAGTATCTCTCCTTTGAGAAACTCCCATTCATCTTGAACTCCCTTATCTTTTACTATTTCTGACCATGGGATCACCTCCAGTATTTCTCTAAGTTTACCAAAATCTGCTCTTCTAAAGTCTAGGATGCGTGTCTGACTATGCCTGGCTTCTCCTTTCCACTGTATAACAAACTCTAGGAGAACATGGTCACTTCTACCTAAGGATCCCACCACTTGCACTCCATTAACCAAGTCATCCTTGTTGGTTAGGATCAGATCTAAAATAGCTGGACAATGAAATTGTCTCCAAGGCAAGAGAGAAATTTGCTAGCCCTGGAGGATTTAAAAGAAAAAAGTGCTACAAGAATTTGGAGTAGCAGCAGGCCTTAAGATCAATGTGAACAAGACAGCTATGATTACGAAAAATCTGACAAAAGAAGAAGAAGAAAAATTGGAAGAGTTATCTGGATTTAAAGTTCAAAACAAAGTAAATTACTTGGGAATTTGGATAACAAAGAGAGTAGGGAATTTGTTTGCTGATAATTATGAGAAAAAGTGGAAGGAAATTAAGGAAGATCTGAGCAGATGGTCTAAATTACACTTGTCACTTTTTGGTAGAATAGCCGCCATAAAAGCAAATGTACTTCCCAAATTTTTGTTTATATTCCAGAATTTGCCTATTATTGACAACGATAAATGTTTTCGAGAATGGAAAAAGGAACTGGCAAAATTTATTTGGGCTGGCAGGAAAGCACGAATAAAATGGAATAATGTGATAGATGTAAAAAATAGAGGAGGTTTGGGTGCACCAGATTTACAAAAATATTATTATGCTTGTGGAATGTTGTGGCTGGAAGACTGGATTAACCTAAGGAATGAAAGGACACTAAGATTAGAGGGTCATAACAATAAAACAGGATGGCATGGATATTTAGTGTATAAAAAATGGAAAGAAGATAAGGAATTTAAAAATCATGTGATTAGAAAAGGACTTTTAAAAATTTGGGAATATTATAGTAAAAGATTTTACAATAAGATTCCAAGGTGGACATCACCACAAGAAGCTCATTTTGGAAAATTTAGAAAAGTACAAGAGAAATGGATAACATATGAGCATATTGTGGAAGAAGGGGGAAAAGCAGTATTAAAACTTAAATCTAGAGAAAAATTAGAACAAGAGAATATAGAAATAGAATGGTTTGCATATAAACAATTAGAAGAAAGATTTAAGAAAGACATGAAGCAAGAAGGAATAGAGAAAAAAAACAATGAATTGGACATAATAATATTAGAAAAACAGAAAAAGAAAAAGATAACAAAATATTATAGGGAACTACTAAAAAGAGATTTGGAACAGAAAGTGGTTAAAGAAAACATGGCAAAGTGGAGTCAAATAATACAACAAAATATATTCTTTAAAAACTGGGAATTGTCATGGAGGAAAACCTGTAAGTTCACCATGGCACAGAACCTGAAAGAAAATTATTTTAAAATGTTTTATTTTTGGTATTTGACACCGGTTAAGCTATCCAAAATGTACAAAAAGGTAAACAAAATGTGTTGGAAGTGTGGGAAAACAGAAGGAACGTTTTACCACATGTGGTGGGTCTGTAGCAAAGCAAAGCAGTTTTGGGGGGAAATATATGAAGCAATGAAAGAAATGTTGGAAAGGAATTTCCCGAAAAACCCGGAGTTATTTTTGTTAAATATGACAGGCGTGATAGGAAGAGAGACTGAAAGAACATATTGGAAAATTGTGTTATACATGGTGACAGCAGCAAGGTTGTTATACGCTCAAAAATGGAGATCTACACAGACCCCTACATTAAAAGAATGGACTAATAAATTGTTAGATATGAGAGATTCAGACAGATTGTCTAAAAGGTTAAAAGGAGAGAAAGAGGAAGAGGATAAGGATAAAGATGAATGGAACATAGTAATACGGTATGTGGAAAGAAGAAAAGAAAGTTAGTAAAAGGAAAATAAAGGAGAGATATAAGAAAAGGAAGATTAGGAATGTAAAGAGGTAAAGAGCGAAAGAAATGACTTGTACTGTATATAGATATATGTAAAGGAAGAATGATGATTGTAAAGGAAAATCGAAAGAGTAATATGTAATCTATAAAGGACTATATAGGTTGGAAGTACTAGGATGTGTACAGGGGGAAGGGGAGGGGAAGGGTAAGAGGGTGGGGGGTTTAAGGGGGAAAGGGAGGGAAGGGAAAGGGAAGGTACAAACGATATGTATGATCTTTTATTGATGAATACTGAAAATAAGGATGTAAAGAAAAGAAAAACCAAATAAAAATAAAATTTAAAAAAATTCTCTTATTGTATTATTACTGCCAGATAGAAGTGAGGCACTTTTGCTATTTTTCCATTGTGTGCTCCAGGAATTTGAATGGCTTTAGGCAATATGCACATTCATTTGAACAGATAAGCCATTTGGAACTTTGCCTTGTGCAGCAAAATGTCAAAGGACTATGCTTATGTAAAGCAACCAGGAATATTCTATACAGGCAAGTGAGTGGGTTGGTGGAGGATGAATGGATCATTCCACCCCTTTTCTACCACTCCACTGGGATCTTATACTAGCTGTGGAGGAAGAAAATGTTCTTCGTCCACAATTGACAAGGATGTAGCTTAGCAGAAGCTATAGGGAACTCTTTATCCTAGCAGTTTTTAAGAATTATGAGCTTGTTTAGTTTTATGTGTTTAATTTCTCTGCAGTCCATCTTGAGATCTCTGCAAACTGCAGACTCTGAAGACTTGAATATGCTGAGCTTCCCTTCCCTCTTTTAACATGAAGGACAGTTATGGGGAACTTGTAATTTTACTTATAAAAGCATTGTCTGATGCACCTTTGGGTCGTAAATTAAAAAAATGTGTCTCAGACCTCTTACAGACTGCCAAAATAAAGCTGCTTTGGGTCTCTTTGGAGGTATGCTATTTAAGTGATGCATGGGTCCTAAGAGCCCGGAGGTCGCACCAAAGCCACTCTCCATTCCTAAGCACTGGAGTGGAGCTTTGGTGCAGCTTCCGGATTCTTAGGAGGCATGCATCATTTAAACAGCATACCTCCAAAGAGACCCGAAGCAGCTTTATTCTGGCAGTCTGTAACAGGCCTCAGTTCACATATTTGATGCATAGTTCAAAATCCAGTGTTTCTTCTTAAAGTCATGCTCCTGCAGCATTTTGATTGTTCTCTTCCATCTCTCCTAAATCTTTTTTTTTCCAGTATACTGTCCATTCACTTCTGTGTTTTGAAGCTCTAAAATTATTAGGGATTTTATGTGTAAAGATCTGGTTGGTTGTTTTTCAGATTGGAAGTGAGGAAGAGGTTTTGAATTTAGAGTCCTTAAATAAAACAACCACCCCCAAATCTTGTTGAAGCAGAGACAGACAGCTTTGCAAACAGGCCAAATCCATGGGCCTTTTAGAGCAAATCTCTACATTCATAAAATATTTACAGATAGTTACAAGGTAGACTTGTGCAAAGCAGCTCTGTCTAAACTGTACCAAGCAGCTGTGTGAATATAGTTGCAGCTATATCTTTAATTATAGAAATGATTCTATTTCCTGCATAACTCAGAGACTTGTAAATTACTGGAATTTTACTATTCATGTATGTTGTTCAGCGGTTAGCAAACTCTCATAAACCTAACAAGTTTCACTTCTTTGTAGGTTTTTCTTTACCTATCTTCTGCCGCACAGTGCCCCTTCCTCCCTGAGACCAATGCTGGATGTGATAGTCAATGCCACAGGTAGGAATAGAAGAAAATTCTGGGATATATAATCCAAAAAAGTAACATTCCCAAGCTCTGAAGCATTTAATAAAACCAAACTGTCTCATTAAATCTGTGGGTCTTGCAAAAGGTGTGCACTGAGAATAAAAGAATTCTGATTCTAGGTGTTTGTCTAGAGTCAAAGAATCAGAACTGGCACATTCTTTCTATACCAGGCCAGTTTCTTTTGGATTGGGTGCTAGGTGTTGGTCCTGATAATCCACCACAGACAGCACCATGGCCTGAAATCAGAAAAAAGAGACGAAAAACTAATAAAAAATTGGGGAAAGATTCCCTGGGGATTTGTGGACCATGTGCCCTCTTTAAAGCTGCAAACACTACTTTTTTCAAAATGTGTGCATGTGCATGTATGTGTACTTGTTAGAGGGGAATCTGGAGGCATTGGAGTGGAAAAAGGCCTTGAGTGGGCCCATGCAGCCCAAAGCCCATGCTTTGTCCACCATGATCCACAATAGTCTACTCCTGACTGTCTTAAGACAGGAATGAGGATTTATTGTCTTTACATATTGTAGGACTACAATATCCATCAGTCTCAGACATCATGGTTAGTGATCAGGGTGGATGGGAGTTGTAGTCCAGTAATATTTGTCTGTTTTTGTTCCTGTTGCAGACTTTCTTCATTATTCTTTAAAGTAATTTAGAGTTCAGGGGAGTTATTTTGTTGCTGCTAGTAATAAAATGACAGAGAATCCAAAATTCTACTGCAGATCACCCAGATATCTGCTAGCCGATCCAGTCTGACCTCCCTATCCTGGTTTTATAATTTAGCATGATAACAGATCTCTTTCTACCTCCCCAGCATATAATCTAAATGAGAGAAATAAGAAAGGGAGATTGGCAATGGGAGAAATTTTTATAACAAAAGATGAATATGTGCATTTGGGCTTAAGAAATCTTATTCAAATAACAATCCTGGTGATACAGTGGTACCTCGGGAGGCACCACTGTATCAGAATAGTTGGCATGTACAGCGTGCCTATCCCATATGCAGGCACGCGGCTTCCTGCTTACAATGGTGTGTGCACCTGCGCACACGTGCCGCACCACCACCGCATGCACACGCCCCATTGTTTCCTATGGGGCGTGAGCATATGTTGGGGGGGATCTGGAACAGATCCCCCGTGTAAATACAGGGTCCACTGTATTTCTGGCAGAATTTTGAAATAACCCCAGATTAAGAATTTAACCTTGAGGTAGTTTTGGCCTACTGTATTGGCTCACTAGGGGACTGCGCTGTAGTATTGTGCTTCTAAAAGCTTTGGTCCTCCAAATGTTTGGGATTTTTACATGTGGAATGCCTACATTGCCTACATTGGCTAGAACTATTGTGTGTTGAAGTCTCTGGAGCACTGGAATCTGAGAACAACTGGACTAGGAAATAAAGAGTTGGAAATATGATTTTTGAGTACCTTGCCATCTTTGGGTAGCATCTACATTGCAGTATTTATGCAGTTTGATACCACTTTAACTGCCATGATTTGATGCTATGGAATTCTGGAATTTGTACTTTTATGAGTTATTTAACCTTCTCTGTCAGAGAACGCTGGTGACACCAAAATAAATAAATAAATAAATAATCCCAGGATTTCATAGGGTAGAGCCATGGCAGTTAAAGCGATGTCAAACAGCATTAATTCTACAGTGTGGCAGCAGCCTCACTTCACAGAATTGGTATGAAAGTGGATTAGGAAAACTGCATGCTTACTGTTTTGAGCCCTTTGGAGAAAGCCAATGTAGAAGTCATGATTTAATAACTGTTCCGTCATTTGTTTTGTCCCCTTCCAATGTCCCCTACCTCTGTTTTTTGCTCCACATTAGTTGCTGTAATAATTACCACTAAAACCCCCGTAGCTGCCATCTCTTTCCTTGTGTGTGAGGATTCTTCTTCTCTGGTAATCATTCTATTTCTTTCTTTATTACAGGGGAACTTCAGTGGGGAATAGATGAAACAGCTGCTCATCTTGAAAGAGTCTTGCATTTATACAAGAGTGGCCTGTATCTCCAGAACACCACTCGAACTCCCAAATCAGGTATAGAAATGTAGAAAATTCTGTCACAAACTGAAAATGAGAGACGTGCATACTTATACAAAACTAACAAGACAACTGAATAGCTGTTGGGAGCATGGAAGCTCCAGGTTTGAAGGGTTTCTAGGAAAAGTTTCCTCTTGGGGCCATTACTGGCAGGATATAAAGTGAATAGTAGCACCAGTGATGGTGATGATGATGGAAGTCACCATGAATTCAATTACTCAAGACATTTTCTCTCATCCTTTTCCTACCTAATTTTAAGGTATTTCCCCCAGTTTCTCTAGGGCTGTTCTCAGAAAAAAACACAAATAATGTAAGATTTCATTAAACACACAACTGAAAATGTGCCTAACTAGGTGTGGTTTGCTTTACTCTGGCATCAGTTCAGCCAAGTGCAGAATTCTACATGATTGTTTTTACATTTCATTTAATTGGAAAATTGGAAGAAGAACATCTACACATATACACTACTGCACATATACAGCGCCTGCACATATAAAGCATATACAGCAAATAAATGTGCTGGTTACAGGGAGCAACTCCCTTGCTGTAACACCTCCACTGACTGTCAGCCCATTTCCAGGCACAATTCAAAATGCTGGTTATATGTTTTATAGGTCAGCTTTATGCGACTTATGGCAACCCCATAAAGGTTTCACCTTAGAGCCATCATAAGTGAAAAATGATGTGAAGACAAACAACAACAACAATTCCACTCTAGGAATTTCCTTGGCTGAAGATCCTCTTCAGCCAAGAAGATTCCCAGAGTGGCATTGTTGTGGTTGTTTGTCTAAGAGAAATAACTTAAAAAAAAAAAAAAGAATCCAGCAGTGCATGCAAGAACTGTAGAATCAAATTTGAACTGTTTCTGAGAGAGATAGTGCGACTGTACAGAGGAGAGTGGTACCAACAGTTAGCAGGAAAAAAAAAACCTCCATGAAACATCTTGTCAATCTGAGCCATCTCTTAAATAAATGTTAACAAGATAAATCTTGGTCGTGTTACAGAATGACTTGGGTCTTAAGCTTTCACTGTGCTTTGGTTGTAAAACATTTTATAGTGTCATAAATTATATTTTACTTTGGACTTTGCTTTAGTGACACAGAAACAAAGCATATGTGGGTGTGGGTGTGTGGGGAGCTTTAATAGTCATGTGTGTTTTTCTGGAATCATAAATCACCCCATTATCAAAGGTTGGTATCTGAATGCTGTATTGTTTGAAATGATACTGTGTTAAAATGTTTTAATGGTTTATTAATGCTGGAACCAGTGGTCATTAAAAAAAACATCAAAGCTCAGATTTATTTATTATTCACTTTATTCTACAGTGCAACCAGTGACTAATGGGTACCACCCAGTTTTATATATTCCATATATCATTTGACATGCCAGTACCCTAGTACATAAACAAAAGCTACCTTAGAACAAGTCAGAGTATTGTCTCATCTCACTCTGTACTGACATAGACTGGTAGCATTTCCCCAGACGTTCAGACATGAGACTTTTATGGCTCAACTTGGAGATGTTGGGGACTGAAGCTAGAATCCTCAGCATGCTAAAGATGTATTCTACCACTGAGCTGCCTCCCTTCCCCAAAGGGAAACTGTCAAAGCACTTTCGCTGTTTAATGACAAAACCCCAACCAGCATTGCCCTCCCCTCCCTCCCCTTCATTATAACTGGGCTTTTCTGAAAAATGGAACAAAAGGACTAATGGTCAACCTGATCAGTGTGTTCCTATAAAGTGTTTTGCTCCTCCTAGGGTTTTAGAAGGCATTATGTTTGCCTGGCATTCCAATCCCTTAGAGAGCTTCCCTTTTCCCCACAGTGTTGTTTGTGGCAACAGAGCCGAATCAAAAAATTGTGCAGAGGAGGAATTCACTGTTTTCAGGTGGAGACAAGCAGGTTTCAGAAACAGGAATTGACTGCCTTATTCTTGGGTCACTCAAACTGCACTTTGCCTACCTCTGCTATATGCCAGAGGAAGGTTGTAGGTGTGTGTGTGTGTGGGGGGGGAGGTAAGACATTTGCTGTTCTCATTTGCCTTTTGACATCTGGCCAAGGCCACTCCCATGTATAAGTATTTTCAATACATTAGTACAGTGGTACCTCGGGATACGAAATACCCAGGTTACAAAATTTTCGGGATACGAAAAAATCCCATAGGAAAACATTGTTCCGGGTTACGAATGTTTTTTCGGGTTACGAAAAAACTTTTGGTGCTTTTTTCGGCTTTTTCGCACGGAATCGCGGCTTTTCCCCATTAGCGCCTATGGCAATTCGGCTTACGAAGGCTTTTCGGGTTACGAACGGTGCCACGGAACGAATTAATTTCGTAACCCGAGGCACCACTGTATACTTTCTTGAACTCATAAAAGAAATAACTTCTGAAATACACAGTCAGTCTCATGGAAACAGAATGAAACACCTGACTGTGATAAATCTGTTGCAGCAACAGTGTGTGATTGTACAGTACATCTGTGATTTTAGGTTGGATGGTTTAACCTTAGCTGAAAACAAAACACAATTGCATCCCAGTACATTTGTGCAGAATAATCCCCTCTTTCTCTTTGCATCCTTCTCCTCCCATCCCCTCCTTTTGCTGTCCATCATTTTATTTATTATTATTTCCCATTAGCAGAGCAGTTTCACCTAATAAGGGATTTTTTGGTTTTAAGCTGCCTTGGAACAGGTATTGTATCCTTTTTGCTCAGGTTAGTTAGAGTGTTTGTAGTGCAGAGCCAGTATGGCATAGTGGTTTGAGTGTTGGACTGTGATTCTGGTGATCAGGGTTCAGTTCCCACTCAGCCATGAAACCCATTGGGTGACCTTGGGTAAGTCACATGCTCTCAGCCTCAGGGGAAGGCAATGACAAACCTCCTCTGAACAAATCTTGACAAGAAACTCCCATGTTAAATTCACCTTAGGGTCACCATTAGTCAGAAACATGAAGACACACAACACACACACATCAGGGTAACTCCTATGAGCTTTTAGATCAAATTCTACTACACTTATATCTAAAGGAAACAGACATAATTTTGTGCTCTTCAATATAATCTTGTTCTGTTCTACACAGAACTTTACCACATGGGGAAAATTGGGGAAAAGCTAGGGTTTAAACTGTCATTATCCTATGAACGCTGTGCAATTGTGCTGAAGATTTTCACATGACATCGCAATTACAGAGGTCTTATCCTAACAATAGCCAGGTAATAACCAGCAACAAATCATTCACAGGAAAATACCATGAATTATTTATTGCTGGTTATTACCTGGTTATTGCTGGGATAAGTCCTCTTTAATCGCAATGTGTATGAAATCTTCCTGCGATCGTGTGACTTTCCTGGGATAAACCCCCAATTGGGGGTAATTCCTCCCTCCCCCCATATGAGAAATTCCACAGAAATGTGAACAGCTTCCAGTTCTTTCATCTTTGGAGTCTCCTGTTGCCATTTTAAATTTTACTTTCACAACAAACAGAATGGAGAGAGAATGGAAAGGTTACTTTGTCAGGGACACACATTCCTGAAGCTGTGTCCCTGACTATATCTAGAGGTGATAACTGGAGAAGAAGACTGGGCAGTTTTCCAACTGGTAGCTACAGTTAGTACTTTTTTTTTTAAAGTGAAAATAAATAAATAAACCTGGCAGCTGTGGCTGCAATAAATGATCATTAGGACTGATTAAAATCAGACTGAGTGTGACTCAAACAATTTAAAGGAGGAAACCACAGCCTGTTTTACTTAATTTGTATTACATTGTCATCCAGGAGTTTATTTATGTGACTCAGTCTCGAGTGGGGCAAGGTGAGGTAGGCATGCGTGTTTCTCTGATCCAGCCATCAGAAATAAGGCAGGAAGGAGCTCATTGAAAACATTTAGCCTTTGTATGCACAAGGTTACTAGGTTAACTATGTCAGCATCATCCAGATGCATACTCTCCAACTGTCCTACTTTGGCAAGGATGGGAATTTTTTAAATCCTCTGTTATCCCATTTTCCAGCTACCTTTAAAATGTCCCAGTTCCTCTTTCTCCCTCCCACTTTTCCTCTTTGTCCTCAGCTTCCTTCATTAGTGCAAGCTGAGTTCAAAGTGCAAAAGCAGCAGAAGAAGAGGAAAGGAGAGACAGAACCTTGTCCTTCCCAGAAGACTCTGGCAAAAGGAAACTGCTGCAGCATTTCCCAGATTGTCTGATCTTCCTCATTCATAACTTTTCCCATCATGGTACACTTTGATGTAGCTTGATCACATGTGTCCCAGTTTTCATCTGTAAAATGTTGCAGGGAACAGGTACAGGGAAAAGGCCTCTCCTTATGACTCCCCACAGTCCTTAGCTGCACTGGATTGGGTGTGTGTCCTTGCTCATGTTTCCCAATCCTCCAGGTCATCAGTGGGAAAAACTACTAGTCCAGTGTTGCTATTTGCATTTTCCTGAACAATGGGCTCAGCAGGATCACTAGGTGGTGGGAGAGTGAAAAACTTTGTACAACCCTAAAGTGTCCTGCTGTTAAGATTGATGGTTTTCTGCTGATAGAAGTGAGGGAGAAGCAGCCATCTTAGTGGAAATCATTGGTGGTGGGTGTTGCTTTCACCAGTAGCCAACAATTCCTGGCATCTTCATGGTGAGATGGATATTTGTGTATGCATGCATTTATTTAGGGGATGGCTCAGACTGACATGAAGTTTCATGGAGTTTCTTTTCTGCTAACTGTTGGTACCACTCTGCTCTGTGCATGCATAGGGGAATGTGCATATCTGTGCTGAGATGTCTCAGAAAGAGGAAGGAAGGTGTGTGTGTGAGACAGTAAGCGCTGTTCGACAGTGGAACACACTCCCTCAGAGTGTGGTGTAGTCTCCTTCCTTGGAGGTATTTAAACAGAGGCTGGATGGCCATCTGTCAGTTATGCTTTCATTGAGATTTCCTGCATGGCAGGAGATTGGACTGGATGGCCTTTGTGGTCTCTTCTAACTCTATGATTCTATGTTCAGAGAGTGCGTTTCTCTTTGTGTCAGTTGCTGAGCCTCAGCCAAGACCAAACACAGCCAGCATTGCCACAAACAGTGTGCTTTCTGCTCCAGAAGGCCCCTGGAGTAGACTGTAGACATGAATAGATGGACAAATTGTCTTATAAGCAGGCATCTTGGCATCTGCTGGGGTTTGATTGCAAGATCTTTCTGGATATCAAAATCTGTGAATGCTCAAGTCCCATTATATACAGTCGCATAGTAAAATGGTGTCTCCTATATAAAATGGCAAAATCAAGGTGTTTTGCAGGGATTTTTTTTTTGGGGGGGTGGATATTTTCAAGCCATGGATGGTTGAAGTGAAAATCTTCCCACGTAGATAAGGAATCCATGGATATGGTGGGCTGACTGGTAATATAAATAAGTAAATAAGAAGAGGTATTATACTAAACTAAGTAGAGCAGTTCAGTGTGGTGTAGTTGTTTCAGTGTTGGGCTAGAACTCTGGGAAGCCAGGATTCAAATTTCCACTCAGTTCTGGAAACCCACTGGATGACTTTGGGCAATTATACTCTCTCAGCCTCGGATGAGAGCAGTTGCAAATCTGAACAAATTGCCAAGAAAACCCTCTGATAGGGTCAAAGTCAACTTGGAGACACATAACAAAACAAGAAGTATTTTATCATGTAGTGAAAGAGGGGGGGGCACTGAGAAAGAAAGTGGAATGGGGAGCTAAATGTGCTTTGTCCCAAAATATTTTGGAAAAGAAATATAGTGGTCCCTTGGTATCAGCTGGCATTTAATTCCAGCACCCCATGTATACCAAAATCTGGATGCTCAAGTACCATTAAATACAATGGCATAGTAAAATGGTGTCCTTTATATAAAATAACAAAATCAAGTTTTGCTTTCTGCAATTTATAACTTTTTAAAATATTTTCAAGCTGTGGATGTTAAATCCATGGATAAAGAATCAGTGGATATGAAGGGCTGACTGTAACAGCATATTTCTCATGAAGACTCAAATCCTACACAATATTCTCTGAAGTAAGAATCACTGTGTTCACTTTCAAGCAAGCATGTTTACGATTACTGCCTTAATTTAGTTGCTAGTTTCTGATCTGAGTTATGTTCACATCTGAAGACTTCTTTCTCTTCAGATATCCACAAGGACCCAACAGTGGTGGTTGTGGTGAGGAGGTGAGCATCCTGTTGAGGGGAGCCTTCTAAACCTTAGAGCTATCAATGTGAAATAATTCTGAATATGTGGCTTGGTTTGTAGTTGTCATCTCACACTGATGTCAAGCAAGCGTTAGCTAATGCAGGATGTGTCCAGGATTATCAGAATATAGAGATAATAATGATGGTTTGATACTTATAAATATAGTTTGAAATTTGAAGGCATTGGATCAATATGGCCCTACATATGGGGGGGAAAATGTCATTATTATGTGATATTACGGTAGCACCCCATAACCCTTGCCCAGTCAAATCTTAACTGTGTGCACATGTGCACTTCTGTATGTGAATGTGCAAATTTATTGGCACTATTATCTTATTAAGCAAATTATTTATAGGTTTTAAACCCCGTTAGTCAGGAAATTGAGCAGCATTTTGACCTTTTTATAATGTGAATTACTCCAGAGAGTCTTCTCATTTCATGGCTCCAATTTAGCAGACTTCAGAATTTGGTAAGAAAGAAAACAAAACATACCCAGATTTCCAAACCTGTCAGTAATCCAGGAAGTCCTCCTAAATATTATTCAAAAGTGAAGAATAGAAGAAATACTAAGTCACTAGAATCCAGTTCCTGTAGGAGAGGGGAAAGAGGAGAGGAAACACTACCTATTGGCCGAATCATCATCATCAATTTGGTGAAGGTTTGGTGGCTCATTCTGAACCCTAATTCATTAGCTTGAAGTCCCTGACCACATCTCCTCCCTTATCTCCTGTATTTGCTTGTAAAATTTCCCAACTTACAAGCCAGTGTCTCAATTCACCTCTTCTATGTACTTAGTTACCAGTGTGGGTAGAATAGTTTTCTGTGGGGCCAAAGAGGCACTCTTGCCATAAGCTTTTTGTGTTATTTATTGGTTTGCAATAAAGCTCTTGTTTCAAATGGGCCTAATTCGCAAGAAGCCATGACAGCCAGCATCTTTTTCTGTTTGTCTAATAGTTTTCATAGATCTGTGCTGTGTGTCAAGGCTTCTAGCATGTGCTGACGGGTTTATGGATCCCCAGGGCCTTGTCTTCCAGTCTGTGGAACTTGTTTCAGGGGGCGTATGTTTCTTCCATTGGCTGGCCTGCTCTCTACTCCCCTCCTTTAGTTTTGCTCTAGCCAGCCGAAGCAGAGTAGAGCAGAGCACAAATAACACTGTGTTTTTTTTCCTCCACTTAGTATCCTGCCCATTGTCAGCCGGTGTGGTCCAAATGACAACATACTGGACTTTGACTCCATACTTTTGTTCAGTTGTGAACTAAGTGGGTGGTCTTGTTTTTGTGTGCCTTCAAGTTGTTCCCGACGTGATGAACCTATCATGGGATTTTCTTGGCATGATTTGTTCAGACGAGGTTTGCCATTGCTTTCACCTGAGGCTGAGAGAGTGTGACTTGCCCAAGGTCACCCACTGGGTTTCATGGCTGAATTGAGAGTCGAACTCTGGTCTCCTGAGTCATAGTCCAACACTGAAACCACTATATGCCATGCTGGCTCTCAGTGGGTGGTCTAGGGCATCTCATTTTTTTACCAATGGTAAAAGGAGTAGTGGACAGAGGTTAGAAGTACTTAGTACAAGTAGCACTAGTGCCTGTAACTACAGTAGTTACTTTTTTTTTTTTTAATAATGAGGATATAGCAAAGCCAGATTTCCCCCCCCCCCCAAAAAGTAACATAACTTTATTGGTGTAATTAGTAACAATTTCTTGTTAACATTTGAAGTTACCTTGTACATAATGTTATTTTGAGAGGATTTTTTAAAAAGTTATATTCCATTCTGTGAGGGGGGGAAAAGGATTATATGACAGATTGTTAACCCTTTGGGGAAAGAAATATGAAGATTGGATCTGTAGAAACACCTTCCTTCAGTATATTTACCAAATGTTTTTGTCACTGTGTGCCTTCAAGTCATTTCTGACTCCGAGGTGAATCTGTTGTGGGGTTTCCTTGGCAAATTTCTTCAGAGGGTGTTTGCCATTGCCATCTTCTAAGAATCAGAGCATGTGTACCTGCATCCTAAGTAGCAAATAATTAGAAATAGAAATAAAAGGAAGAACTCCAGTGATCTTAAAATTTTAACTCACCATCTTGAAATGAAGGACAAAGAATTATAAAAAAGGAAAGATTAGATAGAGAAGGGGGCATTTTTAAAGATAATTACCCACCCTAGAAGTATCTCAGGTCACATGGTTGGCTTGCTTAGATACACAAAGTATTTATGACCATGCATTGCGATAGATAGATGAGCAAATGGGAAAAACAGAGCTAAAGAACTTATAATTAATATAGGCGTACAGAGAAGGCACTATATCAGTGATTCCCAAACTTTGGTCTTGCAGATGATTTTCACTTCAGCTTCCAGAATTCCCAACTTTGGGCCAAACTGGCTGGAACTTCTGGGTGTTGAAGTCCAAAACAGCTGGAGGACCAAAGTTTGGGAATCACTGTCCTATATTGTCTAAAATCTCCAACTGCTCTTAACGGCAACGAAGCAGGGCAGGGTAAGAGATAATACTTGATTTTCCAACACATTATTTTATTATTCCTAATGGTGTTTTCTTCAAAAAAAGTAACAGAATCCAATTGAAAAGTAATGAGCAGTGCAACAATATGCTTGCTTCCATAATCATTGAGTAATAGCCATGGGCTACTTTGTACTTTTACTGTTAACATTTTAAACAGTGTACACTGCATAGTGGTTTGAGACTTATGACCATTATTATTATTATTATTATTATTATTATTATTATTATTATTATTATTATTATTTATATAGCGCTGTAGATTTGCACAGCTCTGTACATAAAAACAATAAATATAAAAGAGTAAACCTGCCTATGGTGTACAATCTAAGACCCTTGAGACGAGGGTTTGATTTCCCTCTTGGCCATGAAACCCTCTGGGTGATCTTGGGAAAGTCTCATGCTCTCAGCCTCAGGGGAAGGCAATGGCAAACCTCTTCTGAACAAAACTTGCCCGAAAAAATCTCATGAGAGGTTTGCCTTAGGGTCACCATAAGTCAAAAACGACTTGAAGGCACACAACAACATCAACATGAGTAAAAGTAACACAGCTACCTCTGCATATTTTCTGGATTGTGAGATACCACATTGTAGCTGCAACAGGGGAACCCTAAAGAACAAACCACTGGACTGGGACATTCAACCAAGGTGAAACAATTTTTTTTTCTTCTTAAATTTGGACTGGATTAGCATGTTTTACCTCTACACCTACCAAATTACCCCTGGTGCAAAAACATGGAGGCTTCTTGAAAAATCCATTGTCCTCTGCCTACAAGAGGCCTGTGGCCTCACAGAAATGGAGACAGATTGGATTGGAAAAGGAGAGTCCTGTTGCAAATGCAAATGCATTTTGACTGGTCAATAAAGGTTTCACTGTTTGGTGATAACTTTCCAAACTCTGAGGGTGAGTGGAAGGTGTGCAAAGGATGTGTTAGCTGTAGAAACCCTGCAGTAACAATGAGCAAGTCACTTTCTCCAAGTCTGAGAAGAAAGCAATGGCTGAATAACATTTCCCAAGAAAACCCTGTGATAACATCATCACAAGTCAGAATTGACTTCAAGGCACATAACCTTTTAGACAGCAAAAGTGCTGTAGTGGTTTGAGTGTTGGACTAGGACTTTGGGAAACCAGGATGTGATCACTGGGTCACCTTGTTTAAGTTACACTCTCAGCCTCAGACGAAGGCAATGACAAACCCTTGCTGAACAAATCTTTCAAAGATTCACCTTAGGCTTTCCACAGACTGGGAATAGCTTGAAGGCATGCAACAACGAACATGGAACTAAGCTGCCAAATTATTATTTGATATCTCTGTATTTATATTTTTTGCTTGTGTTAGTTTAGCATAGAAGATTAAAAAATATTTATTATTTATTAGAATGGTGCACATAGACATAATACTCATGCATTCACACACAAATGTGCTATTAAATTGCTCAGATGCTTTGTAACAATAACTTGGAATTTCCTGAGGTGGGCTTTCTCTCTAATACTAGAATTCTCACTCAAAAAGAAGTAATGCCTGAGGCACTGATCATATTTTTGAAATCTGTCCAACACTAGATAAGCTTTGTAGCACAGATTAAAGTAAGCCAATCTTAGTTTATCTAGTTAATTACTAGATGAAAATGGTGTATATGTGGACTGTATGAATATGGGGGTTGGACCTGGGGTGTCTTTCCAACTCTGTGATCACACTCTTTAGATCTATGCAGATATGTTGTAACATATGGCTTGGCTACATACAATGAATGTCTTTATATTGCCAAGGTGGTAAATACTGGCAGGGAGGTATTTGTACTGCTCACTTGGCTTCCTGTATAGGGTGGTCTGAAGACAGACAGCTTTGAAGATGACAGTGGTGTCAGGAAAATTTACACATGTGGTAATGTAGGTAATACTCAGGCTTATATAGAGATGGAAATTCTTAAAACTGGGATGGATGAAATCTCTTGGGTAACTTCCCTCCATCAATCTATTTTAACAAAATATTTTTTCATTATTCCTTAAGGTAGAGAGAAGCTACTACACAACTGCTTAAAATATGTCCCAAGTTTGTCATAAGCAGGTTTGCAGTGTTAGAATCATAGAAAAGAATAATAGAGTTGGAAGAGACCACAAGGGCCATCCAGTCCAACCCCTTGCCATGCAGGAACTCTCAATCAAAGCATGCCCGACATAAGGCCATCCAGTTTCTGTTTAAAGTCCTCTAAGGAAGGAGACTCCACTACACTAGACATCTGTTTTGGGAGATCCAAGGTCCAGTCTTTACTGTGTCATGAAACTGTGTGACTGTCAGTCCCTCTTTTACAGCTGTACTTATCTGACACGGTTGTGGTGAAGATAAAGCAGAGAGGAGGTAGAGTTGCCAGAGTGAAGACAACCAGTTTCTTGTGCTATATGTGTACCTATGGCAATGCCACATATTTATAAATATAGTTTGACCTTGGATTTAAAGTATTGGCAAGTCAGTAGGAGAGGTGAGTGTGTTACTGGTTTTAGAGCCTGTTTTAACCAAAATAACATTCTGTGTTTCTCAAGTCATCCTTTTGAGTGTATTGGTGTAAAGACACTAGACAATATGGCTGATTCCTTCTTGAAGATGAGCTATGTGGACCAATGTGTGAATTTTGGACAAATGTACAACGTTTCTTCTCCCAGTTTTTTTTCTTGGTGACATCAGCTGACATTTAGTTCACTCTGTGTGTCACTTCTCTCTGGGGTAGAAAATACACTGTATATCATTCTGTTTGGCAATGGTTCCCAACCTTGGGTAGATGTAACCCCAGGGGTATGCAGCAGGACATGAAGGGGTACATGAATTATTATTTTTTTTAGTAATGATGGAATAATCAAGAGCTGCTGCATCCATGTGCAAAGAGACAAAAGTCAATCACAGGATAAGGGGAGAGTGGGATGCAGCACCAACTCAATATGATGCAATTAACTGGGCATTTATCTCCTCGGAACCCACCTTTCTGCTCCTTCCTTCGTACTCTTGCCACCTTTCTTCTCCTCATGGCTAGAGTGGAGATGATGACGCTGCTTTGTACAGCGAGGGATAAAGGAAGGAGAGAGAAACAAAAGGAGGGCAGGGCAGGGCAGGTGGCTTGGTGCGACCTTATCTGTGCCTGCACTTGTATTGGTCATGGTGGCACCTGATGCCAAATTACTGGCTGGCGGCAGCATTTTCTTCAGAAATATCTGCGGGGTTGGTTGCCTCTCAGGAGGTGAGGGACTGGCACTTTCATTGCTGCTTTGGGTAGTTGCTGACAGTGGTTGTTCATCTTCCTGATAAGCTTAAGATAGAGAAAAGAAGGAGAATCCACCACATGAATCAACAGTGTGATGCAGCAGACCAAAAAAAAAAAAAAAAAAGAAGCTAATGCAACCATAGGACACATTAACAGAAAATAAAAGCAACTGTATTAATTGCAAACATTTTGCTAGCACCAAGGGCACAATTTATGGAACTAGGCTGCCAAGGGGTACACAAGTGAAAAAAAGGCTGAGGACCACTGCTGTACAGGCTTCCCTTCATACTACCCTGTGGAGGGAAGAAGAAGAACTGGTGAAGTTGGTGGCTGTTCCAAGTTGTCTGCCAGTATTGAGAATTTGCAAAAAGCCAGTCAAAACAGAGGCCCTGTATCCTTTACAATGGAGGCATTTCTGTTCTTTTAGGTCTTTCTTGCTCAAACTGTGATTTTCAAGTTTTACCAACATATTCAGTTACTTCTTAGTAACATCTTAGAATCCAGTTAGCTGATGTTTTTTTTCTTCCTGCTGCTCTCCCTCCTCCTCTCCCTCCATATATTTGTATGTAGCTAGCATTAAAATTTACTAAAAATTGTATGATATAGCATTTACACTAGTCCAGAGCCTGAAGACCTTTAGAAACCTCTGTGGCTTCCAGGCTCTAGGAATGTGACAGATGGGCCTGTGCTTCATACCTGCAAGCTTGCCAAGAGTGGAAAGATTTACTTTATTTGCCTGAATCTTTTCACAGGAACAGAACATGTTAGGTAATATTACAAGAGCTTTATTTAGACCATTTAATTCACAGGGGCTGGGTGGAGAGTTATAGTTGGTCTTCTCTGGCAATGGCATTTGTGAGCTTATAGAGAACAGTATGGTCCCCTGCAGGCTGAAACCCAGGACTGCTGCAATTCTCAAAGCCAAATTCAGCAAAATGGCATGAAGGAGCCATTTTGATATAATGAATCAGGCCATAACTCATTCTGCCTTTTAAAATCAGCAGTGGTTTAGCAGTATAAATTGTTGTCTATTACAAGTACTATCTGTGTGTGTGTGTCTGTATCTGTATCCACTTCTCCCTATAGAACAAAGATGGAGAAAAACAACAATTAGCAACACATCAATTAAAAGAGTATATAAAACCAATGCATATTAAAATCCATCAAGAAATACTATAAAAACCATAATTTAAAAATAATCTAGAAAGGTCTGCCGGAAGGGATTGGCATTTACTGCTAATTTAAATACAGGCAATGCCTTGAGCTGATGACTCTTCCAGAAGATCATTCCATGGTCTGGAGGTGGCCAAAGAAAATGTCCTCTGGGTAACAGTCAACCTAGTTTTAAATAACTGGAGTAGATGTCTCCCAGAGGAACTGAATGTACAGAGCAAATTATACAGGAGAAAATGATTCTATAAATAGCCTTGACCCAAACCATGTAGGACTTTAAAAGTAATAACCAACATCACGTCGAAGGCTTTCATGGCCGGCATCCATAGTTTTTTGTGGGTTTATTGGGCTATGTGGCCATGTTCTAGAAGAGTTTCTCCCTGATGTTTCGCCAGCATCTGTGGCTGGCATCTTCAGAGAATGCTTGCCTGGAAAAAGTTGTGTGTGTGTGTGTGTGTGTGTGTGTGTGTGTACACACACACACACGCACACACGCGCACTGTGTGAACGTGGGAATGCAGGAGTGATTTGCATGTGTATTTTTCTGTTGCTGATGGCAGTCCTCAGGCTGGGAGGCTAATGCAAAAGAGGATTAATGTCTGTTAATTGCTGATCATTATCCTCTCACAGCCGCAGGAGTTTACCGCATACCATGCAGCTGCGGGAAAGTCTACATAGGGACCACCAAATGCAGTGTGCAAACAAGAATCAAGGAACACGAGAGACATTGCAGACTGGGCCAGCCAGAAAAATCAGCAGTAGCGGAACATGCCACAAACCATCCTGGGCATAAAATACTGTTTGAAAACACTGAAATTCTGGACCATGCCAACCACTACCATGTCAGGATGCACAGGGAAGCCATTGAAATCCATAAACATCTGGATAATTTCAACCGGAAAGCAGAAACCCTTAAAGTGAACAAAATTTGGCTACCAGTCCTGAAGAACAGCAGAATGAGGACTCAGCAAATGCAAATGAGAAACCACTCAGAGTCAGGGGCTTTCCCAGCAGATAACGGGTTTTCTTGGTGAGTTTCTTCAGAGAGGGGGGTTGCCATTGCCATCCTGTCTGATGTATCTTTCACAGTGATCATTGATGGTCAGGTATCATCGTCTGGTTCCACAGGGCTCTGTTTTGGGTCCTCGAATGTTTTCTCTCTGCACACTATCTTTAAGTAAGCTCATGAGTTCCTTTGGCTTTTCTTATCATCTGTATGCTGATGACACCCAGCTGTATCTTTCCATCCCTGATCTTTCCTTGGGTCTTGAACAGCACATATCTTCTTGTCTCAACGCTGTTTCTCAACTAATGTGGCACTGGCGCTTAAAGCTCAATATGTCCAAGAATGAGCTTCTTGTTTTCCCTCTAAAGCCTACTGTTCAATACTCCTTTTTAGTTCTTGTTGATGACATCTCTATTCGTCCTGTGCAGGAAGCCCATAGTCTTGGTTTCATTTTTGAAAGCATCCCCAATAGAAGGCCATCCAGTCCCTTTTTAAAGACCTCCAAAGAAGGAGACTCCACCACACTCCAAGGGAGTGTGTTTCACTGTTGAACAGCTCATACATAGCTTTTTTGTCTTGTAAAAACAGCCCCCCTGGGGGGGGGGGAGAAACTATACCTACTTTCTCTATAATAACTTCTGTTTTCTGGTTGTATGTTACGGCAGCTCCCAGACTGTTGAATTCCCTCCCACAGGAAGCTAAGTTGGTCCTGCCTCTGTTGTCTTTTTTCCAGAAGTTGTAGTTCTTTCAGTTTACCCAAATCTTTTAGTATTAACTATCAGTTACAGAAGAGATTTTAGCTGGGGTGTATTGTATTGTATTTATTATTGCTAGCATCATTCTATTTTAGCATCCTTTTAAAAACTGCTTTAAATTAATGGCTGGTTTTCTGTTCAGTAGTTAACAAGTTCGTATTCTGGACTTAGGATCTCATACCTGCTGAGGATAAATGTTTGCAGTAGTTAATGGCCAAGCCAAAACCTACCTTTTCAGCTTGACAGCACCCCAACCAAAGGGATTTCTGAGACACTGCAGCTTGGGGCAATGGAAAATTATGTCTGCAGTGCTCTCCCAGTTGTGGGATGCATTGAGAGAAGCAATGTGAAGAGAGGAGCTGGGCAAGCCTGTTTGGTGCCAGCCAGTCACAGCTCAGAGAATGCTGTGAAGGGGGGGCTACTGAGGTTTGTCTCTGACAGAAGGCAATGATAGCCAGGACCTTATGATTTGGAGCATCAACAGCAATGCAATGCAGCGAGACCTTGTGTTACATGAATTGGAACACAGCATTCCGTTTACAGGCTTTCAGCCAGGTTTGGTTTGGGCACCTGCTCCTTGAGGGAGGAAGCATGAGATGTTATTGCACTGGTGTAACCCTGGACTCATGTTGCAATCATTCTCATTCCAAACTAGATTCAGTACTGTTACTGGTTCCAGTTATTTTCCCTTAAGTGCCTCTTATCATATTTCTAGTATATAACATAGTAGGACCAAACTATGTGGGCAATACCTGCTGAAATATCAGAAGATATGTGTGTGATTTTAATAAGATTTCTAGTAGACTATGTTGCTTTTATGTTTTTCATAACTTACTGCTGCTCACTTAAGAATAGCACAAGAAGGACAATTCTTTAAATCAAGGAAAGGGTCTTCCTTAATTTTGAGAAGTCACACTATAATCCTATACAGTGCGCCTGCGTCATGCGTGAGTGCATTATATTTGTGTATCTGATACTTGGAATGGGGCTCAAGCTACGCGGTGTTTTAAGCGGGGGGGGGGGGTCTGAAATGGATTCCCCACATAAAACAAGGGCACACTGTACTTGTGTACTCACCAGTTAGCCCCACTTATTTCATTGAGGTTTGCTCTTGGCTAAGTAGGTAGAAGATTGTACCCTGATACAAAATCTATTTGTTTTGGTACAAATTTGATTTATTTCAGTTCAGAATATGATGCTGTAGTTTACTCAGAGCAGAGTAGTTGACTTTCTTGATATGTCTTTGCATTTTACTTCCTTATTCTCAGAGTGAAAGTTGCTGTGTGAAGCGAATGTGTGTTTACTAAATATTTCACATACTTTCCAAGGCGATGGTGTATGGAATGCATACTAAATGGTGTGAAGAACAATTCTCATATAAACCAATCTGTTGTCTGTTAGATTGTGTGCAAGAACCTCATGATGTTTTCTAGGAAGTAGTACCACTTTTCCTACTGGGGCTACTCTCTCAGACAAATTTGTATGTAACTGCAGCCAAAAGTAAGCTGTGACTGTTGAGTTGGAAGCATGCTCAATGAAGCCCTTTGCAAAATATCAATACTGAAATTTCATGGCTGCAGGCAAAAAAACCCCTCCCTCTTGAATTGAAATGACTCCAACAAAATACAGGCTGTGAAACTGAAAATCCAGCTCCATTTTCTTAATAGGTACAATTAGAAGCACGTGGTGGTGTTTTTGTTTAAAAAAAAAAACTGGTGATTTGTGAGTCCAGCGGCTTAGTAGAAATATTTATAAATGATTAGTTTAATTTGTCTGATGCATTCATTAGAGGAGACCGCAGGCAGCTGGGAAATGACATAGAGCTGTGAGCAGTGAACGAGAGACAAAGGAGCTCATAAAAGAAAAGGAGACTGAATGGCAGCCAATGGGGGCAGTTAATCCATAGACAGTGCAGGGATGCTGGTCAAGAACCAAACTTTGTATCTTTCTTTTTCCTCCCATGCCTTTTTCTCTGGGTCCCATCAAGCAACTTGTCCTTTTGTATTAATCTGAGTCATTTTTTAAAATTAAAAAAAAAAGTTTGCTTAATTAAAAGCTTGTCTTTTCTTTACCAAGCGGGAGAAAACCAGCCATGCTCTTCTGACTCAGAAGGAGGGCTGGGAGAGCCTGTTCAGGTCTTTCCCTGACAATTCAGCCCACTGTTTAGAGTGACGACAGTTGAGCCCTCTGTTCATTCAAGTGGATGCAGTTCACTTGGTAGAACATTCCTTCCAGAAAGACCCCAACAAAATGAAAGGTTTACGTTGCAGAGGAAGGAGGAGAGGGATAAAATTTAGGGGCACAGAGAGTTTCTTGGCAAACCTTTTTCCTCACAAAGTCCTTCCTTACCAAAGTGAGCATAACAAAATATTCTTTTTGGCAAATATTTCATGCAAGATTTTTTTTTAAAAAAAAAACATACACGAAGGCAACATGGGAAGGGAGATGCAGGAGAATGTTGTTGAAGCCGTTAGCTGGAAAAACTGTGCATTTGAAATGACAACTTCCCTTTGTTTTTCTTATAGCTTACCGAAAGATACTTGAAGCTGCTATCCCCAATGAGAATTACAGGTGCTGGCCATCCTATCATCATAAGGGATGTCTCCTTTCCGTGTTTGACATTAATGAAGCCATCGATGTTTGCGAGAGTCATTCGCAGTGCAAAGCTTTTGTTCTCACCAACCAAACAACATGGACAGGTAACAGAGAAGATGAAATTATGGTTTTTCTAGCCACCTTGAATCCCATTTTGGGAAAAAGGCAGGATTTAAATCTCTCAAATATATAAATAAACCAATATGCTAACAAAATATTTGAACCACAGCATGCCAAAATTACTTTTTGGTACCCAACTCTCTGAATCCTGCAGCCAGCATGATCAATGGGAGATTTGGGGTATTTCAGTCTAGAAAAATAATATTTACAAGCTCTTTCTTGTTTTGACATTTTCAGCTGTTTTTGAACATGCAAAACACAGTCCACTTGCAGCTGATGTTAGAAAAGCTATAACTCTATGTGGAAAGAGCCTTTCCCTTATCATTTTTCCTTGGGAAATTTGGGTAGGGAGTCACTTTCCAGATAAAAAATGATGAATTCAACTAACAAGTTATTTTGCTGGCTTGTCTTGATGAAAGCTGACGTCTTCTCCACTGCTAACTTCCTACCAAATTTGAGTACTTTATGCTATTTATTAAATATGGAAATCACCTTATAGTAGGTATTGGCTACATGTGATCTTCCATGGCCACTCCAGCCCCCCCCAGATTCAACCTCAATCAGACCCATACCACTTTCTTTGGGCACAAAAATTCCTAGCCTGGTCTAGGGTCTCAGGGTGATGTGCATGAGAAAAACAAAACAACTGAGATAAATAAAACTTACACCTGAAGTCTTAATAAAATGCAGTAGCAAAAATAGAATTTAAAATGCATTTGGAGATTAAAACAGTTAATACTAAAGTTGTAAACCAACTATAGAGGCAAGAAAGTACAAAGCACACTAGAGTGAAAAATATAAAATACCAGATATCAGTACATATTTATGTGTCTGATACCATGTATCATATTTGTCTCTTGTTCTCTATCTGTGTGCACACATATACTGTCTATATAGATATTAATTGATTTCCTATTTATATATGTATACTCATAGATACCTACTAATGTGTATGTTTAGGATATACACACACAGATACAAATCAATAAATAGCTCTATATTTTTCTCTGTGTGTACATATCTATCTATCTATCTATCTATCTATCTATCTATGCACACACATACACATACACAAACACACATCACTCTGAAGTTAAAATGTCTTTAGAGAATAAAAAGGATTTTCATTGGTATTGCCTGATCAACCAGGAAGGCTCTAGTGAAGCAGCTCCATAGTTCCTGCCAAATTTCAGATAAGTGATTGCACTTGGTTCAGGGCTTTTTATGATGGCCTCAGACTGCAAAAATCTGTCATGGCAGTGTCCACAGCAGACCATGAAGTTGTTGGTGGTGGCTGTTGAGAGTGATAGGCATTGGGGAGACCGCTGTCTTTTGTGCTGAAGGTTTCAGCAGAAGGTAGAGGAAGGACAAGCAGCTGCAAAGTAATCCTGCCAAATGCATTCCAGTGCCTTTATCAGTCATGATGAGTTCCGTGGAGATTAGTGTGTATGTGTGTTGGAAGACTACTTCCAGCTGGATGAAATGTGAGCAAGAGCTTCCTTTGACAAGTACAGCATTTAGCCTCATATGCAAGCACCAGAAGATGCTTAGAACTGCAATCTTACTATAAGGGCAGCCTCAAATAACCTCAGGGAAAGTTGTGTTATACATATCACAGAGGTCATATGTGTTGCAGCCTAATTTATTATTAACTCTGATCATGTCCAAGAAAGCAATTTACAAGAAATTAAACCAATATAAACCAATAATTTCAATGATTAAGTCAGGCCACAGTGCATTTTCAACCAAAAATGAGCCCAAAATCTGACCTTGAAATTTTGCATCGCTATGATTTTCGGCCAGTTTGGGGTTGATTTTCTACATCTAGAGCAAATTGGGGATTGAGGATTGTTGTGTTTGGGTCATTTCATGGATGATTTCTTTGCTCAACATTTGTTTTAATGGTGGGGAAGATCAGGGGGGCTTTAGGGAGCTGGAGTGGGATGGGGTAGCAAAATAGACTTGAGTCTCCTTGAAGTATACATACTGCATTGTCTTGACCAGTGGCTCTAGTGAAGTGCAGTTGAGGAAAGCTTGCCACAAACCTATCACAGTTCAACTTGCATAGTATCTTAATTATTCTCATGTGAAGTTTAAAGCTAAAATTTGAGAATGTGACCTTTCATTCTTATTTGTGAGTGAATCTTCAACTTTGGGAAGAGGTGGATGGATTCCAGCTTGTCACAGCAGAGATGAAATTTTGTTGGAAAGCTTGACTTGTTGGTTCATACTGCATCTTGCACACACACAACATGGGTACCACTAAAAAAAGAGAGATCTTGCTTTTAATTTCTCCACCTCACATCTGTTTAAGCACACTTACCAGTGTAGTTTCTGCTCGTCATTAATGGAGGCTTCTGTCAGGACAAGGAAATGCAGAGTGTGGAATCCAAGCATAGGAAAAGTAACCCAACAGCGCATATGGGGGCTGGGGTGCACTCAGTATGAGGACTCTTTGCTTGGGATTCATTGGAGCCATTCTGCTAATGAGACTGCTTCCATCAGCAGAGTCACAGAAGGATGAATTTCCCCTTCCCACTACAGTTGGGAGAATGTCTGGTCATCCTAGTTGACATTTGATAATGGATTTAGGCCATTATTACCATCAGCAATAACCTCATCTCTTTGTTACTGGTGTTATGCTGTTGTAGGTTTAGACTGGGTTACTGTGGGCTTTAGTGAGTTTTAAATATTTGATTAATATCAGCATTGGTTTTAGTGTTGGAAACTGTAAATAGATAACAGGCTCCATGCATTGTGGAGTGTCACACTTCACATGTAGTATTATGAAACTCAAAATGGCAATGATATGTATGGTTGCTTTATTATATGATTGCATTATTTATTTCCTTCCCCATCCAAAAGGGATTGGAATCAGTAAAAATATTTTACTTACAACATCCCGATGTAGTGCTCTGGATCCTCTCCCTTCCAACCTAAATATGTTTATGCTTGTGAATGTACACATGTATGCATGTGCATTCAAATTACTGGTCAACTTATTGCGACCTTACGCATTTCATAGATTTTATGCCATTTCCAGTAAATGACCAGTTTTAGACTACAGCTTGTCTTTATGGGAAGATGATTTCAAGACACAAAAGTGATGTGTCACTTGATGCTCTTGATTTGATGCATAGTTTATAAAAGAAGGGAACATGCCAAGATTACTTCAGAACTTATATTCAAGAGAAGGTTTTTCACCTTTCCTCTACTTATTTTTTTTCTCCTGCCAAGGTCGTCAGCTTGTCTACTTCAAGATGGGATCCACTTCCATTGTTTCTGACCGTGACAAGACAACATATGTGAAAGTGACGGACTGAAAGCCAATGTTCAAATTTATTCAGAAGTAACTCCTAAGTTCTGATAGGTTTTCTCCCTAGTAAGTGTGCATAGGACTGGAAACAACGAATAGAAAATATGACATAGATTTGCATGTAAATGTAAACTGCAGTTGCATGCAAAAAAGCTAAGGATGGAGAGGGAATTGCACTAACACTTATTCTAATCTACAGAGTGTGGAACCAAACTTTAAAGAATATACATGCATGACCAGGACAAATGTGCAATAAGATAACATTTTTAAAATGTGACTTTTTTGTAAGAAGCAGAATGAAATCCAAAATGTGATACACTTTGAGGCTTGCCAAAAGTTGTTTGAAAATAACAGGCACCCCAAGTGTGCTTTTCCCACTAGGGTTACACAAGCTATGTAAAATTTTGCATAGTGGTTGCTTGGAAATTCTCCCTTTTCCTAAGGAGTTTAGGATCTTTTGTTCAGATATTTATGTAAGCAAGTACAATCACTGCAGTATTGTTAATCTTTGTGTGTTCCAAAGCTAAAAATCAAAACTTCTGGAAGACAATCATTGCTTCTATTCCTTGTACCAAATACACAGGACCTAACATTATGGTGGCCCTTGGGGTCAAGATAGCATGTTCTTAAAAAAGAATTTCATTTGGATTGTTAAAGTAAGATTCTGAAGTAAAAATAAGAAAGGGGGCGAGAACAAGGAGTGGAGGGAAGTACATAAGATAGGAACATGGTCTAGATGTATACATTAAACTCAAGATAGTATTTCCTGGGTTTGTCACCAATTAAAAAAAACTTATTCAGCTCTATTAGTCTCAATTGATTAATCAGCATACATTTTTCAATGGGAAATATAGAGGGAACTATAGCCATCATAATTACCATCCCCATTACCATTATTGCCATCTTATTCAAGTTAGAAAAGGCATTTCTCTCTCACTTTTTATTACACTAGAGGGAATTAGACATAATTGTTATACAGGGCTGGAAGGGATCTCTTTAGATCAACGGAGTGAATCCTGCATCCTATGGGACCCATGTTGCTTCCCAAGGTTGTTTTTATGGTCCTAGCCCTCTTTTGGACTCTCTGGCACCCTCCAGATAGAAACAAAAACCATTAAAAAAAGAGGAGAAGGAAGAAGAGGAGGAGGAAGGAAATTTTCCAGGATTTGTGATTCTCCTTTTAAACAAGCTGCATCTATTTTTAAAGCCATTTGTCAAAAGTGATGCTGGATTTCTGCCTACCTCCGGATAGATTTCCTTCCCATTGGATAGGTTCATATGGGCCTAACAGGTTCCAAGAGCAGGAAATTGATCCCTGGATTCTTAGGTCCTATCATTGCCTTGCAGTTTTTAGGAGAATATCTAATAAATTATTTTAAACAGGTTTTGTCCAGTTAATCAAGGACACCCTTTTAATAGGCTTACAATGTTTTTAATCAGCCAGACTGATTAATTGACTAAATGTTGCAACCTTAGTATGTGTAAACTGTTTATTTAGCAAGATGTCTGTAATTGTGAGTAAGAGAGAGCTGTACACTGCAGAGTCCCAAAGCATCATTCTGAACCTGCAGTCAGTCCAACAGGTGCGCCACATTTCTCTCTGTATGCCTACAAAATGGTGTCCTAATATTATCTGCAGCAATTTAGTTTTCTCATATGAGTGAATGGAAACCATATATTTGGAAAAAAGAAAATGTTTGTAAAAATGCTGTTCATATGTGAGCTTGCCCTATTCATTCTTGGGGAACAAGCTAAAGATGTTGTGTTGTTCACACTTCTTGTTTTGACTGTTGTAGTCTGTTCAGTTTATCCCATATAATGTGATGGGAACCCATAACAGTTGAACTTTTATCTATCCACACAGCTTTTCTTGGTTCCATTTCTTGGTCATGATAGAATGGAATACAAGAGTGAAAGAAAGAAAATGCAGGACATTTTTTTAAAAAAGATGTTCATAAATTTAAGGATCATTGTGAAATGAGACATGTTTCATTTGTTTAGCCTTTCATTGTGTAATGTTGAATAGTATCATCTAAGTCACTAAGATTTATTCATCAAGGTTTTGGAAATGGGGGGGGTTGTTTTTTGTGGGGTGTTCTGCATGGAGTTGTGTATCTGAATGAACTGAAAGTTTTAGATACTCTGGTTCATAGAATGGTTTATCTGTGCTAGGGACTCTGTTGTGAGAGATATTCAGCATTACAACTGGATCTGACTGATGAATTTCCCCCAGGCTGATCTGCATTGTAGAAATAATCTAATTCGACACTCCTTTAATTGCTGTGGCTCAGTGCTATGGAGTTCTGTGGATTTTGTTTTTGTGAGACCGTTAGCCTTCTCTGGCAGAGAGTCACAACAAACTACAATTCCCAGAATGCCATAGCATTGAGCAGTTAAAAACAGTGTCAAACTGGATTACTTCTGCAGTGTGGATGCATTCCTAGAGGAAGCAATGTGGACAATTCATGCTAAAATGACTTCTGCATGTTATTATGTTTGTAATGCTTGGGGGAAAGCATGCTCTTCATGTGACTGCCACATGTCAGGCTAAGACTGGCTATTTTCTTTAACAATGTAGCCCTGATCCATTGGCAGAGCAGCTAACAAATAACAATAATGAATAGTATAATTGTTCAGGAATATCTTATGACAAAAGATGCCTTTTTGTGAGTGATTCTATGGAGTTCTGGTGGTACTAATTACTAGCTTTAAGAACAAATGACTTTAACAACATCAAGTGAACCCAAGTCTTAATAATGCAATAGAAATAGCAAAATCTTGTCAGAGGCAAAGTGTGCCTAGATAATATGCTTTCAGTGAAAGCAATAAAGGAAATGTTAAAAGTGACAAATGTCATGCTGTTTTCTAGTTTGTACATTCAAGAATCTTTTGTACTTTTGTTCTTAAATTGTTTATTTTTGCAAATAAAATGAAATGAAATGAAATGGAAAACCTTTTGCCACAGTGATTCTTTTTTTCAGCTACATTTTAGTTTTAAATACAAAGTTCATTTCCTGAGTGTACTTGTGGTGGGAAACCATATTTTCCTTAGTGGGATTTTTTTTAGAGTCAGTGACTGACTGGCAAGAACTGAAATGATACTATTTTATAAAACACATAATCATATTGATGTGATTTGCCTTATTCTTGTATAGGCTGCTTGATCAAGAACATTGAGAGGGCTTTACTGCAGCAGTGAGCAGAAGCTAAACTGGAATCTACTGGTAAATGTCAAAATGATTAGCAGCATTTTTTAAAAATTCCCAGTGGTTTAACAAAAGCAAAGTTTGGAAAATTTATATCTTTGGACCTCAGAATTCCCTGTGACTGGCTGTGAGATTGTCAGACTAGTAGTCCAATAAAGTAATTTTTCATGCTTTGAACATAAGCACTAACCAAAAGACCCATTTCCCAGTTGGCTTAAAAAGCTTTGGTGGGAACTAGATTTATGTGAAAGGACTGAGGTTAATTGTGGGGGGCAGATTTGAGCCGAGTGCTTGTTCAAATATGCTCCCTAATTTGCATAAAAGCTGCTTTGTGTCACCAACTCACATGGTTTTGGATCTTGAAGTTCTGGAAGAAGCAGTCTGCCCATGCCAGTGTACAGAACTTAAAGTCTAAACACATTTAACTGAAGGGAAATTAAAAGCGTATGCACAAACTTAATCACCTTAATCATAATGGGGGCAAGGGTGGGGGCAGAAACCCAAAGATAGTTTAAACAGAATTAGTTGTACAGAACCTACTGAAAAACTTGTGGTCTTTCTGAACTGATTTGATAGATGATCCAAGGTAGTGAAAGGCTGAATCACTTTTAGTCTACAGTGGGCTCCTGGTATCTGCTGGGGTTTGGTTTCAATGTGGATGCCAAAATCCGTGGATGCTCAAGTCCTGTTAAATACAATGGCATAGTAAAAGGGTGTCCCTTTTTATATAAAATGGCAAAATCAGGCTTTGCTTTTGGGAATTTATATTTTTAAAAAATATTTTCAAGCTGTGGATGGTTGAATCAATGGCTAAAACAGGCGTCAGCAACCCCTGGCCCGCGGGCCTGATGCAGCCCGCGGAGGCGGCAGGACTGGCCCCAGCCTGGTCCTGCCGCCGCCGCCTCCGCCCCAGGCCGTGCGGCCCTCCTCTTCCACCGCGTGGGGGAGGAAGAGGAGGGCCGCGCAGCCTGGGGCAGAGGAGGCAAAGGGGGAAGCCCCACGCTGCCCTCCCCGCCTCCCAGCGCGGCCCTATGCCGCCCTCCCTGCCTCCCCGCGCGGTGGCGGAGGAGGAGGGCTGTGAGGCCTGGGGAGGAGGAGGCAAAGGGGGAAGCACCGCGCTGCCCTCCCTGCCTCCCAGCGCCGCCCATCTCCTCCTCTGCCCCGCCCCCAGGCCGCGCGGCGCATGGAGGAGGGACAGGCCCATAGCTAGGGGAGGGCAAGAGGAGCACTGCCCCAGGGCCCCCAGCCAAGGGGGCCCCAAGGTAGGGTGCCTAAAAATTTTTTTTACAGACTTACTTTCTGCTATTTTAGTAGAGGACATCGGGGCCCAAAGGGGTTCATTCTGGGCAGCAGCAGGGCCGGCGGAACGCATGCATGCTATTGCAGCCGCCAGGAGGAAGGGGGGGAGCTGTTGCTGGCTGCTGCACGTGGCTGGCCTGGGAGAGAAATATGGCTGAGGCGCTGGCGGAGGCCCACAGCGCTGCCCCCCTTCTGTCCTCGCTGCAGCCCAAGGAGGATGTGCCCTTGAAGGAGGAGGAAACGAAGAGGAGGGAGATGAAGCCAAGCTCCAGCAACTTCTGGCATTGTTGTTGTTGTTGTTGTGTGCCTTCAAGTCGTTTTGGACTAAGGTGGGTCCTGATGTTTCCTTGGTCCTCCTCTCGTCCTCCTTCTCTTCCTTTCTTCTTCTTTTCCTCCTCCTTCCTCCTCCTGCTGCTCTCCCTCTGTCCCCTCCTCCTGGTGTGAGTGTGTGTGTGTACTGAAGCATGGGGGGCTTTCTGGGGCTTGCATTGGGTGGGTGCTGTTGGGCCCTGGCTAGAAGAGGAGGCCCATAGCCCTCCCATCTGTTCCCCTCAAATGTCTCCATCATCCCCCGGGGATGAAAGGGTCCCTGCTCTCCTCCCTCCCCCACTTTGCTCCAAGGTGGCTCCATCCAACAAGACCCCTGGGGAGGTTCTTCCCGAGGGTCGGGCACTTCCTGTGTTGTGGGCTTCAAGTCGTCTCATCATCAGGTGGTTTTAGTGGCAAGCTTTGTTCAGAAGGGGGTTGCCATTGCCTTCCTTTGAGGCTGAGAGTGTGTGAGTTGGGTGTGTGTGAGTGTATGTGTGCTTTCAAGAGGTTTTCTTGGGAGCCTTGTTCAGAGAGGGTTTACTTTTGCCTTCTTTTGAGGCTGAGAGTGTGTGACTTGGGTGTGTGTGTGTGTGTGCCTTCAAGGGGTTTTCTTGGGAGCCTTGTTCAAAGAGGGTTTACCTTTGTCTCAGAGGTGATCCAAAATGTCCATGTCTTTGAATTCTATTATTATTATTATTATTATTATTATTATTATTATTATTATTATTATTATCTGAAAGAAAGAAGGTGGAAGCATGAGCTCTCCTAAAACCTCTTTCCTCAGATGCATTTAGTCTCAGAGGTGCAACAAGATCTCTATAACATAAGAATTTATATTAATGTTTTTAATAATAATAATAATAATAATAATAATAATAATAATAATAATAATAAATTTTATTTATATCTCCTGCTTCTCCCTTCGGATTGAAGTGGGATTACAACAGTAAAAACACCATAAAATACATACAAAATACATCAATCAAAAAATGTTAACGTTTTTAGCTTTTAGTTGGTTATTGCCTCCATTTTTCTCAAATGCTCCACATTTTGGGGTAAATTTTGACCAACACTTGTCCAACATTTTGGTCTAAATTTTGTCCTATAATTTTTGGGTTGGGGATTGTGATTTTATGACTTTCGTTTGATGTAACTGTTATGGATTATTTTATGGAACCCGCCTCGATCCATAAGAGAGAGGCAGGCTAAAAATAATAATAACTATTATTATAATTATTATATTTTTCCTTTATTTTCCCTGCATTGGTGGTAGAAAATTATGGCAACCCTACCCCAAAGGAACCGCAGGAGCCACATCATCAACACATGGCCCATGTAAACTGGCGTGCCAAGATGGCACCTGCGGTGTGCGGACTAGCACGGTAGGACTCGGGACATTAAAAAACATAGGGACCCCAAATGTACTTTCTGCCCCAGGGCCCCTAAAGGCCTAGTTACAGGCCTAAGAAGGGGGGAGGAGGAGGAGGAAGAGGAGGAAGAGGAGAAGGAAGAGGAGGAGGGGGGAGGAGGAGGAGGAGGTGGTGGTGAGTGGCCAGTGCTTTTAATGCTAACAATGCTTTGACAATGATAGGAAGATGATGATGATGATGATGATGATGATATGACTCAGCTTCAGAGGCATGCAGGCACTGTTTCAGAAGCCGAGAGAATGTCACCTTCCAAAGTGTGTTTTGTGTGCTTTTAATGCTAACAAGTCTCCCTTGCTTTGACAATGATAGTGTGGTGGTGGTGGTGGTGATGATGATGATGATGATGATGATGATATGACTCAGCTTCAGAGGCATGCACACACTGTTTCTGAAGCCAAGAGAGTGTGACTTTCCAGAGTGCCTTTTCTGTGTGTTTTTGGTTCTTTAATGGTGATACTGATATCAGCAAGCCTCTGATGCACGGCCAATGTAAATTGCTGTGATTTTTACAAACCCATGCGCAGTGAAGAAAAACCAAACTCCCTTGACCAAGTACACACTTCTGAGAAGTATACTTGGTGCAAGAATGGTGAAACCACGACATGTTCAATATGCATAGCCATGTTAAACCATGCTAAGTCTTAAACCCAAGGGGTTTGGTTATGGAATAAGCCTCTGAAATATGCAAGAGGCCACATTAAGTAAAGCCATGTGAAATGCACAAATGTGCTGTTGTGTGTGTTTTGGAATGCAGGTTGAGGGTGTTTGGCCAAAAAGGGACCGAGGAGGAGAGGGCGGGCACGCGCCTCCTCCCCCCCCGCGCCTCCTCTTGCTAGGGGGATGCTGAGAAAAGTTCCAGGATGAGACACAGTTTTGCACTCACGTTTGCCCTTGAAGCAGCAAATGCATGCACACCACATTCTGGAAGCCTCACTTATGGTCATAGAAATTAGTCATGGTAGTGTGGCCCACTGGTGGGTGAGTGATTCTCTGAGTTCCAGTTCATGAGTGTTCATGCTTTAACTGTCATGGCTCAATGATGTGGAATGCTGTGAACTGTAGTTTTGTGAGCTGTTTAGCTTTCTCTGTTAAGGAGCTCTGATGCTACAACAAACTATAAATCCCAGGATACCATAGGATGGAGCCATGACAGTTAAAGCTGTGTCAAACTGCATTAATTCTGCAGTGTGGCAGCATCTATCTTTGCTGCACTATACCACACCCTCTTTCTTTGTGTCACAGAGTTAGAGATGATCACATGGTTATAAATGGCTGTATCCTGATCTAATATGGTGCTGTGATGAAGGTTCAAATTCCCACTCAGCTCTGAAGCTCCCTCACAAGTTATTTCCTTTCAACCTCAGCTACCTTATAGGTACTCTGAACTCCTTTGAGGAATGGATAGTAATAAATGTTAGCTGACATTTTGAATTGTAGTTACAGCTTCATAAACCACCCTAATGGATCAGTAACTGCTACCTATTCAGTAACACTATGTAATCACAGTTGTGGCACTGTAGTAAATGCCCCCAAAACCACCTTGATAGCCAGCAGCTGCATTGAGAGAAGGAGGTCTGTTTAGCTGGCAATTGGGGCACAAGGAGGAGGATGTTTCCAGCCCTCTCCGACCAACAAGTGAGGCTGTGATGAGGAATTGTGAGAAGGGTCTGGTTCTTGCAGCCTCGGTCATTGGTGGGAAATGCCATTACCAGCTCAGAATAGACCCATTGCCTGATGAAGCCACTTGCTGTTAAGATAGGTTCAAGGGGATTCAGGCATTACCTAGTTACTCATGTGCAGGCAATGTTGGATATTGGCAGCAATAAATAAATAAATAAAACAGGCATCAACTTCAGGCCAGTTTATATAAATACAAAAATTCACAGAAAAAATTGTTTCCTATAGTGCCAGTGTTGCATAGTGGTTAGAGTGTTGGACTAGGAGCAGGACTGCAGGAGATCAAGATCTGAATCTCAGCTTGCAGGAGATCAAGATCTGAATCTCAGCTCATTCATGGTAAACCACTGAGTGACGTTAGGCAAGTCACACTCCCTCAACCTCAGTGGAAGGCAATAACAAACTTCTGAATAAATGCTTTCAAGAAAACTCTAGAACAAGGTCTCCCTAAGTCAGAGTCAGTTTGAAGGTACATAAAAACAACAAACTGAAATGTGAACACACACCTATTGAGAGAGAGGTGTAGCTATCTTGTAAATAATTCCAAAAGTGCCAGTAACTTGTTAAAGAAGAACTCAGCCAAGTACAGTAAGCATATCTTCAATGAACTGGGGAATCTGGACATCAGAGCATCAACAATCTCCATAGGAGGGAATGATGCACAAAAGCTGCCCAGAATGTTGTCTGAATTGGATCCCTATTGGCACAGATGTGCATGCATAGGATATTACTGTGGCAAAACTACATTTTGTATTGTTTCACAGCTTAAGGTGGTTAATACATTTCCTTGGCTTTGTTGAACAACGTCCTGCAGCTCAGGTAGGAAAATGAAAGAAGATACCAGCTCTAATTTAAACAATTTATTTTTGGGTTAAAAGGGAAAAGAACATTCCTGCAATCAGAATTGAGAGAGATTATTTACACAGTGCAAAGGGAATTGTCAACCTCTGAAAAGAACAATCTGGCAGGCAGTTCACTGAATGGGACAAAGGTTGTAGAGAGGAAGATAAAATGTTGTCAGCAGGAGATAGCATTTTTCAGAAACATTGATGTTATGTTTCTATTTGCATGAGGCTTAATTCCAATTCCATTATTAACATACAGGATTTTTCAGTTAAAGAAGGGAAAGGGACATTTAGAAAGATTCTTGTAAAGCACTTGGAAGACACATACAGTCCACCCTCTATATCCACGGATTCTTTATCCATTATTCAAGCATCCACAGCGTGGAAAAATTCAAAAAATTCTATAAATTCTCAAAAGCAAACCTTGATTTTGCCATTTTATATAGGGTTTATGCCACTGTATTTAATGGGATTTGAACAGCCATGGATTTTTGTATCAACAGGGGGTCCTGGAACCAAGCCCCATGGATACCAAAGGGTCCACTGTATAACAATTATCTTTTAAAAATGCAAGACATATAGGTTAATCCATGCAAGTCTGCCTAAAAGCCATTCTGAAGTGCAATATAATGAGCTCCCATGGATCTTCTTGGTCAATAGATTTCATCACAGAAAAACCAAACCTAAGGAAGCCCAGAGAAGGCTGGCACAGCAATATGCCTACTTCGAGAGACAGATGCTGGAGGTGGGTGGTAGGTGGGTGAGATGTAAGACTTACATGTGCAAAAAAGCTTCTCTCTGCACCCCAAAGCCACCCCTAGGTCTTTTACCACCCCTAGGTCTGTAAAGAAAGCTTGCCTGACCTAGTATCATATTCAGCTACCAACCCAGAGAAATTCTGCATGTGTAACTTTAGAAGGCTACCATTTTGTTTTGTTTTTTGTTTGAGTTGGCAGAATACCTTGATCCAGGCTTGGGGCTTGTCCTTTCTGACTTACTGCCTTTTTCTCAAATGAACACCACTTTGAGCAAGCCTTACAACTTTTCATATTTTGGGAATAACCACAGGGAATCAGGGGGAGAGGATTGAGCCTAATCTTGTATAAATGACTATGGCCCCATTCTTACTAGCCCATTTGCACTGGGTAAAACTGGGCATATCCGGTTGTCCCCATACCGAATTTGCTCGGGTAGAAGTTCTGAATACTCTTTACCTTGATCAATGCAATTTGCCCCTCTGAAGTTCACATTTGCAGTACTGCTTTAAAATGGAGCTGCCTTTGTTGACAAATTCATTTCCACTTTCGTCAAAGGTGACATATCCTACAACCATTGGCCAAACGAATGGGTGCTTTCCCCATTCCTTTTTTTAAAAAAACTGGCGGCAGTGTGCGCATATTCTGTCAATGTGTCAAATTTAAAAACCTCCAGCCGTGTGTGTGTGTTGTGTGTGTTTGGGTCATTAAAGATTATGGCAACCCTAAAACAACCCCATCCTGGGGTTTACTTGGCAAGATTGGTTCTGAGGAGATTTGCCATTGCCTTTCCCCTGAGGCTGAGAGAGTGTGACTCCCCCAAAGTCATGGGTTTCCACAGCCTTCCCTCTGAATGCCATCCTCTATCTTCCCCTTCACTTCCAGCCCAGCATTTCCTCCTCTTTGAAACCTCTTCCCTTCTCTTCCCTTCCAGCCCAAAGCATTCGCATAATCTGTCACAATAATAACAACAACAATAATAATAATAACAAATGTCGCTTGTAGAGGAGGCCACCTGAATGCCATCTCTGCCACCCCAGAATGCTGTCTCTCCTTACATACACACCTGTAGCACAAGCATTCACACATTTTGCCAAATTGAAAGGGAAACATTTGTAACATTCACATTGTAGCATTCGCATATTACATGCAATTTTTTTTTAAATGCCACTTACAAAGTGACCTGCCATGCTGGCAGCAAGCAAACGAAAGGGAAATGTAGCATATGCAGATAAATTCTATCAATATGTATCAACCTGTAGAACAAGCATTCACATAATCTGTAAAAAATAAATTACAAAAAAAAAAAAAAAGAGAGAGAGAAAGCTGCCTGCGAGAGGGGAGGCATGTTCTGCCCTCTGACCTCCCTCTGACCTAAATCCCTCCCCTGAGTTTGACTTGATCATGACCGGGGCCAAGTTCACATTTGCCGGCAGCAGGGAAGAAACAAATTTCCCCAAAAGATACAGGAAATAATCCACTTTCGGAAAAACCTCTCTAAGGGGGAGTTGCCCTGGATCGGGTGTGAAAGACCCTAATTCTGATGTGTTTAAATTGGTGCCAATGGGAACTTCCAACTTTTAATCCAGGTTACAATTCGTTACAAAAGGTAGTCTGAATGGCCCCTAAACCCGTGTAAGCAAAGAATGGCTTAGATTTGCAGATTCTTGGCCATAACAACATGCTTTGGGTACATGGCCCCATGTCATATTCTTTCCTGTATGGCAAGAGCATCAAAGAACACAGATGGTTGCTGTGGTTTGCTTTGACAATATGGATCAGCTAATGGAGGTGAACAGAGAGAAGAGAGAAGGGGTATTTGGATGGTGACTTGATTTCTACATCTACATTGCTGAAGTGAGGTTTGTTTTCAGTAGCAGCTGCAGGAACTTTTTATTATTTTGCATCTTATTTTTATTTCCTCAACACAACATCGCAGGAGTTCTGAGCTGTTGTAAGATCTACTGTTTTTCCCCCACCCCTATGATAGGATGTGAGCAGTCCTGTACTCTGAGGCTAGGAGGTGCCATAGCGATACAAGGAATTCTACTATAGCAGAGCTCCTCAAAGATTATAGGTAATGTAAGAAGGGCAGTAAGGGAGCATTAGAGCAAAGTCTGTATCAAGTTTAGACAGAGAAGAGGGAGCAGTAAACCTTACTAGACAGAAGCATATGTGCACCAGCTGGAATTTTGGCACTGTGAAGATAACTGAGACTATGTTTTTCCTGAATCAAGTCAGCAAAGACAGAATAAATTCTTGCTTGCTTGCTTACTTGCCTGCTAATTATATTTTTTAAATTGTTACTCACTGTGTTTCTTGTTGCTAATACATTCTAATAATCATTCCCCAGCTTCATAGCTAAAGAATGCCTATACCAGTTTGGAATTAACTAGTTACAAATAACTATTACTTGTATTTATTTCCCTAATACTGAAATTATAACCATATTGTATTATGCTTGTAAGGATGACTTCACTTACTTCACTTCTTTTGTGTTGCAACTTTGTAAAGGGGGATAAAGGGTCACACTATCCAGAAATATCTACTCTGGCTGCTTCTGCACTGCAGAAATAATGCAATTTGATACCAATGTAATTGCTATGGCTCAGTGCTATGGAATACTGGGATTTGCGGTTTTGTGAGATATTCAGCTTCTGTGTTAGAGAGCTTTGGTGCCACAACAAACTATAAATTCCAGAATTCCATAGCACTGAGCCATAGCAGTTAAAGTGGTGTCACACCACATTAATTCTGCAGTGCAGATGCAGCCTCTGAGATGCATTTCTGATATCATTTTGGAAGCATGCTCCTTCATCCATCCCAGCCCCAAACCTGAAAAGGATGACAACTAAACTCCAGTCAGATAGAGGAAACAGAGAAAGAAGAGACTTGTATTTGGTGGGTGGGGAGATACATATGGCCTCAGGGCGTATGATATAATCAGTTTCCTGAAGCAAAACAGGTCTAGATTTGAATCAGTGCCTGAATGGGAAACTGCCTTGGGAACCTCGTGCACTTTTGTCCAGGTACCATGACAGGAGAAAGTGGACCGTAAGTGTATTGACTGATGGACTGACTGGTGCTAAAGGAAACAAAGATCACTTGGATGTGGATGAAGAAGGAAAGCCACAGTTAGAAATGTGTTAGAATGGAAACTCGGGGAGCATTGGAAGGGGGGGGGGAAGAGTTTTTAGAACAGGTATAGAGAACTTTTGCCTTCCAAATATTGTGTTTTACAGCCACCATCAGTCAGTATAACCAGTGGTAAGAGGTTCTGAGAGCTGGAACCTGGAACATCTGTAGAGTCAAAGATTCCCACTCCTGGTTTTGAAAGATGAGAAGGGGGTAGAAGAAGATGCAAAGATCTCTGTGGCAGGAAAGAGGGAAAGCAGCATCTGGATTGTTCACACCAGACTCAGGGATCGGGACCTGCATTGTGTGGACTCTCTACTGACAGAGGGCAGGGGTGCGGGGGACTGTTTTATTTGGCCTGTGCAGATGTGGTCCTAGAGGTCTTTCATTCATGAAGTTGCCATAGATGAAAGTCAACTTGATGACAATTCACAACAGCTCTAGGTTACAACTCTATAACTGCAATGCAGGATGCCATGATTTAAACAGACTAACAATATATTAAACACATTACCAAGTTAAAACAGGTTTAAAAGGCTAAGATAGTTTAAAACTATGTGCACAAGAATTTTAGAGTGTGTCTAACCAGATGCCTTAGGAACAAAGTAGTCATGAATAGGGATGGGTGAATATGGGTCTTCAGTTAAGTTTTGATAAGAATTTACAAGATTATTTGTAAATTTCTTCACATTTGCAATGGAAAGAATTTGAGATTGCAATTGCTTCAGAGTCTAAGACAGGGGTAGGCAACCCTTTTGAGCCGGGGGCCGGGTTGCTGTCCCTCAGACAACTGGGGGGCCGAAGTAAAAATTAATAATAATTAAATAATTGTTTAAAAATTAAATAAATACATAAACCAGGACAAATGTAGGACAAAATTTTCAAATGGAGGGCACTTTTTAAATGAAAAATGAAGGACACGCAATTTTTTTTTGCTGATTTTTAAAAAAATGTTAATATAAATGCATGTTTCAGAGGCTTCTTTAGACAATTGCCCTCCTTGCCCCTGCGCGCGAGATGCCAAAGGCCCTGGTGGCAATCGGCGGCAGGACTGGGCTGGGGCCGGTCCCAAGGCCTCGCTGGGCCGCATCTGGCCCGCGGGCCACAGGTTGCCTACCCCTGGTCTAAGAAATCTAAAACTGAAAGTTATCCATCCAGAATTAGGACAATGAGTATTTACCTCTTAGGATTGGGGTTGGAATCTGTGTGATTTCAGCCATGAGGGTTATTGCACTGCTGAAAAAAATGTCTTACCACTGCCAAATTCAAGCTTCATTTGGGCAGTACCCTGCTATTATCACACAGCTTTTCTCCCCAAAACCACCATCCAGGTATAGTCCAGCTCCAATACTGGTCCCTGAACTTGCTTCAGTGGCCATTTATGGTTACCTGGTGCAACAGAAAGCTCCCGACTTTGTGAAAATAGCTAGTGAAAAGAAAAGGGAACAGTAGCGCTATAGCACTTAATACTTTTACATTGTAGTGCTCTCGTGTGAAAGTGCAATTGGGATATTATTTGGGAATTGGTTGTTGTGCACATGTGTTTAAATTTTTAATTTCCTGGGCTGCTTCCTGGCAGCTGCTTTAAAAATGAGTGATCCCCAGCTGATTCCCTTTAAAAATTAAATGTCTCTGATTGCAGTCCACAGCCACAGCCGCTTCAGTGAAAGTTCCCCAGCCAGTTCTCTTTCACTTTTACATAGCATTAGCTGTAGCAGCTTCATTTATATACCACTTCATACCACCTAAGCAGACCTTAAGTGGTTTACAACTGTAAACTAATTGTCCCCAACAAGCTGGGTACTCATTTTAGCAACCTCGGAAGAATGCCAGGTTGAGTTGACCCTGAGCCCTGGCTGGTATTGAACTCACAACCTTATGGTTTGCAAGTGAGTGGCTACAGTACAGGCATTTAACCATTGCACCACCAGGCTGTTGGCTGCTGCCCCTGGCTGCTGCACACAGCCAACTTTAAAGATCTCTGGCTGGTGCCACCCCTTTTAAGTGCTCATGTTTCTTCACCAATGCCATGATTGAAGTACGATTAGCTTTCACACCCTGCTAATCGTGCTTCAATCACAGTATTGAGAAGGCTGTTCACAGGATACCCCATGAATAGCTGATTCCCTTTTAATTCCTGGATCTTCCCGGGATAATGCCTGACTGAGGGCAATGTCATCTGAAAATCTGACATGCACTGGCACAGTTATCACAGGATTATGCGTTTTTCTTCCCCCCTTTCCCCCCAAACCTTGTTTTGAAAGACCAATCCTTTTCCTCCTTACTTCCAAAGACTTGTACAATTCTTTTTCTCAGACCCATAGGAGTACATGAGTTGTTCATCATGGAGAGTGTACCAATGGCACCCCAAATCCAATGTTGGCACATTCCCTCTGCTATAACCTATAGAAAGATTTCCTCCATGGAGGTCAGGGTAAGTAATACATTGCATTGATCATTCCAGCTGTGCACAGAACTAACCAGGATTGCCTGTAACAGCAGAAGACTAGAATCTTTGTATTCATGCACACACATACTACCTATGAGGAGGATATGAGCGCTTAAAATCATACTTCTGGCACAAGCTGGCAAACAGATCTAATCCTGCAGGTGATGTGTAAAGGGAATAAGGGAATAGAATGTGTCAAAAGAAGAAATATATCAGTCAGGGCTGAACAAAGACACAGTAGATGCTCGCTCCATGTGCTAAACTGGTTGCGGCTGCATGACTGAAACAGTACCAGAAATTCCACTCAGAGACTCGAGAAAGGATTAATTTTTAATTCCCCAAAGTCAAATCAGGATGCAGCACAGCTCATGCTGTTTCAGTTCCCAGCTCCTTAAGAATTTCCTCCATTCCTCTTTTGCAGTTCAGGTCTGTCTGTGTTTACACTCTTTTGGTTCCTGCATCCTGCTGCTCCTCTCAGCTCCAATCTCTGGATACTTTGTGCTCTCCACATGCAAATAAAACCTTGCACGACCATAATTTTTGACTTGGCTACCCAGAAACACCTCCCTCTTCAATCAATTTCATTTTTTTTCCTTGACGGCTTCTAAATTTGCTGGGCCTATCCCTCCCAACTTACTTATCTATTTCAACCTTTCAAATGAATAGACAAAGCTAAAATGGAACCAGTGCTGACACATGCAATTAGGCAAGCTTTAAAGAGTGCAGTCTGACACATTTTACACTACTTGGCTGTTCTCGTCCACTTTTTCACAGGGACGGCATTGAAGTATTTTAAAAAAATTCAAGGATGAAGAAATATAGGGTGGCATTCACAGGGATTGGGTGTGGGGTTTCTACTTGAGGCAACCAGTGAGCTGTAATGGTTTGAGTGTTTGACTGGGAGCTGAAGCTCAAGTCCCCACTCTGCCTTGAAATTCAGTGAGTAACCCTTTGGGCAGTCACTATCTCTTTGGTTGGCCTACCTCATAGAGTTGTGAGGATGAATAATAGAATCATAGGGTTGGAAGAGACCACAAGGGCCAAAGGTTTCCCAGCTGTGTCTCATCTGTTCATGATAGAACCATAGAATCATAGATTTGGAAGAGACCACAAAGACCATCCAGTCCAATCCCCTGCCATTCAGGAATACAGTCTAAGCACCCCTGACAAATGGCCATCCAGCCTCTGTTTAAAAACCTCCAGAGAAAGAGATTAAACCACATTCTGAGACAGTGTATTCCACAGTCAAAGAGTTTTTACTGTCAGAAGGTTCTACCAAATATTTAGGAGGAATCTGTTTTTCTGTAGCTTGAAACCATTGCTCTGTGTCCTACTCTCTTGAACAGCAGAAAACAAGCTTGCTCAATCTTCAATATGACATCCCTTCAAATATTTAAACATGATGCTCATGTCATTTCTTCACTTTTCCTTCCCCAGGTTAAACATATCCAGCCACACGAGGAGGAGCGCCATTGCTGCCACTGCTGCTAAACTTCTGGGGCAGCTGAGCTGCAGTGGAAAAGGGGCTAGATAGCCAGGCCATGATGCCTCTGACTCCACTGAGCGGGAGAAGGAAAATGAGAGTGGTCTGGGCCCAGCAAGGCCCAGCCTGCCTGTATCCTCTCACTTCTGGCAGGTGGGTGGGAGGAGAAAAGTCAGCCCAAGGTGGCTGAGAGAGGGAGACAGAAATGGGGTGGTGGAGGGGGGATCTTTCTGAAGTGCCGCACTCCCCTCTTTTTTCTTCTCTGCCGAGGGGCTCTTTGGGGGTGAAAAAAAGGTGGAGGTAGCCCAGCCTCACCTCATGGACCTCCGCCCCTGCTATTCAAAGCCAAGAATGCCAAAGAAAGCTGCTTTGTTCTCTACCTGAAGAAGGAGGAAGAGGAGGCCTCCATGGTCAAGGAGACCTTGAGGGCAGCCTCTCTTTTCTTCTTCTTCTTCTTCTTCTTCTTCTTCTTCTTCTTCTTCTTCTTCGGCTCTTGATGATGGCCCTGGGCTGAGGGACAAGGCCATTGCAGGAAGGGCTAAAACTCCCTCAGCCGGCAACAACGGGGGCCACCCCTAATGACAGCGCAGCCACGTGGATGTGCCGCTATTGGGGACAACCACATGATACCAAAGATTTTGGACTTTTGTCATATGTATGTATATCCAAGTTGTAATATAGTATTATGAGTATACAGAAAGTTTTTTTTATTGTTACTCTATTGCTCTGTTATTTATGATAGTGATGACTTATTTTATTGACCCTTTGAATGTGATGTCTCCAAGCCCTGTATCTACTGCCTCCCTGCTCAGGTCTTGCAGACTCAGACCCGTGACCTCCTTGACTGAGTATCCATCTGGCATGTGGTCTTCCTCTCTTTCTACTGCCTTCTACCTTTCCTAGCATTATTGTCTTTTCTAATGAATCATACCTTCTCATGATGTGGCCAAAGTATGACAGGCTCAGTTTAATAATCGTAGGCGCATTACAGACCGCCCGTTTGGGGCGGCCTGTAACCGGCCCTTTCCCCACTGGATCGGGGCCTCAGCTGCCACAACGGCAGCCTCTGAGGCCCTGATCCGCCGCTTTCCAGGCTGCGGGGAAGCTGCAAAAGGCCGCTTCCCTGAGGCCTGGAAAGGGGTGTCCTTGGTGCTTCAAGCCCTGAGGACACCCAATGGCGGCAGGGAGGAGGAGAAAGGGGCCGCTTGGCCCCTTTCTACTCTGCGTTGCTGGTGTAGCCATGTAAAAGCTGCACCCAGCGACGCAAAGCTAGAAGGAGCTCCATTTTGGAGCTCCTTCCAGGGCCGCAGAAAGGGCGCCCTCGCGCGGCCCCACTACCTCACAACCGCGCCACCCCGTTTGGAGGTGGCACGGTGGTGACGTTGTAATGGTGGCCCCCGTGTGGAATGGGTGCCGCCATTTTATACGGACTGGGTCCGTACTAGGGTTAGGGGCGTCAAGAAGTGACGCCCCTTTCTAACCCTAGTACGGACCCAGTCCATACTTTTATGCCTGTCTGTAACGGGCCGTAGCTTCCAGGGAGAGTTTAGGCTTGGTCTGTCCAAGGACTCATTTGTTTTGTCTTTTGGCTGTCCTCTGTATTCCCATCACTCTTCTCCTGCACCACATCATAAATGAGTTGATTTTCTTTTTATCTGCTTTTTCCCTATCCAGCTCTCACATCCATACATGGTAATGGGCGATACCATGGACTGGATGGTTCCAAGTTTAGTGCTCTAATGTATATCTTTACTCTTTAGGATCTTGTCTAGTTTTTTCATTGCTGCCCTTCCCATTCCTAGTCTTCTGATTTCTTGACTCCAATCTGTTTTCTGATCAATGTTTGACCCAAGGTACAGGGACTCTTTAGCTATTTCCTCATTGGTTAGGTTGAATGTATGTGGATGATCATTATTTTTGTTTTATTTATGTTCAACAGCAAGCACTTGTACTTTGCACTTTTTTCTTTGACTTTCCTCAGTAATTCTTCCATGTCCATGATGTTTTCTGCAATTAATATGGTGTCATCCACATACCTTAGATTGATGCCCCTTCCTCCTATCTTTACTGCTCCTTCTTCTGAGTATAAACCTGCTCTTTGCATGATTTTTTCTGCATACAAGTTGAACAAATAGGGTGATAAACTGCAGCCTTGCCTTATCTGTTTGCCAGTTGGGAACCATTCTGTTTCTCCATGTTCTGTTCTCACAGTAGCCTCTTGTCCTAAAGAGACAGTTCTCTTTAGGACTACTAAATGTAGTGTCCTTCCCATGTATTTAAGAGATTCTATAGCTTTTCGTGATCATTGCAGTCAAAGGCTTTGCTATGGTTTATAAACCACATGCTGATTTTTAAAAAAAGTGCTTGGTGCACTCCATTAGCCATCATATGTTTGTTATATGGTACTTAGTGCCTCTGCCTTTCCTGGGATTTCTCTCTCCATATGTAATTGGAACATATGTTGCAGAATTTTAAGCATCATTTTGCTTGCATGGAAGATTAATGTTATAGTCCTACAGTTTCTGCAAGATTAACAATTTTCTTCATTTGACATTGTTAGAAATGTAACAGCACTTCACCTAAAGACTTTATCTCAGGGATAACAGCAGTGATAGGTTAAATAATTACCTAAAATCTCCTCATCTCTTGCCCACCTAACCTGAGCTCTCTGTACACTCCATTTGTGACTGCTCCCTTGTGTCTTCCCCCTTCTGAGTCCAAACAAGCAACACAGAATGAAAGAATGGTAAACTATCTAATTCAATCCCCTGCCATGCAATAATATACAGTTTAAATAATCCTGAAAGATGGTCATCCAACATCTCTTTAAAGATCTCCAGAGAAGGAGAGTCCCCCACCGAGGCAGTTTATTCCACTCTCAGTCAGCTCTTATAGTAAAGACATTCTTCCTGATGTTTAGGCAGAATCTCTTTTCTTATATAATTTGAATGCATTGGTTCATGTTCTAGTCTATGGAACAGTGGAGAACAAGCTCATTCCATCTTCTACATGATGTTCCTTCAGATATTGAAAGATGGCTATCATGTCACCTCTAGGTCTTCGCTTCTCTAAACTAAACATACTCCCTAAGCTCCCTCATAAGGCTTTAGTTCTTGATCTTTTGATGATCTTGGCCACCCTTCTTGGGACACATTCCATCTTCATCATCTCAACCGCCTCCCACTTCTTTCCCACCAGCCATGTTGTAAACTGATATTCTTAGGAGTCTCTCCACCTTTTTTCTTCCTGACTCTCCCTGCTTCTTCTTAAAATAGATCAGTTCAGTATTAACCTAGCCCCCAAGACAACTTTACTACCTTAATGGAGTTCCTACAATAAAGTTTTTAATTTGTTTCTTCAGCCATTAGCGTCTTTGCTGCTTAACCAGGATTTCTAGCCTCTGTACATATTCTCCATCAGGCACAGGATCTGTTTGGGTATCAGTAGGAAGATCCCATGGTGTTCCTGACTGACTAGCTCTTCATTGCAATTCTTCTCCTTTTGCTTGGAGCACCTTCTGAACTCCCTTCTGGTATGGAACCTGTGTTAGGAGACTAGACTGCCTTCAGCCTTTACTTCGGCTTTGATCTTTGCTATCACCTTGGTGCTCTAATCAACTTTATTTGGTCATTCATTTACTTTATTTATATGTTACCTTTCTCCTAGGTTGGATCCAAGGCAGGCAACTTCCATAAAAACAAATTAAAAACGTTTTTAAAAACCAATTTAAAATATATTAAAACACTATAAAACTGATGAAAATCATACAAAAGTTAAAACCAGATAAAACGTATATCTATATTAAGAACTTTCCCTGCTTAAAATTTAAAATCAGTACTTTGAGAAAGTTGCTGTTGTTATTTGTTTGTTTGTTTCAACTCTCAGAATCCTTTTTTTTTTTAAAAAATGATCTATATTGAATTATCATAAAATACAAATAAAATTGACATTGAGCATACAGTCAAGCTTGTTTTCTTGTCTTCTTTAGACCCTTGTTGTATCTTCCTTTTAATCTTTTAGTGATGAAGAGTACACTTTGCAGTTGGGAAAAAAAATCCCTTAACTTCTGAATAGTATTTGACTTTGCTATATTATGAGGAGAAGAAGAGAAGAAAGGTAATATCGTATATCCATTTCAAAGTTATCATTCCAATATTTAATTGTTTCATATAATTAAGTTTATGTTGTTCTACTTTCATTTCTACTCATCTTTGAATCTTATTGTTTTAAAACTATCTGAAACCAAAGAGCTTAACTCTCAGAATCCAATGGCCATACTTGATGGGAGACTCTGGAAGTTGTAGTCCAAAAAAGCAACTTTTTAAAAGTCTCTTCTCTGTGCATATGCTTGCCTAAACCAAGGAAGAGGGATCGGGTCCTCTTGTCACCTGGTAACTCAGCCCATTTTGAATAGTGGATGCATAGTAGGGCTGTCAGTTCAGAATCATCCCATGCTTTGAGGTTTCCTGACCAAACTCCTTAATTCCCAGTTCCTTAACAATTTCCTCTATCCACATGGGGATATCATTAACCATCATGTTTAAAGTACTGACTACATCTGCTCACAGCTAGTCATACTATTCCACCCCCTCTCAAATATTTCCTTTTTTAGGTGTCCTTCTTTGGAACAATCCCAACTTGTTGGGGAGAGCAGTCTTCATAGCTTGACTATGATGGACGATCTTAAAAGAATGATTATGGACTTGGGTGAAAAAGTATCCAATTTGTCAATAGAAATGACATCTTTCAAAGCCGAAATTAGATCGGAGCTACGGGCTGACTTTAAGGAAATGCAGAAATCCATGGACAAAACCACAGCAGAACTGACTAAAATTCAAGCCAAATTGGATTCTGTAGAACAGAACTATAATATACATGAGGAAAGAATTAATGAAATTGGTGCAATTCAAAAGTCCCAAATTGAAGACAATCTGAGATGAGAATGTAAAGCCAGGGAGAAATCAATTAAAATCAGAGGGTTAAAGGAAAGGATGGATGAAAACCTAATGGATTCTTTGGTACCAAAAATTGCTGATTTCCTACAATGTGATGTACAGCTTTTTTCGCTTGGGATTGATCGCATTTTTAGATTAAATTCCATCATAGCTAAACAGAGAAAACTGCCCAGGGACGTGGTGATTGTTTTTCTAAGAAAAGTTTCGAGGGATCTCTTGTTAAAAAAATGCAATGAAGAATCTTTGACCATTGAGGATCAAACTTTGCAGGTATATAAAGATGTCCCTTCAAAAATTTTGAGAAGGCGTAAGGATTATTTTTTTATGACATCACATCTTAGAAGAATCAATGTACCATATCGTTGGTTGTTGCCTGAGGGTTTATCATTTTGGTTCAGAAAAAAAAGATATGAAATAAGATCGACTGCTGACGCAAAAGTTATTATGCAAGCAATTTTCAGGGGTGCAAAAAAAGATGATAATGAGGATATATCAGAGACCATCCCTGTCACTAAAGAAAACAGGATACTTGGGGAATATAATCTTAGATTCCCCCGGCGAAAATATAGGACTGAAGCCGCTCTGAAAGACGTTCTGCAAGGCAAACCCAAGGGCTTGATATATAGCAAGGAACAGACGGATCACCAGGAGATTTCGAGCTCGGATAAGGTCCTTGAAGAAGTGGATGTATCAGACCTTCAAGCGGAGGAAATAGATGCGACCGTGGAGGGCAAATATAGCTCTTATACGGTGGATCCTATATTAAGCAACCCTGCTTTAGACCCTCAACCTTTGGAACTTTCCCAGGTCTTTTCTTCACATGGGTCAGAATGTTAAATTTATATCCTGGAATGTGAAAGGTATAAATAGAAATTTGAAATGAAATAGAATTCTTCATTACTTATCTGGTTTGAATTGTGATATTATTTGTTTGCAAGAGACGCATGTCCGAAAACAGGATATAGGCTATCTTAAAAACCCCAAATTTGGCCAACAATATGTCTCTGCAAATGCAAAACGAAAAAAAGGCGTGGTTTTATATGTCAATAACAAATATGAAGCTTATGAGGTGATTAATGATGTAAATGGACATTATGTTGAGGTTATTATTAATTTAATGAATCAAAAGATATTGTTATTGGGAGTTTATACTCCAACTGATAATAAGGACAATTTTTTTAGAAAACTATTTCGGTCACTTAGAGATATTTCTTTTGATGCGACAGTGTTTATGGGGGATTGGATCGGGGTATGGACACCCCTGATTGATAGAGCATCTACACGGAAAATTAAACCCAAGCAGGGCAGACTACCTAAAAGTTTCTTTGAGTTAACAGATATATATTCATTAAATGATATCTAGAGATTGAGAAACCCCAACACTAAAGATTTTTCGTTTTATTCCCCTGCCCAAAAATCTTGGGCTAGACTGGACATGTTCCTCACGTCATCCAATCTGTATACTAATGTTACTGATATAGAAATGCTACCGAACTTTACCTCAGACCATAAACCTATAAGCATGACCTTGAAAACCGGGCATTGTAGTTTTAATTGGAAACTTAATGACCTCCTTTTGAATAATGAAACTATAAGATCTGAAGCAAAAGAGGTTTTAAAAAACTACTTTGAAGATAATATGAATGATGAGGTGGCTATAAACTCGGTTTGGGAAGCTCCAAAAGCTGTTATGCATGTGTTTTTTTTTTATTAAAAAAGGTGCAGAATTAAAAAGGCAAAGAAATAAAAGCTTAGTAGATCTTCAAAAACAATTAAAGGAAAAAGATAGAGAACTGCTAGGAGACTGCGGCAATGTAAGGATTTTAAAAGAATTGCAAATTATACAGAAACAGATCTCTTTAATCTTAACTGATCAAGTAAATCGTAAACTTAAATTTGTAAAACAAAAATTTTTCTATGAAGCAAACAAACCTGGACGATTTTTGACCCATAAGTTAAAACTTGAACAAAAGAAAAGAGCCATTACGAAAGTTAAATATAATGGCAAGATTTGTTTTGGACAAAAAGATATTGAGAACGCTTTCATTAAGTTTTATATTAATCTGTTTAAGGCTGATTCTATATCGATGGAGGAAATTAATAATTATTTAGAGAAAAAGCATATCCGGACTATTACTCAACAACAAATGGAATTAATTAATCAGGACTTCACAACTCATGAAGTCTTGAATGTGGTACGGGGGTTGAAATCCGGGAAAGCCGCGGGTCCCGACGGCTTCCCTGAGGAATATTACAAAGCTTTCTCAGAAATTTTGATTGAGCCGTTAGTTAGGGTTATGAACCAAGTGACAGCAGGAAGCATACCAGACTCCTGGCGAGAATCAAATAACACCTTAATACCTAAATCTGATGAAGAGTTAAAAGAATCCAAAAACTTTCGTCCCATAGCATTGCTTAACGTTGATTATAAGATCTTTGCTGCGACCCTTGCCAATAGACTTAAACCGATTCTAAACTTGTATATTAATCCTGATCAAGCAGGTTTCCTACCTGGCCATCATTTGAAAAATAATGTACGTCATATGTTAAACCTGATTGAATACTGTGAGAAAAGGAGTGATAAACCTTTGGCGTTATTGTTTATTGACTTTGAAAAAGCCTTCGATCGGGTTAATTGGAAATTTTTGAATGCTGTTTGCCAGAAAGTAGGCTTAGGAAGTAGGTTTATTTCATGGATTGATCATATATATAAAAAGCAAACTGCATCCCTGATCATTAATGGCCAGAGAACTAGACATATTAATATATACAGAGGGACCAGACAGGGGTGTCCCCTCTCTCCACTCTTGTTTATTTTGATTCTAGAGATCCTGAATGATGATATTAGGATTAATAAAAAAATTAGTGGTATTAGAATAAAGGGCATTGAAATGAAACTATGAGCATATGCGGACGATTTAGTTTTATCTTTAGCTAAGCCTGTTGAGGAAATTAATGAGGTGAACACATGTCTTATCCAGTTTGGTAATGTGTCAGGCTTAGTGACTAATAAAGACAAAACCGCTATTATGACAATGAATATTAATCCTACTGAGAAAAAAAACCTCCAAGATATGTCTAAGTTTAAGATTGTGGATAAAGTAAAATATTTGGGGATATGGGCATCTACAAAAAATACTGACTTGTTCAAAAATAATTATAGCAAGACATGGCAAAAGATCAAAGAGGACTTATCACGCTGGGAGAAAGCAGGATTGTCTTGGATGGGGAAAGTTGCCGCAGTAAAGATGATGGCCCTCCCAAAATTGATTTTCTTATTCCAAACCATACCAATTTTGACTAATGAAACTCCTCTCAATTTATGGAATAAGGATATAAGTAAGTTCTTATGGGGTGGGAAAAAACCGGGTGTTCATTTCCTGTACATGTATGATGAAACCAGGCACGACGGTTTGGGTCTCCCCAATTTAAAACTTTATTTTTACGCATGTTGTTTTGATTGGATAATTCCATGTTTTACATTAAATGATAGACATTTGTTAAACTTGGAAATGACAGGGAATATCTTTGGTATCCATGCCTACCTATTTTATGAGAAGTTAAAAATTAACCAAGCTTTTTCATTACACCTTGTTAGAAAGGTACTTTTGAGAACATGAATGAAATTTAAATATTTGATTTATCCAAAGATCCCGTCATGGACCTCTATAAACGAAGCATTTCATAGGAATGACGAAATAGCGCGTAACCGCTGGGTTACATATAAGGATATTCTAATTAAAGATCAAATAACAAATCTAATAACTATGAAACCCATAGATCAACTAATAAAAGAGGGCTTCTGTATGAATTGGTTTTTGTTTCGACAACTAAAGGAACGATATGCTATGGATATTAAAAATACAGGCATCTGCTTAGACCAGTCAGATTTTGATAAGATTATCTTTGGAAAAAATACGGGAAGGATCTCAAAATTGTATAAATTTTTGTTGAATTTGGAGATGCATGAGAAGTTAATAAAACCGACCATGGTAAAGTGGGCACAGGATTTAGGGGAAAGCCTATCGCTAGATCAATGGGGAAAAAAATTGGTCCATTAGAATGAAATATATGGCTTGTGTCACAATCAGAGAAAACTACCTGAAAATGCAGTATAGATGGCATTTGACCCCTCTGAAATTGTCTAAGATATATAAAAGTCATAATCCGACATGTTGGAAATGTAATAAAGCCATTGGTTCCTATGTACATATGTGGTGGTCCTGTGACCTAGCAAAAGCATATTGGAAAATGATCCATCAAAAGTTTCAAACTATTTTGCAATGGACATTTTCCCTAGATCCTAAAATGTACTTGTTAAACATGATTATGGATGATAAATTAGAAAGATCGCATGGTAAATTATTGTTTTATATAATTTCAGCAGCCAGAATTGTGTTTGCCTCTCATTGGAAAGCAACCCAACTCCCTTCGTGGAATGATTGGGCCATGAAGTTGTTGGATTTTATGCAAATGGATAAATTAACGTGTTATGTAAGAAACCTGGACTGGAAAAAAGAAAAAAAAGTTTGGGAACCTTTTGTAAGTTTTTAGGAAAAAGAAGAGCTGCCCTCAAAATTTATTTGGTGAATAGCAATGTATAAGCTTATCTTTACCGCTCTATGGATGGGCAAGATTGTGAAGCTCAGAGGCAAATACCTAAGAAAATAGCTTGACGTTTTAGTGGAATACTAAACTTGTGAGAAATGAGTTATGTAATGATGTCAGAAATGTAATAGGTTTTTAGTTTCACACTTGCTTGTCTCGCCTCCTCAGAGGAAGTTATGTTCTTTAGCTTGATATGGGAAAAAACATGTGTGATTGCTATATTTATTCTGTATGCTAATTATTATGATATGTGAAAATCTTCATGTGTATAATAGTGATTGTGTGTGTTTTTTGTCTTGTTCTTTTTTACTGTTTAAAACCTTTAATAAAGATAAATATAAAAAAATAAAAAAATATTTCCTTTTTTAGAAGTTGACAGAAATCTTAGCAAAAAGTGCTATTCCTAGATCAAAGTAAAATGGAGTATCTCTTCTCATCTACTTATGGTAATAAGGAATATTTAATCTAGCCTATTTGCTTCTAGCCAGCAAGTGAATGTAGGGCAGAGCAGAAGGTAATCCCTGGCACCATAGGGGAAGGAAGAAGGAAGCCTGCTAAGTAAATAGCCAAACCCCCTGGAGAATCTTTGCAAGTTGTAGCAGCCAATCAATTAAGCCTTGCAAATTGTAGCAAACTGATGTTCTATGAGCTGAACTGGAGCTACCAGCCTTTTCCTCCAGTTACCTGGTGCTGAACCTACCAAATCTGGAGAATTTGCACTCCTGGAGGTGACTTATTAAAACGTGAGACTTGGAGACAGGGCTTTAGATCTGGCAACCCTAGTACAAGGGAGTAAACCTGAGACCTTCTGTATGTCAGGCATAATATGCTATACTACTCTGACCTGTCTCATAAACTGATCCCACAAAAGTCAGCCCACACAGATGAAGAGGGAAAGGATCCTTGTTATCTGAATCCATCTATAGGCATCCTATTATAAAGTTTTCACTTCCTTTTCCCCTTGCTTTCTACCTGTACATGATAGTTGGTATGGCAGACAAAATATTAATTACATTTCAAGCATTTTGCTGTCATTACATCTCTGATCTTTTCAAGCTCAGGGGTGATAAGATTTCATATTGCCATCAAGCAGACAATCTTGGCCTGGAAACAGGGGAAGTGGTGAGAAGGGGGTGGTGAAGAGACTGGGAATCAAAAAGAAAAATGGCAAATTTGCTATGTTTAACACATTGGAGGCCATCTGTATTTTATTCAAATGGGGTTATATATTTTGTGAGAATAAAAAACAGCTTCAAGAGTCAGTGTATGCATGGCAGTCACTTGACTAGCCATAATGGGAAACATGTTTTAGCTTGGAAGTTGCAAAGGGAAATCAAATGTTTGAAGTGTCAGAGCTGGAGAAATATAAAATATGCCTGACACTGTAGCTATTGAAGCCAAAAGGAATAAATCATCATCTCAGGAAAGAAAACCCCACCAAGTTCTTGGCTGTAACACTCATTTTCCTACACTCAAATAAAATTACATACAACCTGATAATTTAACCAGACTTGTCAATGGGGGATGATTGATTCCACAGACATCATCTCTTCATGCTCCAGCTTATAGGCAGAAGCATCCATTACATTGTCTGAAAAATGAATTTAAATGCCAATGGTCTCCTTTTGCAATCAAGCAAGAGAGAGAGAGAGAGAGAGATGGTCTTAAAACACTAGACTGGTTACTAAAATGAAACATGGTGATATGATGTTATGACTGGTTGTAAAAGGCAAAAGCTGGGTACTTATTGAAAGTGATGCACTTTAGTTATATTTTCAATGAGAGTGAAGGAAGTAAATCCTGTGGTAGAATGTAGGCTTTATATACAGGAGATATTCAGTCTCTGGCCACTTAAACATCTTCTACTTAAACATCCATATCCCAGGCTGTTGTGAAAGAGCACAGCCTGAGACTCTGGTTGTGAAGAACCATGGCCACAGACAATATTGGGAGGATGCATATGACTTTCTAGACCAATGGATGCATTTAGAAATTAGAAAGATTGACCTAGGTGCCACCACAAGATGGCTGTTGCTGGATATGTGGTCAGCTACAATGTATTGGGAATGCCATGTGTGTCTGTGTGCATGCATCCACTCCTTTTCTCTGTGGGTGATTGCATTCTCTTTCAATCTCTTGCTGGTTTTCTTGTAATCATAAGATCATAGAGTTGGAAGATACTCCAAGGGCCATCCACTTGAACCTCCTGTTATGCAGGAAGACATAATGAAAACACTACTGACAGATTAAATAAATAAATAAATAAATAAATAAATAAAATATTTATTTATATCCCGCCTCTCCCTTTTGAGGATCGAGGAGGGTAACAACAAGCCAATATAACAATTACAAAAACAGCAATAAAATATTCCCTAATCTCCTAACCCTCCCTCCCTCCCTCACTCTCAAATAAAACATAGAAGCTACATACTTCCGTTACAACAAATCGCATACAGTTCCACAAAATGGCAGCAGAGATTTGGAACAAAAAAGAAAACCTGCCCAGAGTGACCGTCAGGAGGGACAGTGGACAGATGGGTGACTCTGGTTCTTGTTATGGAAGTCAGTGTGGGAAGGCCTGCTGGAAGAGATCCATTTTTATTACCTTTTTAAAGGTGTCCAAAGATGTAATATGACGGATTCCCCCCCCCCCCCCCGGGCAGGTCATTCCAAATTTTTGGAGTGGCAGTTGAAAATGTCCTCTGGGAAGTTGCCACCCGCCTGGTTTTCTTTGGCTGTAGTAGGTTCTTCTCAGATGACCTGAGAGTGCGGGAAGGAATGTATGGGAAGAGGCGATCCCTCAAGTATGCTAGACCCAGGCCATGTAGGGCTTTATACGTAATAACCAACACCTTGTACTGTGCCCGGAAGCTAATAGGCAACCAGTGTAGAGATTTCAAAATAGATGTAATATAGTTGTATTTAGATTTACCTACGACCAACCTGACTGCCATATTTTGGGCCAGTTGCAGCTTCCCATGTAGAGCGTGTTACAGAAATCAAGACGAGAGTTTACTAGAGAATGTATGACCGTTTCTAGGTCACTCCATTCCAGGTAGGGTCACAGCTGGTGTATCAGCAGAAGCTGATAACAGGCACTCCTGGCTGTCGCATCAATCTGAGATGTCTGCTGAAGTGACAAATCCAAAAGTACCCCCAAACTGCGAACACAGTCCTTTAGAGGAAGTGTGACCCCAACCAGGACTGGTGAACATATCTCCATACCCGGTTCAGGGTTGCCTATAGTGAGTACCTCTGTTTTGTTTCAGCTTAAGTCTATTTTCCCTCATCCAATCCATTACTGACTTCAGATAGTCATTCAGAGGGGAGATGCCTTCCTTGGTCACTGAAGAGTCCGAGACATAGAGAAACAAATTTGGGTGTGATCCGCATACTGATAACACCTCCCCTCATGTCTCTGGATGATCTCGCCCAGTGGCTTCATGTAAATACAAAACAGCATGGGAGACAGCATTCACATACAGCTTCTGCTAAAAAACCTCCAAAGAAGGAGACTCTACCACACTCTGAGGGAGTGTGTTCCATTGTTGAACAGCTCTTACTGTCAGGAGATTCTTCCTAATGTTGAGGTGGACTCTCTTTTGCTCTGTGCCCTAGTCCCTGGAGCACCAGAAAATAAGCTTGCTTCATCCTCAATATGACATCCCTTCAAATATTTAAACCTGGCTATCATGTCGTCTTTCAATGGAGCTCCTCATAGGAAATGATTTCCAGACCACTCCCCATTTTGGTTGCTCTCCTCTGGACATGCTCCTGCTTGTCAACATCTCTCTTGAATTGTGGTGCCCAGACCTGTACACATCATTCTGGGTGAGGCCTGACCAACGTAGAATAGAGTGGTATTATTACTTCCATTGACGTAGACACTATAACCCTATTGATACAGCCTAGGCTATTTTTCATTCTTTTATCTGCTCCCTCTTTTCACTCTCTCTCTCTCTCTCTCCTTTTTCACTAACAATGCTTCCAGTTCTCACAACCACAGGGAATCCCCTGTGGCATATTGTGAGAATTCACAATTGGTGTAAACCTTTATGAAATCTCAGAATGAGGCACAGAACATCAAGACGTCTTAGGCAAGATCCTACAACAGGGAATGATAAAGTTACATCTTAGTTGCCCTATAAAATGTTTATGTTGAATAGCAATGGTGTACAATGGAATGCACAACTGAATGTGCATCTGGAGGAGTACTACCATTAATTTCAGTAGGTGTGGAGGGAAATGCATAAACTGAGAGGCACAGGTCCCCTGGCACCTAAAGTGCAAGTCTGCTTCAGTGAACTTAAACTAAATAGAGATTAACATTATAGAGATTAACATTAAACAAAAATATCCACCCACCCATAGAAATACTCTTATTTTTTTTGGCACAAAATTCTCTTTTCTCCACAGAAAACTAGTTTCCTGTTATCAGTCTTATGTGGGAAACAGTGTTTTTGGTGCAGTAAACCCATTTGCTGAATAGAAAACATTTCTCCCCTCAAAGAATCCCTTGTGTGCTTTTCTACAAGACTAATTCCTCCACAATACTTTGAAATGTTTAAATATGGGGAGAATACCATGAAAAACTACTCATGTTCTCTTGCACTGGCCATGCTGGCTGAGGGATTCAGGAAGCTGTCATCAGAAAAGATACTTCTTACAAGGTCTACCTAAACAGCAAACATAATGGTGAAGGGATGATGATGGAATCCCAGTAACTTTGCCAGTGCTAGCACCAGAATTCACCATTGTCAGGCATCAGCTGAGGACCTAAGGATGCATATAAGGTCCTATCTGTTTTAGCCCTCCTACTAGTCTGTTGCTTCAGTCTTACCTACATGCAGGCAGCCTTGCTGATCCATATCAACAAATTTGCTCTAGCAGTCTCAGTTAGGAGCATGCCTTTGCGAAAAAGGTCTTGATCAAAGGTACTCTGCATGGTATTGGATATGCTCACAACAATATGGTGCTGGTAGGAAAAGCCATGTCTCATAGGCCCAGATCCCTGGCATCAGTACACCTCTACTAAACACAGAGCAAACAGAGAAGCTGGGATGCAGGGGGTGGCAGATGTCTACATCCCTGCTAATTGAAATGGCTTGGTGTTCTGTAGGGATGGAAATAATAATTGAAAAATACTGCCTCACTCCCAAAATATAAACATTGAAGAACTGTCAGGAACCCTTGATGAGCAGAATCCTGAACTGATCATAATTTTCACAGTTTGGAATTCATTCTGTGCAAAATTCGCATGCAGATTTTTTTTAATGCAGAAATCTACATTTTCAATGCGGGAAATAGCATTTTATTATTTTCTGTTGTTTAGTTGGGCTTGTAGTTTTGTTGTAGTTTATGTATGTATGTTTTAGATGTGTATAAACATTTTGTGTGTGCTTGTGTTTATGTTTTGATAAAATAATTGTAAAAGATTATTTTATGTGCAGAAAAATAGATTGTTTCCTGTACAGAAAATGTGGTCTTCTAAGCAAAAAGCCACATGCAAATTTTGCATGGCATGAGGGCTGAGGAGAAAATAATCTTTGAAAATTGTGCAGTTTTCAAAGATATCCTCACAGTGGGAAAACAATTACTACAATTGCCCATTGTTTCCTTTGAGAATGAAATTAATGAAGAATTATATCTCATCTGTTTAGATATGATCATCTTCAGCCCTAATACAGCTCTGCTTAGTGGGTGACAGAAGCTAGATCTGGAAAGCTTCTCACCATTTTATACTTCCCACAATACCTTTGTGCCTAATAGAGTTAAAATGGCAGGTAGCTGTTTGCTCCTGTTACAGACTGCAACGCTGGTATTATGTGCTGCTCACCAGCAGTAGCACCTCTAGAAGGCAGTGATGTTATAGACTAGTGATGTCAGAGACAGTAGTCCAAACTACTAAAATTGGGGGCCAATGTTTTTTTCATTAGAAATACTGTAACTTCACTTCAGATATACTAAGATCCTTCTTTTCACAGTCAATGGTGACAGGTGACTTCCATGTCAGTGGGAAAGTAAATCAACTCAGTGTTTTTATCTGAAGTGTAGAGGAGCTTTTCCCTATCCTCAAAATAGGTTCACCATGTTAGTTAGCTTCATTAAAATTCAGATTAAAATTCCAAATAAATGTATCACGTCACTGCCAGGGAAACCACCAGCCATTGCTGCTCAGAAGTTATGGATGCATTTATTGTAGGTTGTATGCTACAAAAACTTGGGATTTGTAGTTTTATGGGGTACCAGCACTCTTTGGCAGAGAAGACTAGAGACCTCTCCTTCACATATGCATTTTGTATGAATTTTTCCCTTTTAAAAATCACTTCTGTACATAGTTTTTGAGGCAAGAACTCCATGAAAACATCTGGATAAACACAGAAGATGTACGCAGAGTAATTCCTTTCTCTTCCACATTTTAGTCCAGGACATGCAAAAGGCCAGTTTACTTAAAATTGAAGCCAAATGAAATTTCCCAGCATCCTTACTTTTAAATTTATTGTTATATGCCTTCAAATTATCTGATTTACAGAGACCCCATCATAGGATTTTCTTGGGCAGATTTCTTCAGAGAAGGTTTGCCATTGCCTTCCTTTAAATGATGAAAAAAATGTCACTAGCCCAAGGTCACCCAGTGGGATTTCATAGCTGAGCAAGGATTTGAATCCTTCTGTCTCAGAGTTCTAGTCCACTACATTATCTTGGCTCCTTTTATGTAAGCCCCTCTTAAAAATAACAATCTGGAAGATCACATCATGGTGAAAAAATTATTTTAAGCAGGCTCGGAATGATCTTATTTCTACTTTATATCTACAAATCTACTTCCTACATGCCTGATCTAACACAAACCTCTGTGTAGATGCCTGCACTGAATGAGGATGGAGAGGAGAACAAATCATGAAATCTGTTGCAAGTGAACCAAGTTGAGTGGGTTGGAAGTGAATGGTTGAGATAACAGATAAACTGTTGATGATTGATTGATCAGATATACTTAAGGACTGAACCAACCACAGTCTTCGACTCTGTGCAAGCTCTTTCAAGACAGCATGTTCTGTCATCCATGTGCTTGTAATATCTTGCACATTTGAATACTCTTTGAAGCTACTTGTGTTCATTGTGTAAATATATTGTGTAAAAAGATAAATGAGCCAGAGATGGAAGAAGGTGTTTGATTAGACACTGGCTGGTTGGGTACATTAGTTCTTTAAGAGGTGAAGCCCTTTAAGAAGCCCTGTTCAGAATCACACAGTCCAGCAGGTAAATGGGGAAATTGTACAGCTTGAACTGAAAATATAAATTTTGAGATCCCAATGGCCATGCAAGATTTAATGTCTTAAGAGACAAGAAATCAAATAATTGTTTCTCAAGAACTTTGGCAAGCCTCAACAGGATTTGTATAGCCACATCTCAACTGACACAATGAGAAGTATACCATGTTGATCTAGGTGTGATATAGTGATGCTGGCTCATATCCATAAACTCATCACATAGGATACTGATGATGAAGGAAAATGAGAGGAGCCCTTAGAGCTGCCTGTATTGCTGAAGCAGTTGCCATTATACAACATTGCACTGAATAACCTGATGCTTTAAAGGATGCTGGTAGTCTATAATCATTGTACCATTTGCCAAAGATGGCAGATGTAGACTGTTGCCTTATTGCAGAATTAATGCAATTTGAAACCACTAACTGTAATGGCTCCATCCTATGAAACCCTGGGATTTGGAGTTTCTTGAGGCACTAGAGCTCTCTGACAGTGAAGGCTAAATATCTCACTAAACTACAAATCCCAGAATTCCATAGCATTGAGCTATGGCATTTAAAGCAGTGTCAAACTGCATTAATTCTGTAGGGTAGATGCAGCCTCAGCTTCTGGCATCTCAGCCTCAAAGGAGGCAAAAAACATCTGCCAGAGACACATGTTTAGTTTAAGTAGACCATACTGAGCCAGAGGGGTATATAGTCTAACTTGATATACGGACACTTTCTAGAATTTTGAAAAGTTATTTTTTTGGACAACAGCTCTCAAACATGCCCAGATAGCATGGCCAAAGTAACTTTTACAATGGCCTTGCTTGGGAGTTGTAGCCCAAGCAAGTAACCTGGCACTTTCCTATATTCACTGTTATGTCCCATGGGCACTTTCTTGCCCTAGCCTAATTGTATTCCTTTCACAGGAGCTTTTTTCTTATCTCTTGCCTCCTTTGTACATCCTTTCCCCCCATCTCCAGGCTGTAGATTTGGCTGAGAGTGTAGTTGCAGAGCGACAGGGCAAGACATCTCCACTTGATTCCCAGGGATTCCCATAAAAGGCAGCATATGGAGGCATAAGCATTAGAAATCTGTAGTGTAAGTGCAGAATTCCTCAGTAAACATTTTTTTCTGATGAAAAGTCTGAGATTTCCCTTTTTCTTACAAACTCACACACCACAAATGAAACATAGGGTTACTTTTCTCTGAATATTTTCCACTGTCAGTCAAGAAACAACAGTAGTTCGGCTGTGTGTGTGTGTGTGTGGGGGGGGGGAGCAAAACCAAAGCTCCAGGTTCTTGTTGTCCCTCTCCCAAAAACCTGAAAACCAGATGAGATGATAGCTGTCACATCAGGTAATTGAAATGGGGGTTAGACAAAGGCAATCAGTGGCTCCTGGTCATGAGGGCCATACACTTTTTCTAGGATCAGAAGCTGTAAGCCTCTCTGAACACCAGTTCCTGGGGATAAAAGGAGCACGTGCAAGCTACTGCCTTCATGTCCTCTTTACTGTGGGCTTCCCCATACCATGTAAATGTGAGAAACAGGATGCTAGATGAGATAAACCTTTGAAGTCTTTGATCCAAGAGTGAGGTTCTTCTCAAGTTCTGGTGAGTAACCTGCCACTCCCATCCACCCATAGATGTTCCCCATGAGTCATTCTGATTCCAAGCACTGAGGTCAGAATGAACAAGTGGGAACTTCAGCAAAATCCTGCTATGTGGACTCAGCCTGCCATGCCCTCATCAATGACGTTCCTTTCTTCTTTCTCTCTCACTTGGATTTTTATCTCCCATTTCTGTCCATCCTCACAGTCACAGTCAAGCAGGAGTCTGTATCCTCACTGAGATAACTTGGATCTTCTCTCCCATAGGGTTGGTTGTTTTTTTTCCTCCTTAAGTGTTCCCCCCTTTCTTTTCTCCTTTAGTATTGCTGCTAGCCTCAGATTCTCAAGTCTGCTTATGGTTCCCTCCCTCAACTGAGTGGGTGGTGTAATGTGGGCTACAGAAATGATGGCACGCACAGTATGAACCTCGGAGATAGAAGGAATGATGATGAAAGTAGGGCACTCATTCCAAGTCCATAGTTGATGTATGTTATTCTAAACACATAATTTCCTTTTCCTTGGCACCAGATTAAGATTATTTTTATTAATTTATTATTTTTTTTAAAAAAAAACCTCAGTATTTAAACAGCCCAGCCTTTCTAAATGAAGACTAGAGGGAAATGATTATGCAGATACAAATGGAATTACCCAAGTTGGAATTTATCAAGACACTTTGAAGATAACACTCCCACTTCTGGCTAGAATTTTAAAACACTTAGGAGTTCCCAAATAAATGGAATGGAAAGTACTATTAAAATTGTTTTTCTAACAGGTGCCAGGGAACTGTTTTATTGACTGTGAGTGGTAGCAAAGGGCATTTCAACATCTTTCAAGAAGTGGAGCTTCATCGTTGACAATGAAGGGAACCGTGGCAATAATAACAACACAGATTTTCTGTCAAATCATTTTCATAGTAATCTTAAAGGCAGTTTTCAATTAAAAAGTATCACTCATTTGAAAGATGGCAGCTATAAATGCCAGTGAAGAAAAATCTGATTCTGTTGGAAATGATAGATTACAATATAACTTGCACTTAATATGGATGCTGTGCAGGAGCGTAGAGCCAGCATGCTGTAACGTTTTGAATGCTGGAGTAGGAATCTGGGAGACCAGGCTTGAGTCTCCATTCTGCCATGGAATACCTGATGGTTACCCTTGGATAAGTCAGACTGTCTCAGCCTCAGAGAAATTTAATGCTCCTTCCACCAAGTCAACTTTACAAAAAAACAAAAACCATGATAGATTCACCATAAGTCAGAAATGACCTGAAGATACACCACCACAACCACAATGCAGGTTTGTAGTTATGAAGGCAGCAAAATAAGGGTATTGTTTCCATGAAATTTTTCTTAGTCTCCAAATTTCTAGCATAGCAGAGTGTGAGACTTGAAAATCCTTCACATCTAGAACTCCTAGATTTTCTATGCATTCCATTGCTAATTTTTCCTGCCCCTTTTCTTTGGAAGCCTAACCTCTATATCTAAAAGCTCTGCTTGAAGTTTTTTAAGTTATTCTAGCATTGACAATTTGGGGATGGAAGGAAAATTTCATGGGGGGATTTTTATTTGGGGGGCAATGCAGTTACACCTCTATACATGGGCCTTCCAAGACTGCTTTTGATCTGCTCTGATGTATGTTGACCATCCTTCCAACTCTAGACTAATGCTTATAGGGCTGCTGGTGCTCCTTCCACTTTGATTCTCCAACCTCTCTCCCTGGAGAGTACACATTTATGCTTTCTTCTGGTGTGGCTAGGTGGCATGCTTGGCTCCTTGTATCTCCATGTAAGTTAATGAAATAGCAAAACAATGTAAGTTAGACAGAAGTAGGACTACTTTCTTCTTTCCCATCAGACAAATATGTGGTGGTCTTACAGGGAAAACTGTGCTTTCCTGGCCTGAAAAAAGGTTGAGGAATCATTCAGCTTCTCATTCTTCAAACAGGTTCTTCAGCATCTTTATTCAAGAAACTAGGAGCACCTGATAGTACTATCTGGGGACCTCTGAGTCTCTGACTGTCCCAGGGGTACACTTTCAGAACTGCTGAGTTATGTAACACCCAGTCAGTTTTGACAGTTTGCCCAAAGAATGGCCTGGTGTTTTTTTGCTTTGTTTTGTTTTAAAGGCAATTCTATTATCAGCAAAGTAAGGCACCTATCTCAGGTAGTAGTCACTGGGAAGTAGAAAGTAGCAAGTTTGGGAGAATAGTGACACATGACACATTGCCCCTTGTTATCTGTACTAGGTTGTCACCCAGAGATGTGGTGGTGAATACACTGAACTTCAAAGTAATTTGATACAAATAAAAATGCAAATATTTGCTTCTTGTTGTTAGTCAAGTCAATTCAGCTTATAGTACAGTGTCTGATCAAACAATAACAATAAAACCACATGAAAACCTATTAATATATCGAGAATCCAAGTGTATGCTCCAGCTATAGAGGAAGAAGAGAAAGAAATGGAAACATTCTATTATTATTATTATTATTATTATTATTATTATTAACATTTATTTATAGAGTGCTGTAAAGTTTGCACAGCACTTTACATAGTATGTAGGAAGAAACTGGTCAAATCTGGAACAGGTTGTATTGATAAATCATGTGATTTTATTTGCCATCAAGTCAATTTCAGTGTGTGAGGTATGGCAACCCTGTGAATGCAAGATCTCCAAGAGCCCAGGTAATCAGCTGCCCTGCTCAGTTCTTGCATACTCAGGGCTGTGGCTTCACTTGTTAAATCAAATCATCTATAATGTGGCCTTCTTCTTTCCCTACTGCCTTCAGCTTTACCAAGGGTTATGATATTTTGGGAGTCATGCTATCTTATAGTATGTCCAAGCTATGTACATGTTTGCCACATGTACAGTTTAGTCATTTTGTCTTGTTTTAGGTATTTGACTTATCTGTTTGAGGAGTATTATTACAAATAAGTATAATTTACCCATTAATAAAATCCAAATGGAATGTGTTTTATTTTGGGGGCATTTCCAGGCCTGGTATATGGCCCAGTGAAACTGCTGATGATGAAAATTTTGTCCCCAGACACTTCAAAGTTGCCCACTTGGTTTGTGGTCACACCAGAGATTAAAAAAGTTACCTTGGGGCCTACAACACATGGAATCCCCCCATTTAGCATACGGAGCACTGGTTGTTGTAAAAAGCAAAAAACAAACAAACAAAAAAACTTTTCCAAGCTCTGGTGGCCCTGAAGGCACAATGAGTTGTGAATGCATACTAGTACATAGTGGGTGAAATCCTACTTTGGGGGTTGTGTATGGCAACATTATGGAAATGAACCAAGACATCAAATGTGCAACTGAATGTACAGACAAATTTTCAGAATGCATGAATCAATTGTGCATCACACATCCACATGCATAGTGGCTTCACATGCTCAACTCTGACTCTGCAACCTTAAATATTCTGCACTGGGGGAAAAAGTCCAACCACTTCTGTAGGGGAACTTACAGATGTATAAGTCACAGTATGATTCCAGGCTATATCTCATACTTTGCTGCTCTGAATGGTTGACCACTACTGATTTAGAGAATGAAAACAGATTGAAGAATAAAGGTGGGGAACTTTTGATTATTATTGATTATAGCTCCCATAATATTGATTATAGCTCCCATAATATTGATTATTGATTATAGCTCCCATAAATCCATACCATTGGCCTGGATGGTTGGGGCTCCTGCAAGATGAAGTTCAAAATACCTAGAGGGCCAAGGTTTACTTGGCTCTGGTAAAGGGCTGATATTATAGAGACTACCGAGCTTATCATTTTGGTCAATAAGTCAGCTTACCACTTCTGGCTTTAATTCTGGATCCAGGATGCCCCAGGATGTTATCATAACTAAATCACCACCAATCTATGTGGAATGCCACCACCTGGATGCATCTCAGGTTGAAACTTCACTCAGCTGGACATTTTTTTTAAGTTGGAAGCTCCCTGACTTTGAAAAATTGGCCAGCTGAGTGAGGCTTCAACCCAGGATTCATTGGGTGGTGGCATCCCATTTAAATCCGTGGCAATTTAGTGATAACATCCAGGGCCATCCCGGATTCAGAACTGAAACTGGAAGAGGTAAGCCAGCTTATTGGCCAAAGCGATAAGTTCCTATGAAATGTACACGCAGTACAGTCAGCCCTTCTTATACGTGGATTTGCCTTCCTCGGATTTGAGCAAACCCGGAAGTTGTCCCCAATGGCGGTGTGCGTGCACGTGCGCCGCCATTGAGGACAAAAGACCCTGGCCTCCCATCCCCTTTCCCTCCCTGCCTCCCTCCTTCCCTGCCTCCCTCCCTCTTTCTCTCCCTCCCTTTCCCTACTTACTTTCCTCGCCGCTGCCGCCACCAACGCCTCATCCTCCCAGTCACCACCACATTGGGAAGGCCAAGTGGTGGCGGTGGCCTCCAGGCAGCCACCCGGCCGTTCTGCGATGGCGGCAGCGGTGGCAAGGAGGCTGGAGCATGGCCTCCAGCATGGCCTTCGGCCTCCTCGCAGCTGCAGCCTCCGCAGAAGGGCCAGATGGCCACCAACACCACCCAGCCTTTTTGTGGAGGCAGTGGCAGCAGCCGCAAGGAGGCCAAAGCCTGGCCTCCAGCTCGGCCTCCTCGCAGCCACAGCCTCTGCAGAAGGGCCGGGTGGCTGCAGCTGTGAGGAGGTTGAGTTGGAGGCCAGGCTTCTGCCTCCTCACTGCCGCCACCACTGCCGCCATCACGGAAGGACCGGGTGGCTGCCTGGAGGCCTCTTGGCCTCCACTGCCACCACTCGGCCTTCCCGCTGTGGTGGCGACTGGGAGGCCGAGGCAGCAGCGGCGGTGGCAGCGGCGACAAAGAAGGTAAGTAGGGAAAGGGAGGGAGGGAGGCAGGGAAGGAGGGAAGCAGGGAGAGAAAGGGGAGGGGAGGCCAGGGAATTTGTCCCCAATGGTGGTGCGCGTGCACACGCGCCGCCATTGGGGAGAATGGGACTTGAGCATACGCGGATTTTGGTATACGCGGGGGTGGGGGTCTGGAACGGATCCCCCGTGTATACCAAGGGCCCACTGTATTTGGATCTGCTTAATTCAGAGGTTCAATGTCTGGAAGCATGGAGTTAGCTTGAGTCCTGGAAATGAATGTCTTTATGAGAATACACACCAATGAAGTTTCATACAAACATATCCAAAGAGAATCCATCAGAACTGTGTTTCATGTAAGCAAATAACTTCCTGTCACATTTCCTCACTTTTGTCATCATGGCAAGGAAAGGATGTATCACAAACTTTGAGGACAAAAACCTTTATCCCCTCAACTTTCTAAAGCCTCTCTGGCGGGGTACAGACCGCCGCTTTGCGGCGGTCTGCCGCTGCCGCCAGTAGGTCCGCGGGGGAGTCGGAGCCTTCACACGGCCCGACTCCCGCGTGGACCGAAAAAGAAGCTCCAAAATGGAGCTTCTTTTTCTGTCGCATTTGCGACGTAGCGAGGCGCCAGGGGTGCGCTCGCTACGTCACAAGCGGCGCGACGCGTACAGACGCTCAGCGTCCGATACGCAAAGATGGCACCGGCCATGTAGAAGGGCCGGCGCCATCTTGTACGGACGGAGTCCGTACTAGGCCCAGGGGCGTCTATAAGAGACGCCCCTTTTTTAAAATGGGACGTCCGGAGGACGTCCCAAATGGCGGTGCAGAAAGCACCATTGTATTAAATGAAAGTTCAAAGGTACAGTTACTTTTTCCTTCCCTCCCAACTGCCTCTTTGAAAAATAGCCATTTATTCCAGCTTGCTGAAATGAGAAACATGCTCTTAGTCTACAATTTCAAATTGGCAGCTTTAGGTTTATACTGAAAGAGCTGACAGTTAACGCTTCACAATTGCTCTCCTAGTTAAATCTAGTTCTGCCTTCTACAGATATCTTAACATTGAAAAATGAGAGTGGCCACAGGATACACTGTGTCCATGAGTTCATTTTCAACATCTAGAATGCGTACTTGTAATGAGTATTTGTTTCCTTGCACTTACAAAATTCTATTAAATAAAAAATGGTCAAAGTAGCTGTTAAACCATAGCTGAATGGAGAGTGGCAATATATTATTTTGCTTTCAATTGGGATTCCTCAAACCTATCATTTGAAACTTATAAAATAATTTCCACATAAATTGTTTTCAAAGAGCTAAAGGATTTCAGGTTTCTCATCAAAGTCATTTAAAAAAAAAAGTGACCTGCTTTTGTGTGGTCTGAGGTACTGAAGTGGAAAAATCTCCTGGCAGGTCGCAGTTAGGGTGGGTTTAGGGTAGCCACTTGTGTAGAACCTGAGTAGACCACTGAATTAATCAGATTCACATGTGTTTAACTTACCATTCTGCAACTGATTCATTGGGTCTATACTTTCCACAACAAGGAATTGGGTTAAGAGCCAAATTGCAATGTTTACCACAGAAGTGGGCACAATCCTGAGCCTAGAATGCTATTCTGCCCTGCTTCATTTTCAGCCCCTTGAGAGCTCTAAGAGGCTGCAGTGGATCATCACAGTTGCCATAGCTTGACATGATTATGTGCCACTTCCAGTTGCCTTTCAGGCTTATTTCAGAAAATTCTTAGCAATATTGGCAGTGAGGAGTCTTACAAAGCAACATTCTTCAGCCCTGCAAAGGATATTTTAAATGTTTTCATGTATTTTTCTGTTGAAAAATGATACTTCTGCCCCAAAAGGCAGTGAGGTGGTTTCAATGGGGTTAGTGAGGACTTCATTGGAACCCCAAGGAAAGGGGCATCCACCATGGATGACATGATTTCCACAACTGATTTAAAGTATGCAGATTTATCTATTATTTTCTCATGATTTGTAATTGGTATGGCTGCTGCTGATTAGCTTCTGGGAGCAATACAAGGTGTTGGTTATGACCTTTAAAGCCCTACATGGCTTGGGCCCGAGTTACTTGTGGGAACACTTCTCCCTACATAATCTGCACTCTTAGAACATTGGGGAAGAATTTGTTGGAATCACACACATCCAGACTTACTTTCACTTCCCAGAAAACCTTTACTGCAGCTGCTCCAAAACTCTGGAACAGTCTCTTGGAAGAGAACCATCTTAGTACCTCCTTGGAGGCCTTTAAGAGGGCAGTTAAGATGGATCTCTTCCTGTGAGCTTACCTACCTGATCTCTTATAAGACATATTCTTCTAACTCTTTGACCTAGATTGAAACATCTGTCTCCTCTTTCACTTTGATAGTATCATCTTTAATTGTTATCTATTTTTATATTCTATTGTACTATATTGCTGTTTTTATCTTTGTGATTTGTATTTGTATATTGTATTGGGTTGTAATCCCGCCTCAATCCACCTGGGAGAGACAAGAAAACACAAATAATTTTTTTAATTATTATTATATTATAAGACTACCTGCAGGTAATCCTACTCCTGTTCATGTGTTTATCTATAATTTCAGAGAACTCTAAAATGTAAGTAAGCTAAGACTGACCTTTATGGAAGTCACAGTGATTCTTGTTCAACAGCACTTGCCCTTATATTTTATGTTCAATCACATTTCCCCACCACAGCCCCAATTTACCTGGTCCTGAAGTTGAACTACCCTGCCTGTACTATCCCAGATCACCCCGTAACTCTTTTAAATCACTAGATGCTCCCCAAGGCTTCAAGCAAGATTTTCTTCAACTTTTTGTGGAGATTCTTGAGATTGAATCCAAGTCCTTCTGCTTGCAAGACATGTGCTGTACCATTAAACAAGATGGCATTTCATGTGTCTAGTATTTTCAGTGTAAGGCCTAAATACCCTAAAGGCACCAGATCTTGCCTGATTTTGGAAACTAAGCAGGATTAGCCCTGGTTAGTACTTGGATGGTAGACTGCTCACAAATACAAGGTGCTGTAGCCTATATTTCAGAGGAAGGAACTAGCAAAACGACACCTGAGTATTCCTTGCCTAAAAACCTATCTAGGAAATCCATGGGGTCACATAGTCTTACTGGTATTTCCCTTGTTTTTCTCCACATGGGAAGTCTCACTGATAACTCCCCTCCCCCCACTTTTCCCCAGTTTGAAGTTTCTATTTACTGAAAAGCTAATGTGGATGTTTGGGAAAGACCTTTGCTACTTTATCATTCACAGAGGGATATGTAAGCAAGATAAAGAAAGCCTACTCTGAGTGTGGCAAGTATAAAGGATTACTGGTCAGCAATTAATAATTTTTATCCCATAAGCCCACATCTTCCACCCCATCAGCAAAACATGATTACTTCTTCTACAGAGTGCAAAAAGATGCAGGAATATAGATGTTGATCCTTTGTTGGAATATTAGTCTGTAAGGGACTCTCATTATTTTACACAGCAGTGGTGGACAAAGTGCAGCCTTTGGGCTACATGTGGTACCAATTTTGTGATTCCTGAATCCACCATCAGTCCTGTAAAACTTCCCATTCCTTGAACAATGTTGCACTAAACCATGAAGATCCCCCTATGTGTGATAACATGCAAGCTCTCGTTTTTGAAAAGTTGCTGGATAAACGCAGCTGGAACCAGGGTTGCATATGGGTTGCATTTGCCTGGCTGCAGCTGCATGCGATAACACCCATGTTTGACTTTTCAATCCTCTGTCTATCCTGGCAGGATTTCTGGGTGCAATAATCTCTTTAGTGTGTTGAATCTGCACTTGGGAGATCCAGGTTCTAGACCCCAGTGACTAATGAAACTCATGGGACAACAAGGGCCCAGCCATGCTGCTTCAATCTCTGTTGAAACTATCCCACAAGGAAGGTGTGAAGAAAAAGTAGGTGAATCAGTTTCACTCTTCATCCATGCTCCAACTTGCCACATCCTCTCATCGGTGACAAGAGAAATGACAGTGAAGTCCCACTGTGCACCTCTCTCCTTTCTCTTTAGAAAGTCTTCTGGATTGGGGGCAGGGGCTGTGGTTGGGTGCGGGAGGAGCCTCCCTGCAACAGTCTGTAGGCCTGAGAGTCAGATTTCACTCACGTCCATTCTCTGACTTGCCACATCCTCTCATCGGTGACCAGCGAAATGACAGTGAAGTCCCACTGTGTGCCTCTCACCTTTCTCTTTAGAAAGCCTTCTGGACTGGTGTGTGTGTGTGTGTGGTTGGGTGCAGGGGGAGCCTCCCTGCAACAGTCTGTGGGCCTGAGAGTCAGATGAGGCCAGCAGGGCAGAGATTCTCATCCCCTGCAATAAAGGATTGGACAATGTGGTCCTATCAAATGTACTATATAGGATAGAAGAATATGGCAACCATGGCATTAGCTCTACACACTGAACTTGAATGGCTAAAACATTGAGAAGATTGTAATGGGGACCTTGTTGACAAGCTATACAACGTGGAGACAAGCTAATTTTTGCCTTGAAGATATTTTTTTTAAAAAAAAAAAACAAAGCTGGAAATACTTGAAAAAGTGAAGTTGCTTTCCACTCCCAGATTGTGCCTGAAATGTAATGTGCAATCAATTTGGCCTCAAATACCATCAATCTCCCTTGCCTCTCAATTTCTTTTGGTGTGTCAGAGAAGATAAATGAACAAAAGACCAAGGAGCAGCAGTGGTTGCAAGGGGGTGGCAAGTAAGGAAAACCTTGATTCATAGTGCCAGGCATGGACAAACTCTATGCTACTTTACTGAATACAGAAGCCAAAAAAAGAAACAAAGGGGACAATGGCCTGACAATTCCCAAATGGAGGGTGCAGAAGGAGGACAACTTCAAAGTAAAAAGAGCAGCCTTAACCAAGAACAGTAGTTGCATTTCATATTGGAGCTCCTTAGTTTCTTGGGTCAGTATCCATCCCCCCTGCTGGATCTGAGTAAGATGGCTGGTTACTCTTTGTTGCTGTTGTTGTTGTTGTTGTTGTGTGTCTCCAAGTCATTTTTTGATTTATGGAGACCCCAAGGTGACTCTACCATGAGGTTTTCTTGGCAAAATTTGTTCAGAGGAGGTTTGTCTTTGCCTTTCTCTGGACATGTGGAAGAGTTCAGCAATCTGCATCTTGCTATGAGGACACAGCCAGATGCTTCTCCAATCCTTCCCACTCATCACTAATCACTAAAAGGCCATGAGGGTCACTGTAGTGCAGTGGTGAGTCATGGGGAGCTTCGGATACTATGCTGCTCTAAACATGAAGGGGTCTTCTAAGGTTCTGAATCCTCTCACAGCACCTTTGAGAGAGCCTCTCAAGCTCAGACTACACGTCAGAGAAGCTTTATCACCTTGGAGCAGATTCACCACTGACTTTGTATTTACACTGGCCAGAATATGCTGGGATGTTCTTGGAGTACAGTGGTACCCCGGGTTACGAAAATAATCCGTTCCGCGGCGCCCTTCGTAACCCGAAATCTTTCGCTAGCCGAAAAAGCCATAGGCGCTAGCGCTGGAAGCCGCGATTCCGTGTGAAAAAGCGCCGAAAAGCACCAAAAAATTTTTTTGTAAGCCGAAAAAAAAAAAACCTAACCCGGAACAGTTTTTTCCTATAGAATTTTTTCGTATCCCGGAAATTTCGTAACGCGGTGCTTTCGTATCCCGGGGTACCACTGTATTCTGGTCCTGGAGCTGCTTCAGATTCCTTTTGTTACCTCTGCACTCCTAGCAATGATGGGTAGCTGTCTACACATGTGGCCTGCTGTGTTGCTGGTATGAGTTGCTCCCTCTTGAGTTCAGAAACAAGGCTCTCAGCATAAATCACATGTCTGGACACCTCAGAAGGTGAACTCAGAAGGAGAGACTCATGCCAGTAGCCACTGTGCCAGGCTACAGCAAGGATGTGTGTGTACACAGCTGCCCAGCATCACTCCAGAATGCTCTGGGTTTTCTTGTAAAATCCAGAACAAAAGGTGAGTTTTTAAAAACTGGTTTAAAGGAGGGATAGGGCAGATTCAGGAGCTTAATGCACAACAATATAAAGCTCCTGACTTTGAAAAATGGTTGCCAAAGCTAATTCAGGGACCAGTATTGGAGCTGGGCTGTACCTGGATGGCAGTTTTGGAGGCAAAAGCCATGTGATAAAACCAGGGGGCATCCCGAATTTGGCTTGAAACTGGAAGCGGTAAGTCGTTTTATATTGCTGTGCACTTGGCTCATCAGTGTGGAACTGCCCTTATGCAGTGAAGACAATCTGCACTCAAACAGGGACGTAGCCAGGGGGGGGGTGTCCATGGTGTCTGGACCCCCCTTTCCATTAGATACAATGAATGGTGCGTGTCGCTGCACTGACACACCCAAGCCCCATTATAATGGTGGCACTTAGTCTGGACCCATCTCCCCCTTCCCAAAATCCTGGCTATGTCCTTGACTCAAATCTGGGATTTGGCCCTGTATCTGAAAATATAAGGATGGCTAGGTGGGGACCAGTTTATTTGGCCCATGTACACAAGCCCTTTATTTCTTTTCCAATGAGCTTGTACATTTGGTGCATGGGTTCTGCTCCTTTTGCTGACTAATGCCCTGGTTATTATAGATTGGGACCCCAAAGTCCAGCTCTAATAGTCCTGCTGAATACTCAGAATGCTACTGACCTTTCTGCTTACAGCTGATTTCTGGCATCTGGGCTGGGTGCATTCAACTTTTTTCCAGTCTCTAAGCTTCTGAATTCCAAGGATTTAAGGGCAAGCATGAGTCATGGCACTGCAGTGAGGCAAGGCTTTGCTCCTTAATAATCTTTAGCTGAAAAAGATCAAGCATCCAAGGGAAAAGGCTTTGGGAGTTGATGGCACATTAAGATAAGGGGGATGTGGCCAGATCCTTCTGACCCAGCTTCTGTAAGGGCGAATTGTAGTATCTTCTCAAAGACTTTGAAAGTTAAAAGACTGTAATTGATAAACTGAGCCTTGTGACCATCATTTACTTCGCCTTTCAAAAGCCTTTTGACAGGACTCCTTAGGAAGGTTGTTATCAAACACAATGCAGTAAGATACATTTTGTTATAACTCAACGGTCTTTGAAAATAAGTAGCCCATATTTTAAAAAAGAAAAAAGGAGAGAGAAGCCATAAAGAAAAGGGAAGAACTGGATGTTCTGGGGACTAATACAGTGTGGCTATATTTTTATTCATTTATTAATTAGGTTACTATCATGCCTTTCTTCTTCTGATTTCAAGATGGCAGTCAGGGCTGTCTTTTACCATACATCAAAGTGTCCTCAAAATTGCCCCATTCCCGTTCCCATAATGGGGAAAAATGTGTGCGATAAGCTTCCAATATACTCCTCTGGCTGTCTATGGTTACTATTCCTCCATCCTGAGGCATTTCAACAGGGACAACTTGCATCTCTGGTGTCACTGAGGTTAAGAATCTGTTCTGAGCCAGTACTTTAAAGAAGCTATGGAAGGTGATGAACTTGTTTTGGATACCACCTTAAACAACCTTCTTTGGACTAAATCCCAGAGTAGATTCAGCACCACAATGACACTTGGAGCCACCAGTAACCACGAGGGAGATTTTGTAGCTCAGTGGCAGAGCACAGACTTTGCCTGCAGAAAGCATCAAGTTTGATCCCTGGTATTCTAATATATTGCTGGCAAATTTCCTTTGCTGGAAAGCCTCAAGATCTACAGTGCGCCCGCGCCATACGCGGGAGCGCCATACGCGGCCTTGAGCATACACGCTCAAGCTGCGGCGCGCATGGGGCAGAAGGGGCAGCACGTCCCATTCAATTGAATGGGCGCGCGTGCCCGTTGCGCCCCGCGCCGCTGCGCACAAGCCCCATTGTTTCCAATGGGGCTCGAGCATAGGTGGAATTCGCATTACGCGGCGGGATCCGGAACCGATCCCCTGCGTAAGGCGAGGACGCACTGTACTGCCACTTACTGCATATTTTAGAAATGTAAAGTTTCCTTCGTGTTGCACAAACAGTCCAGAGTACTGAATCATAGCCTCCAATCTGTTACAATGCCTTGGACAGGATATATAAAATTATAACTAATAGCTGGAGCAAATTATTGCCCCACTGGCCAGTTACCATTTGTCTACATGCATAATAAAGATTGGAAAGATTGCTCTTTTTTGCACTACAACTCCCAAAATGGCTCTCACCATGCAATTATGGCTCTGTACACCAGCCATTAAGGCCAGCATGGAGGCAGAGTCAGGGCATGGTGTCCTCACAACACACTCTTGATTTCATCCCCAGTGCGCCCTGACATTGTGCGCCACTCCACACAGCATATAGCATCATAGCACTCCTCTGGCCATATAGTCAAAGGAGCACCATTTAGCTACCAATCAGCACCAAAGGAGCACCATATAGCCATGGCAACGGAGCAATGGCATCCTTTCTAGGGCGCAAAAAGGAGCTGCTTTTTGCAGCTCTTTTTTGCATCCTTGAAAGGCTAGATCAGGGCCATGGTGTGAAGTTGCCGAGGCCCCAATCCAGCTAGGAAAGGAGTGGCATAATGCTGTCTGCCCTTATGTCTCCATGTTTACTCACATGAGAAAAGTTCTTAGAATCATAGAAGCATAGAGTTGTCAGAAAGTCAACACAAAGAAGCAAGGTTTGTATCTTTTCTCTCAGCAGAGTAGGAACATAATTCTTTCTGCCATGGATAGAACATTTAACAGGAAAAGTGAAGGGCCAGGATCTTGCATGGGAAATGTAGCTGCTATGTCACAGCTATGCACTTTCTCCTGATTGAGTCCCTAATACCCACTTTAGAAGCCAGGCATCCAGTAGCGAGTGAAGGAAGTTGGTGGCATTGGTGAGCAGGGAGCTGATGGATGACATACATTCAGCCCTTTCCCATCAGTGAGCTGCAATGCAACAAGAAAACATGCCATCACACCATGGATTGCTAGCAGGTGAGGACTATACACCTCATTGTTCAGTGACCTTCTCACCAGTGCCTCAGAACTCCTTTGCTCAATATGGCTTTGAAGGTGGGTTAAGGGGCATTTGAAGTTGTGACAATGATGATACCACTGTAAATGGGAAATGGAATTTGCTGTTTATCACACCAGCCTGCTGTCTTGCCATAATCACACTAGTTTAAGAATGGAAGCATACCAATTTTATATAATTTCTTATCACACATTCCCCCACAATAGCACTGTGGAAATCTATGGTTGTGCGATCTGTTTTCTGCACTGCCAAATGCCGCCTTCCTGGAAGGGGGGGGGAAGCTGCCAAGTGCCTCCCAAAGCCAGTTGCTGTGTGAATGTGTACACAGCAGCCAGCTTCAGGAAATTGTTGGCAGCTGCGATCACTGCTCCTCTCACTTCCCAAAGCATCGGATGCATCTGCACATTCACACAGCAGCCCTACACTTGGGGGGGGGGAGTGATTATGGCTGCCAACTGTAAGCTGACTTCAAGAAGGTGTTGGTGGTGCTACTGCAGTGAGAGGGAGAGGGAGGAGCAGGGTCCTGCCTATTTACACCACATGACAATCTGAGTAGCAGAACTGCAGCAGAAGGGACCTATCACATAAAAGAAGTAATAGAATAGCAGCAACATTGGCTTTTTTCTGTCAATGGAAAGGTTCTCTATAGTAACTAATGGACTGCAAACCAGAAGCAGGGTGGACACAATGTTGTGTGATAAATACCAGCCTAAGACACTTTTATCTGGGTAAAGTTCTGCTTATATAGCATCATGTGATAAAGTCCTAAGGGGAGGATTCCAGCTCTATCTGTAAGAGATAAATATTCCCTCATCATGCATTGTGTTCCCAGAGAGGATTGCATCCATCCTGCTTGTAATTAATAAAGTTTTAAAACGGGAGAGAGCGACATAGAGTTAAGATGCAGATAGGCTCAAAGAAATAATTGAATCAGCAAAATGCAGCAACAAAAGGCAACAGACTTCACTTATGTGACATATGTGTTGCTAACCCCTGTGCTGAGCCCTAGAACAGACATGTTGAAGGGTTTCTGTATAATCTGACAGACTGGGTTTTTCCAGGCTGAACACTGCTTAGCTTTGGAGAGAGAATTACTTTGGCCATTTAGACCATTGCCAGCAGACCACACTCTTTGCACAGCTGGAAAGATGCACACAGCTGGTGTGAATTAGCATTGTTCCTTGCCCTCCTAGAACTTTGCTGATTTATGGTTATCTGGTGCAACAGCCATGGGCTGTTGTTGTCTTTTCTTTAAACAAGCTGCATGAGTTAACTTGTATCTGATAGCAAAACTTTTCCTACTTCAAATTTCTTCTGTAGTCCAGACACTAACAGAAGCTGGCAGCATATGAAAGGCAGAGAATGGCCACTGTTTTTAAGGGAGTTGCAGACAGCATGAGAACATCATTTTTAACAAGGCTCAGGGCCAGCCTAACCATTAAGCAGGAAGAGGTATTCACCTATTTTTGTGCCAGAAAAGTTCAGTAAAATCTTAGTTATTTAATGTATTTGTTATTAAATGCTGTCAGGTCCACCATGACTTATGGCAACCATATGAATGAAAGTTCTCCAAGTTCCCCCCTTTTTGATCACCTTGCCCAGTAATTGCCAACATTTCTTTACAGATGTACAGCCCCACTACATCTGAATATAAATACCAATTTCTTGGCAACCCCTACAACATATCCTTGAATAATTCTTATTTATATTAACTTTACCGGTGTTACATACAATTTCCAAATTAATTTATAACAATTTTCCTTTGCCTGTATAGATAATTTTTAAAAATGACATCAATTCCAAATATTTCCCCATTCTTGAACATTTATTATTTTTGCTAAGTCCTCCTCCCATATTGTCCTAAGATATTCTTCTTTCTCATTATGTTTTGATAATAATTTGTATATTTCACTTGTAACATCTTTCAAAAATTCATTTGCCTCCATACTATCTCTTTGCCTTATTATTTGTTCAAATTTCATATATTCTCTAAATTCTATAATTTTCCTATTCCAATTTTTTGTCCATTGTTCCAACTGAATACAATTAAACCAGGTTAATTCTATTTTTATTTTCCATTGTTTCTTAATATATTACTCAGTTTTTTTCATTGACTTATTTCCCACTGAATATAATTCTTTTCTTTCAGCATCATACATATCCTACCTGTTTTGTCCTTTATGACACCAATCATATTCTTCTCTATCTTTTTTTGTGTTGATCTTGCCAACATTTTACAATTTTTATTGCTATATTCAAAACACTTCTGTAAATATATCAATTTTTTCTGGACCTCATTTTTAATTTCCATTTCTAATTTTATTTTCCTGTCTTCCTGTCATCTCTTTACATTACATGCTTCCCTAATACAAATCCCTCTTGCAACTGCTTTCATAGTATCCCATAACACAGCTTGAGAAACCTCTCTGTTATTGATATCCCATATATTTTGCCATTCTTTCTAAATTTTACTCACTATATCTTTATAATTGAGTATTCTGGTGTTCAACCTCCATCTTTTTGCTTCTCTGTAGTCCTTTTTCACTATAAAATCCATATTAATTCAAGCATGGTCTGTAATTTTTATCCCTTCTATTCCTGGTATTTAATACCTTTGGAACCATATTTTTGAATACAAAAATAAAATCTATTCTAGAATAATTTTTTATGAACTGCTGAATAATAACTATATTTCTTTTCATCCCCTTTAAACAGTCTCCATACATCTTTTAATTCTTTTCTATTTATCTTATTGTCTTATTCAGGGGTGTAATATTATTAAGTCTATCCCTTGTTGTTGGGTCTGATTTTATCTTTGCACTTATTCAAAACCATATTAAAATCTCCTGCCATAATTGTATAATTTCCCGGCATATCCTGCATTTCCTCAAATACTTTTTCATAAAATTCTCTTTGATTTTCATTTTGAGCGTACACATAATTCTTTGCATATCATCATCTGCATATCTTAAATTGTTGATATTCTTTCCTCCAATTTTCACACCTTCTTCCTCTAGTCCTGCTTTATGTATCATATTTTCAGCATACAAGTTAAACAGATGGGTTGATAAGATGCAGCATTGTCTGACTCTCTTGCCAATTGCAAACTATTCCATTTCCCCTATTCTGTCCTCATAGTAGCCTCCTGTTCTGAATACAGGTTACACATCAGGACAGTCAAATGTTGTGGCACATCCTTTTCTTTAAGAGTGATTAATAGTTTGTCATGATATATACAGTCAAAGTCTTTGCCATAATCTGTAGAGCACAGGCGGATTTTCTTTTCGAATTATTTAGTGCACTCCATTATCCAGTGTATATTTGCAATATGGTCCCTAGTGCCTCTTGCTTTCCTGAACCTAGCATGGATATCCGACATTTCTTGGTCTAAAAAAGACAAAAGTCTTTGTTGTAGAATTTTGAAAATTATCCTAAGGTAATTTGCAGTAGAATCTCAAAAAACAAAAACAAAACCCCAGCAATACAAGAAAACCTGTATAAATGGAACAGCAGAATTAGGTGGCCCCTAAATCCAGCTTTTTGACTGGCATCTGAAGGGTCACAGAGTTTGAGTATCCCACAAAGATGACACTCAGGCTGTGCAGACCGGCCATTAAGGCCAGCCTGGTGCAGAGTTGTGGCATAGTGTCCATACAACACATGCTCTGACTTTGCCCCCATGGCAGCGTGACACCGCAGGCTGCTTCACATGGCACACACCATCACAGTGCTCCTCTGGTGCTGCATTTACATGACACAGCACTAAAGGAGCACCTTAAAGCCACAGTGCCATGGCTATTGCGACCCTACCTCGACCAAAAGGATCTTGAAGCTGTAGTACATGCTCTGGTAATCTCTTGTCTTGATTTCTGCAATGTGCTCTACATGAGGCTACCCTTGTATCAACTTTGGAATCTCCAATTAGTGCAAAATGCGGCAGCCAGGTTGGTCACTAGATCCTCGAGATTTGACCACATAACACCTATTCTGAAAGATCTACACTGGCTTCCAATTAGCTTCCGGACACAATACAAGGTGTTGGTTATTACCTTTAAAGCCCTACATGGCTTGGACCCAAGTTACTTACAGGAACGCATCTCCCTATACAATCCGCCCCTCACTCTTAGAACAAATGGGAAGAAATTGTTAGAGATACCAGCATCTAAATATGTTTCTACTTCCCAAAAAGCATTTAGTACAGCTGCCCCCACACTATGGAATGGACTCCCAGAGGAGATCCGCCTTGCTACATCCCTGGAAACTTTCAGGAAGGTGGTTTAGACAGAGCTTTTTTGACGTGCATACCCACCTGACCTTCTATGAATTACAGACTGTTTCTGTATGGAACGAGAGCATCTGACCCCATGATTGTTGATTTTATGTTTTTAACTGTGGTTTTAACTAGTGTGATAATTGTAATGTTTTAATTGTATTTTTTAAACTCTGTTGTGATCCCGCCTCGATCCAATTGGGAGAGGCGGGAAGATATAAATAAACTCTATTATTATTATTATTATTATTATTATTATTATTATTATTATTATTATTATTATTCCTTTCCAGGGTGCAAAAAGGAGCTGTCAAATCGGGGAAAGGCCTGGAAAGGTCAGATCAGGGCTGCAGCATGTGGTTGTCATGGCCCCAATCTGGTTCACCTAGAGGTGGCTGCAGGCCTCCTCTTAGGGCCAGTCTGCACAGCCTCCCTGTTGCTGAAAAGTCCTGAATAGTATCTACAGATGCATATGAGAAAATGTAGGGGGCAACATGAGGCCTTAAGATTTTGCATTCATCGTGATCTCAGAAAGTATCTGAAAATTTGTCAAGTGATTCAAAGCCCATTGTTTTATGATTCACTGCTGTGACTCTGCTTGTGTGTTGTCAGAAATGTATAATGAACAGCATCTTATTTAATCAATGTATAAATAGACAAAATTATTCTTGAAAGTAGCATTCCATGGACTGCAAAGCCACAGGCAGGATCAGGAGGACTACTTCAAATAGCAAATTGACATAAATAAACACATACTGAAGCTTTGTTCATGCCCAGTGTTCTTTCTTGGTTCTGTCAAAACAAACAGACACATTCATAATGATGATGAATGCCCACCAAAGGCTAAAATAATGTGTAAGTTTCTAATTTGTTTTTTAGTTCCCCCAAGTCTGATGAGGAAGGAAGAGTGTGTTTGCACGCACACAGGGATCTATATGCCCACAGATCTCAAACATCATCAAACTCATGCTCAAATATTTACAGCATGTTTATACTCATGACTTCATCTCTGAACAAATTGTTTGACCTTATTTGCAAATTCCTAGTGCAAGGGCTCTCTATGACAGATGATCTTTCAGGGGCAATCCGAACACAGGAGTGAAAGTGAAGTTTGGCGGCTGTATCTCTCTGCTTTGCCCTATTAAAGAGCACTTGATGCTCTAATAAGAAAGCTTGAATTCAGCCACTATGACATGCTGAGAGGGGAGAGACAGAGCACGATCCCTTTTAAACCCTTGCTAGAACTGCATATCCTTCATGGGTCATTTTGTGTGATCCAGCAGTGATGACAGCCTGACAAAGAATATAGCAGAGCAGTTGAGATTACCCAGTCACTGAAACCACATAATTAATGTACGTTTGTACTGCAATAACAAACACTTCAAATGTGTATGGACTACAGACAAACTTTGTTCACTTCTCTTGCTAAAGAAACCAATCCTACTCCAAATAATTTTCTTTGGAAGTGTCAACCAATCTTGCTGTAAGTTAAGGGGTGATATTTAAAAAGATGAAGAGTGGCAAAGTCTGGGCACCTTCTCTCAATTTTTTAGAAAAGTATGAACAATACCAGTGGTGTCACTAGGGGGCTGCAGGGGTGCCGACTATACCAGGGGACACCCTAAGGAGGGTGACACCACTGTTCCTCAAACACCTACCTTTTGGCAGAAACAGGCTGTGGCATTCACCTACTTCCCTTTAAAATGCTTTATGAGATGATGGGAGTGGGGTGAAACTCAGTTAGAGGAGGCTGAGTTGGACAGGTTGTGGAATTTTTTAAAATTAAAATTTCAAATTTCAAATGTCAAAAATTTTAATCTTTTTTGAAATTTTAGAATTTTTAAATTCTTTTGAATTTTTTTTAAAAAAACATATTTTAACCAAATCTTCACTATCTACATATGTAAATACATTTAGGTTGTGTGTATGATACTGTAATTTGAAGGTTTAGTTTTAATATTGCTTGTTGTTTATGCCACAACTATTAGCATTACATTCACTGATATATGGGAATTGCGATTTACGAGTAACATTTGTGCAAAAAATGATTAGTGAACTGGCAAGTTATGTGTATTTCCATCAGGAACAGCCTTGTCATTCAGTCGAATGTGACAGTCATCTTATTATTATTATTATTATTATTAACCTTTATTTATGAAGCGCTGTAAATTTACACAGCGCTGTACATGCAATCTTTTTAGTTAGACGGTTCCCTGCCCTTGGGCTTACAATCTAAAAAGACATGACACAGAAGGAAAAGGGAGACATTATAAAATGGCTGTACATTGTTAGTTATTCACTTTTTTATTATTGTAGTTTTGATCACCAGAGTTAGGAAGAGGTGCTTTTGGGGTTTCTGCCTTATGTGGCAAAATGCTTTGGTCGGTTTTGAGTGATACACACCTTGTGAAAACAGAAGGGAGAGACAATTGCCTCAGGCAGAAAATGTTTTGAGATGGTCCTAGTTTTCATTAAGAACATAAGAAAATTCATTTGAAGAATTATCCATGGTAAATAACCCCAGTAAATGATACTGGAAGCAGACAGTTTTGAACACAAATGGCTCTGATAAAAAGTCATACCTCTGTTAAGTCAGTGTTTGTAATCTGCATGACGAACAATAAAATGTATATCTTATCTCCTGCGGCATTTTCCATGGCTTCAGACTGACAGCTGAGCCAAAGTGAATATGTACTTTGTACGATAAGGGCGACATATGTGGCATGTACATTGCACATTGTCTGGATTTGGGAATGTGTTGTTTCCTGTCTAATGATGCAAGGCAGGTTTCTCCTGAGATATATTTCCAGTTCAGTTACACTGAATAGAAACTAAGATGTATAATATTTTGACATGTAACCCATGTTATTTTCAATAGATGGAACAAGAAGACTCCCAGTTTGTTCTTCCACCCCAAGTTCAGTTGGCAAAGCTTTGAATAAAAACCAGTTGTGAACTTTAAAGAAAATCAGTAGCAAAACTCTAACTTGTCACTGCTTAGCAAGACTGTTCCTACTAGAACAAACAAAATAAAGCATCTCAGGTACACAGAGAAGATGTATGTGTTTTATTGTGGTCCTCTCTTTACATGGAATATAAAACAAGAAAACAACGCTGAAAAGTCAAGCATGCAGTTATATTATTAATTAATTTGTTTTATTTGTATGCTGCCATTCCAACTTCAACCCAAGAGGGCTCACAAATGTTTAAAAACAACAACAATAAAACATTACAGTTTTAAAACACAACTAAAACACTACAATAATACAAAAAAATGTAAAATACTTTAAAGATAATTGTTAAAAATATAAAACCATTAAAAAAAATACCAAACACACCTCAGTAAGAAGCTTCTCTGGGCACAATTATGTATTAAAAACCTGCTTGAAAAGAACTGTTTTTTGCCTGCTGGTGAAAGGAGAGCCAGTATAGTGAAGTGGTCTGAGGAGTGGACTGTAGAGAACAGGGTTTGAATCCCTGCTTGGTCATAAAACCTGCTGGGTGACCCTGAGCAAGTCACAGCCTCAGAAGATAATAATAATAATAATAATAATAATAAGAAGAAGTTTTATTTATAGACCACTATTCTGCATTGATCATAGCGGTGTACAGTAAAAATTGCAATGACAAATACAAAATACAGGATAAAAATTGCAATACATAAATAAAACTTATAACAACATTCCAAAAATACACATTAAAACCATACATGGCAATATCAAACCCCCTCTGAAGAAACTTGCTAAGAAAACTCCTTAGGGTCACCATATGTCAGAAATGACTTGAAGGCACACACTAACAACAACAATGAAAGAGGAACTGAGAGAGATCCAGTTTAGCCTCCCGAGGAAGGGAGTTCCAAAGGTTGGGAGCAGCCACTGAGAAGGCTTTCTCCCATTTCTTAACCAAACAAGTCTGTGATGAGAGAAATCTTTCCACTGAAGATCTTAGGGTTCTAGCAGGTTCATATAGGGAGATATGGGCAGGACTCAGACCGCCCAAAAAGGGCAGTCTGCCACCTCTTCTTTTTCTGCCGGCGGGAAGCCGTAGCGGATAAACCACATGGCTTCCCATCGGCGGAAAAAGAACCCGTGAAAAGCGGGTTCTTTTTTCATCGCATTTGCAATGTCCAAGTGTGCAAATGGCACACTTGTGATGTCACAAGTGCGACGCGACGTGCGGACGCTATGCACCCATCATGTTGTAATGGCGGCACCCATGTACACAGGGCACTGCCATTTTGATGCTGCTACGATGTGCGAGGTTTGTGGGGCATGCGGTTGCGCCGCCCTCGAGCAACCCTGGCATGAATCCAGTCCAGACCAAAGCGCCGGTCTGGATAGCACCATGGTCTTTCAAATAGTCTGAACTTCTGCCAAATGGTGTTTTATAGATCATAACTAGCTCTTCTGGAACCACTGGCCCATCCTTTGGAGAGTGTTCCATATGTGGTTTGGGTGATAATTTTAACTGTATCTATGATTGTGGCCAGAAGTGTAACTGTGCATATAGGTGCCATCCAAGATGAGGACAAAAGAAGATGCCTAAGACTTTGCATAAAATGTGCACATGCTAATGAATTAGCATTGATTCACATTCAAAAGTAATAACTGTATTATTATTATTATTATTATTATTATTATTTATATAGCACTGTAGATTTGCACATGCTGTACATAAAACAATAAATATATAAGAGTAAGCCTGCCTATAGCGTACAATCTAAGAAGAAATATGGTATATAAGGAGCTTATCTGATGAAGAAATAAGCCGTTTTACCTCTTCCACATTCAGTTCATGATCTGGGATGCCCCCGGATGTTATCAGACCAAATCACCACCTATCTAGCTGCAGTGCTGCTGCCCGAATGCATCCAGGGTTGAAGCCTCAATCTCCAACTTTAAAAAAATGCTGGCTGAGTGAGGCTTCAACCTGGGATGCATCTGAGCGGTGGCATCGTGGCTAGATCAGCAGTGATTTAGGTCTGATAACACCTGAGGGCATCCCGTATCCTGAATTGAATGCGGAAGAGGTAAGCTGGCTCATTTCTTCATCTGATAAACTCATAAGAAAGGGGAAATCTGTGGTCAGATGACTCATGTGTCTTGCTCACTTTGTAGACACCAGTAGTTGATGGGTGACTTCAAATCTTCCTCTTTTCCCTTCTGATGGTCAGCTCTTCAAGCAGAGGATGCCATCAAATAAAGGACACTCCTCTGACATCCTTTCAGACATAGGATTGTTCCCTGTGAAATAGGACACATGACCATGTTTTTTGTCCCAGTTGCCCCACTCAAGTTATAGTACGTTTAGGATATCTAGTTAGCATGAGAGTCTGCATTCCTTCATCTCCATTACTGTTCATATTGATCTCAGGACTCTTATGTTTTAATGAGTGTATATAAGACATTTTTAGAGGGAAATATAATACCAGATAAAGCATTCCCGGTCCCCAGTCTGGCACTGTTTTAACTTTTATAAGTCTCTGCAGCTTTATTCCTAACGAGTTATACTTGGAAATGCCTGAAAAATATTGAGACCCCCTTTTTAAAAAGTGTCAGTTCTATAAATCCCATCCTTTTCCGACAGAAAGGCACAATCCAGTTTTTGTTCCCACCACATCTATTGATCCAAGGTCAGCTAGAGTTTTATGTGGACCTGTACATCTAAGGCAGGAAATATAACATAGCTGAGCCAGATTCTAATCTTAATGGTACTGTTTGGAGATGAAAATTATTCTGCATTATCCCTATGTAGCTTTCATCCGTGTTTCCTTCCCTAATATTACCTTTTGATTAATTGGATAACAGGATATCATTAAGTGACTAAATGTCTTTCTAATGAAAGCAACTAGCTTATTTTCAAGTGCTATAAATTACTGGGGTTCATATTTCTAGTTCTTTATTTGTTTTATTCCTCTATTTTTTGCTTTTTTGTTGCTCTTTTCATGCCCTACAAACATTACTAGTCATATGGTTCTCTTCGGGGTTGTACAGACTGGCCTGTACATGCACTAAAGTTCAGCTAGGGCTTAGTGTTCACTCGCTGAAAGACCTTGTTGTGCCACCCGGCCACCATTATGGTGTGCACCCATCCGCACGTATCATGATGACAAATGGTGCTGCGCACAAGGAGCATCATCATGGCATGGGAGCTCATTCCTCATAGGGCTTGGTTTCAAAACCTCTGATAATTTTGGCTGTGTGTAAAGGTAGCACTCACATCTTGAGATCCCTTCTGGAAAAGATGGTCTAGGTCAGTGATTCCCAACCTTCCTAATGCCGCGACCCTTTAATACAGTTCCTCATGTTGTGGTGACCCAAACACATGAAATTATTTTCATTGTTACTTCATAACTGTAATTAAATAGATGTTTTCCAATGGCCTTAGGTGACCCCCATGAAAGGGTCATTCGACCCCCAAAGGGGTCCCGACCCACAGGTTGGGAACCACTGGTCTAGGTCCTGTGTTCTGGAAACACAGGACCTACCTGTTCATGGCAGATGTTGTTATTCGTTCCTTCATTTCTAATGTATGATAACCCCAAGGCAATTATATCATGGGGTTTTCTTGGCAAGATTTTTCCAGAGGAGATTTGCTATTGGCTTTCTCTGAGACTGAAAGACAGTGACTTGCTCAAGATCAGATCATGGGTTTCCAAGACCATGTGAGAATTTGAACCCTTGTCTCTTGGTGTCCAGGTCCAACACTTAAATCGCCATACTCTCTCATGAAGTATTCAAATTAGGGCTTTCTGATGTGTAGCTCAGGCTTCTAGCCATTATGCTATTTAAGCCCTCAGAAGTTTTTTAAAAAAATACAATAGCAAAAGCTTACTCGTTCCATTTGTATCCTGCCTTTCTTCCAATGAGCTTGGGGCTCTTCTCCTCACAACAACCCTTTGAAATAGGTCAGACACAAAGAGAGAAAGATGGGCGCTAGTTGAATTCCATGGCTGAGTAAGGATTTGAACCTGGATCTTCTAAATCACAGTCCAGTTCTCTAACCATTATAGCACACTGAATAAAAATGCTGTTTACAATGAAACTAAATCTTAGAAAATTAAATTCTGCTGGATCAGAGTGAATTTAAGGCATTTTTTCCTGCATCCTTTTGCATACTAGTTGCATTTGAGAACAAGGGCAAAGCTTTTCCCAAATGCTGTTCCTCTGTGACTTATTTGCAGAAGCCACCATCACTTGTTGTCAAGAAATTATCATCCTCCATGAATATGTCTAGTCCCCTTTTAAAGCTTGCTTAGGCTGCATCTGCACTGTAGAAATAACACAGTTTGATACCACTTTAACTGCCATGGCTTAATGTTATGGAATCCTGCGATCTGTAGTTTGTTGTGGCACCAGACCTCTCTGCCAGAGAAGGCTAAATGTCCCATATAGCTACAAATCCCAGAATTCCATAACATGGAGCCATGGCAGTTAAAGCAGTGCCAAACTACACTATTTCTGCCGTGCAGAGGCAGTCTAAGTTGAACAGTTTCTGCATCAAATTCTATGTATGCACAATAACAAGTATAAATACATCAAGGCCATGTAATAAACATACTTTCAGATATGTACCATATACATACCCCTATATTTGTGTGGGAATACTATGTATCTGGGATGTTATCTGGGATCTTATTGTGCAGTTTTAAAATAAGCTAATGGAAAGATTCCACAGTAAGGAAACTATGGTTCCACATTAAAAAAGGAAATAAGCATATGTGTCATGTACATTTGCAAACATTTGCATCAAATGGCACAGTACATTTGATGAAGCCATATTAAGTATGTCTAAAAGACTGGGCTATCAAAGGGGGAAGATTGGTGCCCCACATGTTTGAAATCCACACATCATGGTCCATGTGGTTCACATATGTGTAGTGTGGCCATTTCTTTTCTTTTCTTTTTTTTTTTTCTTTCTTTCTTTTTTTACAAATCATTTGTATATTCTTTGGCTAGACTCCTGTGTTTAAATAATTGTGGAAGCAACATAACACAGCTGTATTTAGATTGTTTTCGGTTAATGTGTAGGATGTATAGATCCTCCCCCCTCGAAAGCTGCCCTTTTCACAATAAAGAAATTGTACATATGGCTGGAATGCACACTTTTGCCTTGATAAAATCTTTTGGTCCTTTTCTGGTGCGGAAATAAAAGTCCTAAATGTATGAGAATGATGCCAACTCAACATTATTAAAGACTCTAACAGTCAAGGCTGAAGGTGCTATTCATTACTGAGATATAAAAAACAAGCCTGTCTGCTTGGCAGAAAGATCGACTCTAGAGTTGTTTCTAAAATTAATAACATCTTATTAAATAAAATAACCCATACGTTGTGATAGAGTTACTTGAAGGTACATGGCCTTTACCAGTAACATTTGTTCTTTCCAAAAGGTGTTCAAAGAAAAGACCTTGAATAGAATATCTAAGGATGGGTCTGGGGAATGTAGGAAATAGGGATGTAGGAAATAGGAAATGCAGGTTGGAAAAGTTACTTTTTTCTAAGCTTTGAAAATAGTAAGATGACTGCTTATGTATCACAAAAAAAGAGGATAAATTTCTGTAACATTTGCATTTGCTACTTTCTTGATATAGATGTGCATTCAACTTTTGAAATGACAACATTTCTATTCAACCAGTCCAGCAAGCCCGCAGTCTTGGTTTTATCTTTGACTCTTCTCTGTCGTGTATCCCTCAGATCCAGACCACAGCCAAGGCTTGTAGATTCTTTTTGTACAATATTGCCAAAATCCGACCATTTCTCTCTGCCTCTACTGCCAAGATCCTGGTCCATGCCTTAGTGATCTCATGACTTGATTACTGTAACATCCTTCTGGCAGGGTTTCCTCTTTCTCACCTCTGTCCTTTAATCTCTGTCCAGCATTCAGCTGCATGCATTATCACATCTGCCCACCGCTCTGACCACATCTCTCCTGTGTTGGCATCCCTTCACTGGCTCCCCCTCCCTTTCCGCATTCAGTATAAGCTCCTGCTGTCGACATTTAAAGCCCTCCATGGACTGACCCCTCCTTACTTATCAGACCTTATTTCTCCTCACCTTCCCACCAGAGCCCCCCGTTCTGGTAGTCAAGGTCTGCTGTCCCAGCCCAGGATTTCCTCTGCCCCATCCCGGATTTGCCCCTTTTCACTTGCTGCCCCTCACTCCTGGAACCTTCTTCCCCCGCAAGCAAGAGCCATCCCTTCTTTAACCAGCTTCAAAATGGAGTTGAAAACCATCCTGTTCAGAGAAGCCTTCCCAGGCATTGCATAATTGTCGCTTACTATTTGATGTTCTTTTGGTGCCTGTTTATCGAACCATTTCCTGTATTGCTATGTACTGTATATGTATTATCCTACTTGAGAGTATGTATTTTCCCTGAAAGAAGATTAACCATCCATTATGAAGCCAAGCCCTCCCTTCAGTCGATCTGCCTTGGTCCAGGCCTCGGAGGTAGAGAGGAACTGCTGGACCTCTTACTCTTTCCCTCCACTACTCCCTTCTCCTTTTGTGTCATGTCTTTTTAGATTGTAAGCCCGAGGGCAGGGATCCGTCTAACTAAAAAGATTGCATGTACAGTGCTGTGTAAATTTACAGCGCTTCATAAATAAAGGTTAATAATAATGATAATAATAATAATCGTGCATCAGTCCTGCATGCATTACCTCTGTGGTAGAAAAAACACATATCGTTTGGGCTTCTATCTTGGCCAAAGATGGGAAAAAAATATTTTCTGAGTTTCCAGAATGTCCCAGCCAGTATGTCTGCTGGCCATATTGGTTAGGAGATTCTCAGAGCTCTATCCAAGCTGTTAGTCAACCTTCCATCAAATAAGTCTTTAAAATCAAAATTAAAACCACAATCTTGCACACATTTACCTGGAAGTAAGTCCTATTGTATTCACTTGTATTTACATTAATGTAGATATTTGTGTGTGTCATAAATGTTGAAAATGAGTGAGCACACACATACATCCTGGAAATACTGCTAATCTAATCTATAGGCCCAATTCCCAGTTTCTTTTTAAATGGAGGGGATATGAATAATTTGTCAGGCATAAGAAGCTTTCTGGTCAAAGGCTAGCCAAGCTGTGAGAAGATTGATAGTTAAAATTTGGGAGTCAGCTAAGAAAAATAAATGCAGGAGAGCAGTAGGGTACTTAGGCCAGTGGTTTCTGTCAAGTGTTACAAAATGGCCGTGTAATCAAACAATAGTGGGATAAAGAAATATTCTGAGTGACTGTTCCATACCCCACTTTTCTTTTGGGTCAAGATTTGAGGCATGATCCCCATGAAAACAGGGGCCAGTCAATGGTATCACTAGGGTTGTGTCACCTAGTGCTGGAACTCATGGTATTACCCTCCACATGACTTCCTCCCATATCACACCATATATTATCCTTAGTAATGTTGTGGTTGTTGTTGTTTTTGTTGTTGTTATTATTATTCTCATGTATCATATTTCCAATATATCTACAGTGCAATAATAATAATAATAATAATAATAATAATACACTGAATGTAATTGGAATAATTGTGACATAAACAACTAGCAAACTTAAAACTACAGTTTTTTGTGGGTTTTTTGGACTATGTGGCTATGTTCTAGAAGATTTTCTTCCTGACGTTTCGTCAGCATCTATGGCTGGCATCTTCAGAGAATGCTTGCCTGGAAAAAGTGGGTACACACACACACACACACACACACACACACACACACACACACACACTGTGTGAGCCTGGGAATTCAGGAGTGATTTGCATGGGTATTGTTCTGTTGCTGATGGCAGGCCTTAGGCTGGGAGGCTAATGCAAAAGAGGATTAGTGTCTGCTAACTGGTGATCATTATCTGCTGGGAAAGCCCCTGACTCTGAATGGTTTCCCATTTGCATTTGCTGAGTCCTTATTTTGCTATTCCTCAGGACTGGTAGCCAAATTTTGTTCACTTTAAGGGTTTCTTCTTTCCGGTTGAAATTATCCAGATATTTGTGCATTTCAATGGCTTCCCTGTGCATCTTGACATGGTAGTGGTTGGCATGGTCCATGCAATCCGCCCCGCACTCTTAGATCGGGTGAGAGACATCTTTTAAGAGTTCCAGATGCTAGATATGCTTCATCCCGGAGGGCCTTTTCTGTTGCAGCCCCACAGCTCTGGAACTCCCTCCCCAATGAACTCTGTACTAGCACCTCCCTTAATACTTTTAAGAAGGATCTGAAGACCTTCTTATTCCTCCAGGCTTTTCCCCCGTGAGCCTTGTTTGTTATTCTTTTCCCCTTGGCGATGTTTACTATGTATTCCACTCTACACAGCCATTTGCTTGGGGTGCTGTTGGATTATTATTGTTGTTGACTGCTAATTGTTCTTAACTGTTGTAATTCTGCTGGGGGGGTTTGGGGCTCGTGTTGTTTTAACTGTTTTATCTTTTATTGTTCACCGCTGTGATCCTTGGAATAGCGGTATATAAATTTATTATTATTATTATTATTATTATTATTATTATTATTATGGTCCAGAATTTCAGTGTTTTCACTGGGTATTTTATGCCCAGGATGGTTTGTGGCATGTTCTGCTACTGCTGATTTTTCTGGCTGACCCAGTCTGCAGTGTCGCTACTGCCTTCTACCTTCCCTGGCATTATAGTTTTTTCTAGTGAGTCATGCCTTCTCATGATGTGGCCAAAGCACAGCAACCTTAGTTTCATGACCTTGGTTTCTAGGGAGAGTCCATTTTTTAATCTCTTTAATGGCCCATTTCTATTTTTGGCTGCCTACAGAAGTCTCAGTACTTTGTCCCCTATCCTCCAACATTTTGCAGATGAAAACCAAGAAATATATATACCCACTTTTTTCAGGCAAGCATTCTCTGAAGATGCCAGCCACAGATGCTGGCAAAACATCAGGAAGTAAATCCTCTAGAACATGGCCACATACCCCGAAAAACCCACAAAAAACTATGGATGCCAGCCATGAAAGCCTTCGACTTCACATTAAAATTATACCTTTAAATGACAATATCATATGCACACAGCCCAAAAGTATTTACATGTACATATTTCTGCACCTCTTAGTGATGCCCTGGTGCCAGCCATCTTGGTTTTCTGCCTCAATCATTGAAAATTGATTTGTGTCTTTCTAAATTTAGCCACAAGAGAAAGGGAAAAGCCATTTGTTAGCTGGCCTAATTTTAGGCCCACTCATTTTAAGAGAAAGCTAAGACATTTGGTAACACTGTGAAAGAAGAAATGTGATTCATCCTGTAATATAGGTATATAAAGTTATGCACTGGGGAGATATGGATAAACTTTTCTTACTCCTTCAGAGGTTTCCACGGATGCTGAATGGAGATAGATTCCACACAAATAAAAGGAATTGACACAAAGGAACCTTTATATAATTTATTCTGTTGTTGTGTGCCTTCAAGTAGTTTCTGACCTATGGAGAATCTAAGGAGAACCTATTACAGGGTTTTCATGGCAAGATTGTTGAGAGGAGGTTTGCCATTGCCACTTTCTGATGCTGAGAGAGTATGACTTGCCCAAAGTCACCCAGTAGGCTTTTGTGGCCAAACAGGGATTCAAACTATTTAATTTATATAAATAATTTACAGAGCTATACAATTAAAGTGTTATATTCTACTTCAGTTGCCATGGCAGAATCCTATGGGATACTGGGGTTTGTAATTTGGTGAGACACTCAAACTCTCTGGCTAAGAATTCTAAATATTCCTCCCTAAACTGCAAACTCTGAAAAAACTTTCCAAGAAAACCCTGCGATAGATTTGCCTTAGAGTTGCCAGAAGCTGGAAACAACTTGAAGGCACACAGCAACAACAACTACAAACCCCAGGATTCCATAGCTTGTAGCTAAGTTAAAGTGGAATCATAGTACTGTAACCCAAATTACTGGGATCCTGGGAGGGCGCCCACAAATTAATATGTTTAGGGGAATTTAATTAGCTCAAGTAAAATAATATTTTGGCCCGGGCAACACGGCCTTGGGACCAACCCTGTTTATACCAGTTCCAAATCACACAACACTCCAGAGACAAATCCAAATATGTTTGGATTAGGGTAAGGTGATAATCAGCACATACACACACACACACACACACACACACAAGAACTAAGAAGCAAAGGTGGGAGAAGAGGAATAATGGAGGTCTTGCTAATGGTGATACAAAACCCTATGATGCACTGAGGAGTTTAGTCTAGTCAAACCAACTGCATCCCTGTCTGCTTGTAAACTAGACTGAGGTGCTGCTATACAAGCACTAATATTTATACCCAAAACCTTATCTTGGGAACAGAAAGCAAGGAATGAAAGGATTAGATTCATGTTAAATGGTTTCTCAGGAGGAAAAGAATGGCCTGGAGATGCAGTAAATGTTTGGGTGACTGGTGTGAATACTTCAAGCAAAAGGATTTGCATTCTGTCCCATGTATGCACATAAAGTCACCTTCCTTGTCTATGACCCATTGTCGCCTCTAAAGACAAAAGGTATTATACTGATGCCTTAGGAGATCTCATCATGGTGAGTGCCATCCTTGCTCCCTTGCTAGCACTAACCACTTTTCCAAGTGTAAAGTGGCAAGGCTTCCTCAGTGAGGTCATTCCTATGTCACTCACCCCAGCATCCCTTTTTAATATTAATTTGATATTAAATATGAGAGGATATTGGGGGTCTGGTCTCAGGGTAACAGTGCTACATTACATAGTGTGAAATGTTCCAAGATCTTCTCTTATCTCTTTATCTTGGCTTTACTTCAGGAATGAAGATTCAGGAAGGATTCATCCGTGCTTTCTACAAGCGCGTTGATGATGTTGGATGTATCCTTCGAGCCTGTGCAATGGATTTTTCTGGTGGAGCGCAGCGTGCACAGAACGTTCCAAGATACAGTGATGGTAAACAACCTGACCAGTTTGGATAAATTGATGGATATTAAAGTCCTCAATAACAATTAGCCAGGACATTCAGATATCACCTGCAGTATTAGAGACAGAATGTATGTGGTGAGAAGAGTGAGAGGCAGGATATAGTTGTACTCATCTTGCTTGTAGGTTCCCCATAGGTAGGGTTGCCATATCCCGCCTGGGGGTGGGACTTTCCCGGTTTTGGGCGAGTCTGTACGGTCCCGCCCCGGTTTGCCATTTGTCCCGGGTTTGCCCCAGCCCCCGGGATTGGTTGCAAAGTCTGCAACAGCAGTGGCGGGGGGGGGCTTCCCTCCCCTCTTTGGCTCCGCTGGAGCCGAGGGAGGGAAAGAAGCCTCGCTGAGGCCAGACTTCTTTCCCTTCAGTTAACGCAGTGGAGGGGCTTGAGAAAATGGGAAAAGTCATATTTAGTGGGAAAAGATATGCAAAGAGACTGAGATATTCTTTCAAAAAAAAATGCCAACTGCCCTTAAATATTTCATCCTTATGTGAGAAAAGACCAATGATTTTCCAACCTTTTTTTTTGGGGGGGGGGGATTTGGAGGGTCCAAAACATTATATCTTGAAATGCACATTGAAAAATAAGGAAATACTCCTCATCATCTCACCTAGCAGAGAAAAAACCTTTGACTTTTTTTAATTCCTGAACATGAGAATGGAATAAACAAAGATTTACTTTCTACTCTAACATGCATCTGAGGAAGTAGGTTCAAGTCTACAAAACCTCATGTAACTTATTTCTTTCAATTAGTCTCAAAGGTGCTACAAGATTCCTTTTGCACACTGATTTTTCAGACTAACACAGCTATGTCCTTAATTTCAATCTGAGTTAAGTGCAAGAACCCCATATTTCACTCATGAGAATTTCACCAAAAATTCTCCTTTGGCCTGGAGGTGGGGGAAGAAAGGGCCCCATCACCACTAAATTGTATGACAATGGTCATAAGAAATTATTATTATTATTATTATTATTATTATTATTATTATTATTATGCTTTATTTATCTAGCACTGTAGATTTGCACAGCGCTGTATGAAATGTAAAAGAGTTGTTTGGCACAGAACTAGTGCAAACTGAGTTTGCTCATTCCTTCTTTAAGTTCTTGGTATTTACCCAACATAAACTGAGCAGGCCTACAAATAGAGAAGTATATCTGTAAAAGAGGATATATGATCACCTCTCATGAAGAAAGGCTTCAGTCCAGTAAATTAAGAACATATAAAACCATCTTCAACCAATGTGTCGGCCGGCATTCAGTCAAAATTTACATTTAACATTGTATAGAATATTGTGGGGATTTTATTTATACTATATGGTTACACACTGATTCAAAATCTCTGAGCTAAATATTTCTATATTTTAACAGAAATGCAAAACGCTAAAAATATATACACATTAAAAATAGTCACATGAAAGTGGCTTCAAACAACCATGACATGCATAACTGTCTCTGTTCTATAGTGGGATTTAGGGAATGGCAAATACCCTGAAGGCACCAGATTTTGTTTGAGATTGGAACAGGCCTGATTAGTATTTGGATGGGAGACCACCAAGGAATATAGGTTCAGTTTCAGCAGAAGGCAATTCTAAACCACCTCTGAGTATTTCTTGACCAGCAAAATCCTATGTAATAAACAATATTGCCATAAGTCACCTAATGACTTGAAATCACACATGCACACATGTCTCTGTGTGCACATCCATGTGTACCATGCACACACAGACACACACATGATAGCCCATGGCAGAAAACTAGTGTTTCCCAAATATATTTTACCTATAACTCAAATATTATCTGAGCATTGAGTATCTTTTCTAAGGTGTATAGGAGTTGTAGTCCAAAACATCTGGACCCTACAGTAGCTTGTTATGAAATTCTGTGTCCAAGCAAAAAGGTCATAATTTCAGTATCTGTCTAGACAAAACACCAGATGCCCATAAAAAAGACCAGATGTCAAGTAGTTTTGGCCACATCCTTAAATAACAGGAAATAAAAGTCTTTAGTTTGCATTATTCATATCAGCCTCACATCATGAATCACCATATGACAACATACAAAGATTTCAGCAATGAAATATTACTAGAAACATAGGCATTCAGTTTTCAATAGATTGATAATTTTGCAGCAACCTGGGGTATGATAAGTCAAATGCTTATGCCATGAATCCTTCCAGAACAGGCTGCAGCTCTCTTACCCCTACTGTTCAAAGGTTAGCAAATCACATATCCAAACCTCTTTGATTTGGGGACATACATACATAAACAACAAAACTACAAACCCAACTAAACAGCAAAACAGAAACAGACAAAAATAAACTACTGACTTTCCACTTCCTAACTGAGGGATATATTCCATTATTACTCTGCTTCCTTTATATGTTAATATAGTTATGCTTCTATGACATGTAAACTCTATTTATTTTACAAAACCTAAAACTGATATATACACCTAATAAGACTGCAAAAAGTTGTAAGCAGTTCCCAATCTTTCTTAAAGTTATTCAAAGATTTCTCTTTGATCAACATTGTCAATTTATCCATTTCAGCAGGTTCAGTTATCTTCTTCACCCAGTCTTCTTAAATTGGACTAAAAGCCTCCTTCCACTTTTGAGCACAAACTATTCTTGCTGCTGTAATCATATATTGTAAAGTCCTTCCATATTTCTTCTTGGTTTGTTCATTTACCATTACCAACAGGAAGGTCTCTGGTTTCAACTGTATTTCAACTTTAAAAATGTCCTTCAAGATTAGGTATTTTCTGTTCTTAATCACAAGACTACCACATGTGGTAAAAAGTCCCTGCCTTCTGCTTACACTTTCAACAATAATTTGAATTATTTTAAAACATTTTTGATAACCTGTCCACTGTTAAATTCCATCTATATATCATCTTATAAAAAATCCTCTCTCAAATCTTAACTCAAAAGAAATTTCAAACTTTGTCCACATATTCTTCTATTGTTCCATTTGAACTGGAGAACTGATATTAGAGGAAGGAAAGAATCTGTTGGTTTTGTTGCCACTCACTTTCAATTTTTTAAAAAACATTTCAGATATTTCTGATCTTGCCTATGAAGAAATGTGCAATATTTAAAAATTAAACTCTCATGAAAAATGAGTCCCCAAACTCTGATGTTTTCTTTTTGCTTTTGGGATGCTTGCTCCCTGTACTCTCTGGGATCTGAGTTCACCTTCTTTCTTGATCTGCCTGCCTATTCTGATTCTGCGTAAGCAACTAAGTAAAAGCAGCAGACATTTCCCAAGATTTTCTGTGTTTTGAAGCTGGTGTACTTGTGCAAACGGCATAAGTTTATGTAAACTGCACCAATGTACACAAATGCATTGATTTCTACACAGAGAGTGTTTCCAGCACAAGTGACATTTTGTTGCAGGAATAAGTGTATTTTGTGCAAAACACAATGTCTCCAGAACAAAACTATTTTCTATTATAGAGGAAAATGTATTCCACCCCAAAACATATTTTCATTACATATATAATGAACTTTTCCAAAGTCCTCTGCTTGAAAATCGCACACACGTCTTCATATTCTTGCAGAGTAGGGAGGAAATGGCTGAAAGTATTTGTTTATGCATGCAGGAATGAAATAAGTTGTTGCTGTTGTAATTAATCCTTTCCCCCATTTTGGGACTCAGGAGAGCTTCCAGCTGATAAAACAAACACAGTTAAAAATTAACAGCATTGAATGTTGGCTCTGAATTTGCAAAAACAAAAAACAAAAATCTCTGGCTCACTTCAGATGCCAATTTACCACACAATCTGAGGACGCACACTCAGATGCAACTTAACAACAATGTATCAGAGTACTGAAGCAGCAGTCCAGATAAAGGTATTGGCCGTGCACTGACCACATTCCATACTTAAACAAATAAATTCACAGACACAGTTGGTATCTTCCAAGTCCTTGGAGGTTCTTTATTTTGAGTTGCAATACGTAAACATATTTATAAATGTGCCTCAACAACTTCCATCAACTTTGATGTCTGTTGTAACTCAGCGTACAGCTCCACAATCACCAATACATTATGCACAATCCACCATCACCAATCCAATCTACTCCAATCCATATGTAACCCATCTCCTGGTACACTTATATACTGTGATGGCTATAAGTCATCATTCTGTGCCTCACAGCATGATGCCATTCAACATTTTTAGGACAGTTTCATAGGATATGATCCTGTCAGTCAAAATATTTTCCACACACTTTAAGGGAATATTATTTCAACACAGAAAAAGTTTCCATTTTTAAAAAAAAATATTTTGTCAAAGACCTGCTCCAAATAAAAAAAGTATTATTCTGTTTGCGTCATTTTTGCCGCGTGACATGCAGATGCTAGGCATCCGCGACATCAAAATGGCGGTGCCCATGTAGAATGGGCGCCACCATTTTGTACATGCTCGGTGCATACTAGGGTTAGGGGCATCCAGAAAGGACGCCCCTTTCTAATCCTAGTACGTGCTGCGCACATACTTTCCACGCATGTGGAACAGGTCTCTGTTCAAAGGGAACCTTGAGCAAAGCATGTTACAGTAATACAAAGTACAGTTTTACATCCCTAACCATGAGGGTGTAACTTTCAAATGTCAGGAGTTGAATGCCTATGTATTCAATAATGTTGGTGGTATTGAATGAGGACTTCCATTAGTGGTGGTAAACAGGGAACGCTCCAAACTAAAATCTGAACTCCAAGGTGCTGATCTATCAGGCATAGGTAGTGGTGTCATTAGGGTTGGTGTCACCTGATGTGAAGAGAGTCAGTGTAGCATGATTCTCCTAACAGTAAGGGCTATGACAGTGGAACACACTCCCTTGGGGTATAGTGGAGTCTCCTTCCTTGGAGGTCTTTAAACAGAGGCTGGATGGCCATCTGTCGGGGATGCTTTGATTGAGAGTTCCTGTATGGCAGGGTGTTGGACTGGATGGCCCTTGTGGTCTCTTCCAACTCTACGATTCTATGATTCTATGACTCTGGAGACCAGGGTTGTATTCCCAGTTCAGTCACGAAACCCATTGGGTGAACTTGGGCAAGTCACACTCTCTTGGCCTCAGAGAAAGGCAATGGAAAATCTCTTCTGAATATGTCTTGCCAAGAAAACCCCATTATAAGGTCACCTTAGGGTCACCATAAGTTTGAAACGACCTAAGGATACACAACAACAAGAACATCCAGTGTGATGCCCCTTCTTCCCTCCCTTTCCGCCACCTCACTTATGTGTCCCCTAACCAGCTGGCTGTCTGCCACCTAGTGACACCAGGAAAGTGATGCCAGCAGGAGCAGGGGGCAGCCGGGCAAGAGGCAGCAAAGGGGAGGGAGGGACCGAGGGTGAAGTTTCTTGTTTGGGCTTCCCCACTACTTTGGTTCCCCCAGTGAAGGGAGCCAGTGCATTAGGGAAGCCAGCAGGAAAGTGTGCCCACCACTATGTGACAGCAGCACTCCCCCCCACTGCAGTGGGTGGAGGGCCCAACCAGATGTCACTCCCCTCTGTGGTGTTACCCAGTCTGGTCTGCAGCCCCCACACCCCTAGTGATACCACTAGGCGTAGGTAGAGTTGTTGCTCTTGCAAAAGCCATCACACCAAAATTGCTTGATTTTCTTCCTAGGATGCAAATGCAGTTTAAGGCAACAGGAAATCAATTTTTCTTCCAGATTTGATCCAACTTTACACTGTTAACTTTTTTCAGATGTTCAGTTTAGGTAGAGTGGGGGTACTGCTAATAATAATAATAATAATAATAATAATAATAATAATAATAATAATAATAATTTATCTACTATATTTTATTTATATCCCTTTACTAGCCCTAGGAACAATATTAAAAAGGCAGAAAACCTGATGAAGCCTAATTTAATCAACTCTGCAATCTTCTTCTACATCCTCTTTCAAGACAGTAATGAAATGATGACTTCATAGCTTCATGATCAAGCAAGTATCACTGCCCAACCACCATCCTACTCCACACCTGCTTTCGCTAACATCCAGCCTCATGAAGACTTCTGGGGAACTCAAAACCCATTCACAGTCTGTGGTGTTTTTGCGGGATTTTGACATGCTACCACAAATAGCCCACTACAAAGCCTATGTGTGAAGTTTCCTGAAGCCCATAATTTCCCATTGAACTTGGCCATCATTAATAGAAGGAAGAGGAGACAAGCTTTGTTTGCATCTGGACTGATGTGCTCCAAAAGACTATCATTTCCTTTTCTGACAATGCTTCAAAGCTAAATCAGGAAATTGCCATGGTGGCTTTAAGCTGCCTGTCTCAGCTACAAGCCTTGGGTTCCACTCTGGGAGAAAGGTGGCATATAAATTTTTTTAAAAATAGGTATTTGTTTTCATTTGAATGTCACAGTCTGGTTCCAGGCCAAACACAACAATGAGTAATATTGACTTCTCAGGTCGCCACTTCCTCCATTTACTGCTATGACCAATGTCACAATTATGCTGTTGAAAATTGGAAGTGCTTCAAAATCTTGTTTTAAAACGTCTTCCCTTCCTCTCTGTATGGAGACCATCTGCTTTTCAGACCAGCATTCTTCTGTGGTTTAGGGAAGGCACTCTAGTATTCTTCTCCACCATCGCGAGTGGCTTCAGTTGCCAACAAATTTTAGTGGCAACACTGATGCAAGCTTGGTTGGTTTCTACTGAATTGTGGCAGCAGTAGATAGCATAGTGGCCTCTGCTGAGTTGGGCATGGTCCGATGTGGTCTTCTGACCCTGGGGATTTGCTCACCCTTGCTGTAAAGATTACTGGGATAATGTAAGTGAAATGTTTTGGCATTTTAATGGGATACAGACACTCAATGTGGCATGTCATTATATTTGTGTATGGATCTCTTTAGCAATGGAGTGTGAAGTGAGTCTTGGAATGCACATCTGCAGAGTTCTATCATGAACTGCCAGGTTATTTTAAGAAGAAATGAGAATTAGAAATCTATATCTAGGCTTCTAAAAATGACAACACTGTTTCAGCCTCTCACTTATCATCATTTCTGATACCCTGCAAGGTCTGAGCTGCAGTCTCAACTGCCCTAATTTGCCTTTGTGCCAGAACACTTTGTGAGCAGTCAGTCTCCCTATTTTTTTTTATCTTTTGTAGGAGAAGAAGGGGGTGACCTTAGAGAGTGACTGGGTCATGCCATAGGTCATTTCTTAACAAAACTAAGTACAGTGTCAGCTGAGAGCTATCAAACAATCCCCACTGCCATGGAGCCAATATTTTAGGAATTAATCCTGTATATTCACATGGTATATCTCAGTATTTCTTATCTGATGTAATGATTAACATGGAAGGATCTGTTTCATTAGCAGACAAATATGCACAATCCCAAATTATCAAAATTCTATTCCAAGGGTAGCTCTGTGGACTGCAACACAAGATCCCAAATAAAAATAAAATGCAAAATCATATTATTGTGATACATTTTTGGGTTGGCCTAAGTCAACAGGAAATCTGAAGGCACAAAACACACTAAATGTATAGACTTCAAATGTCATCAAACATCTAGGCACTTTAATGATACTATGGTCAGTTTGATTACAACGAATAAAACTCCAGCTTGTTTGCCTTCTTCCTTGTAATTTGCATTCCATTCTACTAAGAACAACTTTGGGTTGGCCTCTGATTTAATCTAAAATTGCCCAAAGGTAGCTAGGTAGATAGAACATGGGAACACAGTAGTTTGCCATCTCAGAAAAGTTGCAGAGGGGCACAAAAACAGTGACGTAGTTTTGGCTTACATTGATTGTCCTGTCAACAGACTCAGTAAATGCACACTTTCCATTCAAATATGAATGGTGGAAATGAAAGCCTGTCCATGACATAGCCCTTATTTTTTCAGTGGCTGAACCTTCTGTTTTCCAAGTTTTCAACAACTTCCAAGTGGAACTGTAGAAGCAACTGAGAAGATAAACAGCAGCATTTTCAACATCAGGAGATTGTATCAGTAAGAGACTAAAGGAGGAGGAGTGCCATAACAAATGCTTTGCTTTCAATGGGTTCTGGGTTCAATTCCAGGTAGGCTTAGTTGGAAAAGATCCTTGTCTGAAATCCTGCAGAGCTACTCCAATCTACACCAGAGCAAGGGAGTGGGAAATAATTTTGTTGTAGTTCAGATTCTCAACAAAAGTATTATTTCACACTTTCTAAGCCCCACTGCAAGATAAAGTGCATCTTGTCTCAGCGATCTGCATGTTAGCTAGGTTTGCAATGTATTGTGGAGAAATTAAATACACACATTTAAAAATGCAGATAGCTAAAATGTGCTTTGTTTGGTGAAAACAAAACACAAACACATTTTAGTCACTGGAGAAAAATGCATATAAAATCTGTTTTATTTATTAAAATATTTACATTCCATGCTCCATCACAATATTTCAGGGCAGGATATAATGAAATCAGCTTGGCCAACCTAAAACAAAATATATAGATCTGGAATTAATGGGTATAGCAAATACATATATTGGAAAAATGTATGCAGAAAGTACACATGAATTTCCATTATTGCAATCTGAAACAAACAAAGGATGAGATGAAAATTCAGGTGGGATTCAGAGAAAAGCAATGACATCGAGATTATTTTTCACATCTGTACTTGTGGCCTTTCAGATGTTGCACTGCACCTTTCATCAACCCGAGCTAATGATGAGAGATAAAACAGGGTATTTTAATAGTGTTTTAAATATGCTAAAATTGATGGTCAAACACTTGAGAAGAGCAGAGGTTCCATAACTGATGTTTCCCGGTAGTTGTCCACCTCTCCTTAGAATGGAGAGGGCAGCTCTGGGCTGCATTGGCTTCCCATACCCTCCAACTATCCCAATTTGTCAGGGGCAGTCCTAATTAATCCACTGTCACTCCAGCTTTTCTGCTGCTTTTAATTTAATATATTTTTTATTTTTTTTTAAAAAAAATTGAAAACCACATATCATTGAACATAAACATCTCCCTCTTTATAAACACTTGTAATTTTTCTCTATATATAAATCCCCCTCTCTTCCTTCAGTTCTTAGATGGTTTGGTAAGTCTTTAAACTCTTATTTTTCTTCTAATCTCTTATGTGTAATGTTATCCTGCATCTTTCTCTCTTACATTATAAGTAGTTGCTTTATATTTTTCACCTCTTCTTTCTCTATAGATCCTATTTCCTTTCACTTTTTCATTAAAAAAATCAGTTCCATCACTTTGCCCCATCTTATTTTCATTTTTATATATTACCCGTATCTACTTTTAAAATTTCCCAGTTTGTTTCTCCCCTTCCCATTTCCCCCCTTTGTCCTCAGCTTACTTCAACTGCATCAGATTGAGCTCAAAGTACAAAAATAATGCAAACTCAGTTAACACACCAGGAGGGAGAGGAGGGGAGGGAATCTTGCCTTTCCTTGTAGATTCAGGCAAAAGTAAATTGGTGTATCCTTTCCTAGTTTCTACTTCATTAACAATTTTTGTCACCTTGACTATACTCTGATGGGACTTGGCTACACATGTTCCAGTCTTGATGTATGAAATGTTGGAGGGTATGGCCCTCAGAGGATTTTGGAGAGCTGCCCCACTACTTCCCTCTCCACATTTTAGTCCCAGAAGAGGTCCTTTTCCCCTATAGCAGTGATGGTGAACCTTTTACAGACTGAGCACCCAAACTGCAATCCAGACCCCACTTATTTATTGCAGAGTGCCACATCCCTCTGGTTTTCTAGTAAGAAACTATGGCAAACTCTGTGCTAGGGTGACAGCATGTGTGCCCACAGAAAGGGCTCTGAGTGCCACCTCTGGCATGCGTGCCATACGTTCGCCATCACTGCCCTATAGGAATTGACTGATTAGATTCTAAAAAAGATCTTTCCTACTCCAAAAATGGTCCAGAGGACTCCCAAAGGCCTGTTACAGACAGCCAAAATAAAGCTGCTTCGAGTCACTTTGGAAGTATGGTATTTCAATGATGCATGAGTCCTTAGAGTCTGGAAGCTTCACCAAAGCTGCACTCCAGTCCTTAGGACTGGAGCGTGGCTTTGGTGCGGCCTTTGGACTCTTAGGACGCATGTATCATTGAAATACCATACCTCCAAAGTGACTCGAAGCAGCTTTATTTTGGCTGTCTGTAACAGGCCAAAATGTGGCAAATTTATATCCATGCATCTGAAGGGAGATTCTGAGACAAAACATTTTTTAAAGTATGTAAAATAATTTCAAAAAATGGTGTGGGGGAGCACTATGGGGCTCAAAGAGGTCTTGGGGGACTTCATGTCTTTGCAGGTGGGAGCACACAGACGAAGGTTTTTAAGCAAGACCTGAATAGTCAGGCAGATATGTATGGGAAGAGATGGGCCTTCAAAGATCCTTTACCCAGAGCTCTTTCTGTTTATCAGAAAGCAGCCTTAAATCTTATGTTAGTCCACTTCACTTTCACGGGGTCAGGTAATTGCTGAAATTCTTTTTAAAATGAAAAGAACTGTATTCTTTTAATAAATGATGTGTTTTAATACTCTATGTTTTTAACTGTATTGGTCTTTTAATTTGTAAGCTACTTTGTGTCCCAATTTGGGGGGAAAGTGGGATATTATTATTATTATTATTATTATTCCTTTAGGATCCAAATTCTCCCAGTTTTTACTTCCACAAGGATAGACGCTGTCTCCTTACTAGACCTGCTCCACAATGGAGGAGGGTGAGAGTATGCTTGTAAATGCCATCCCCTTCTACCAAAGCATATTAATATAGGAAAAGACACAGTCACTACATTGTACTTGGTCTCAGTCCATACTGTGTTTTTTTTAAATCCAGAAATAGTTACAGAATGTTCCTGATTACATATGGATCCCATCACACAAATGAATCTGCATAGCACACTGACTTGTATAAGCATTGTTCTTGAGCCTAGAGATGAGCTATGCTATATGAAAACTGTGTTTTACATTTAAACAAAGGGGAATTAGCTATTAAGCACAAACTAAGAATTTACAATAAAGATTATAGTATAGGTTTTATTAAAAATATATGAGGATACACAACATATGGCTTTGATAGAGAATAGAGATGTTGTTTAGATTCATCCAATTAAGTTTGGACTGATAGCTACCATCAGGAAATAGAGAAAAAAAGCAGCTGAAGCAGGGAAATTACAATTACCAAATAAGGCGAAGGAGATGTTACTAAGGGTTTGGATACCTTGGAGACCTTGACACAACAGGACAAATGTGTGTCGCTGAACAACACAAGGAGCAGAAGGCAGAACTGATGGAATTAAGTTGGGAGGGAAAGTATGAATATTTATCTGTTTCAGAGGGAAAGAAGATCCATGGAGGCTTTTCCCCCTCAAATGTTCACTATCATTCAGGACTTGTCCTGGGGGACTAGATACCAAAGCTGCAAGCAGTATAAGTCATATTGTACATATAATGGGAACAAATTGTCCTGCCTCTGTGAAAGGAGTCTTTGTTCCCATGAACACTTTCACCCTGTTTAAAGAAAGGGCTGAGAGGATGGCAATAGCAACCCCCGCTCTGAAGAAACTTGCCAAGTAAACCTCATGATAGTTTTGCCTTAGGTTTGCCATAAGTCAGAAATGACTTGAAGGCACACAACAAGAACAACAAAGTGAGGGGTGCCTCAGTTCTTAGCTAACCTTCCTGGACAGTATAGATATTCTACAGTCATGGGGTATTGTTTAAAAATAATAGTGCAACTGAATTCCTTGGAATAATGTAGATATTCAGTCCCTATGTGAATGTATGGGGCCAGCAGAGCTGAATTGGTAGGCTTGCTTATGTACCTTCCAGATCATAAATCACAGTGGATCTTCAGGTACTTTCTAACATATGTCACTATGGATATGTGGAGTTCAGGAGTGGAGACTGCCTCATGCTGCATGTTCAGTATCACTGAGATTTCTACAACATGAACAGGGCTCTTAGGGTGGCCACACTAAAAACTTGAGGGGGCTCATGTATCTTTAATAGTTATGTAAAACAAGAAATTTCAAGCGCAGTTGTTTGTCATGTAGCACTGTAACAAGCAACACCTGCTGATGAAATAGCCTCTTCTTTACAGGAGCCAGCTCCAGTCTAAATCTACACAACATGTATAATGGGAACATGGAATATGAGAAGCATAATCAGGAGAAACTAAACATTGTAAAACAAGAAATGGAATTTATAAGCATTGCATTACTTGGTGCAAGCAAACTATAGTCAATGGAATATTACAGACCTTTACATAGTGTTTACTCTCAAAATGATAATTAGATTAAAGCAGGATGGCATTAATGGTGAGGTAAAATTTAGCAGGAACAGTTAGGAAATACATTGAAAAGTCTAATATTAACAATGCATCATGGAAAGTCTATCAATACAACCATAATACAAATTTATGAAGCAACTAGAAAGGCAGAAGCAAAAGAAACCAATGCATTCTGTGTAGGTGTTCTGGGAGAAACAGATCACAAAGCAAAACGAGACAAATTGATACACACACACACACACACATTTTTTATTTGCTGTTAAGTCAACTTTGATTTATGGTGGCTATATGAATAAGAGATCCTCAAGAGACTCAGTCATTTCCTGCCCTGTTCCGGTATTGCTGTGGCTTGGGACTGTGGCTTCCTTGATAAAACTAATCCACCAAAAGTTTCCAGTCCATGGGCTATTCTCTTGGTGTCCATATTTGTTGGTAGATTTTTGTTAGAATCTGAATGAATACTGTCTCAATAACTCTATTGATATGCCATCCTTTTCCAAATATCATAGTTTAGTAAAATGGTCCCAAAATTTGTATCAGTTGCTACAAAGGGAAAATGAACAGCAACAAGAATACTGCACCTGCAAAGAACTGTCCAGCCGTATGCTGCTCAAATGTATAGGGGTACATCTACAATATGGAATTAATGCAGTTTGACACTACATTAAGTGCCATAGCTCTGTCTTATGGAATCCTGGTATTTGTAGTTGCACAAGATCTTTAGCCTTCTCTGGCAAAGAGGGCTGGTGCCTCACAAAACTCCAAATACCAGGATTCTGTAGGATGCAGCTTTGGCAGTTAGCGGTGTCAAACTGCCTTATTTCTATAGTCTATCCTAAGGAAAAATGTCCTTTTTTTGAACAATAACTTCTGGGATCCCCTAAGAGTGCAAGGAGTGCTAGTTCAAAAAGTAAGTTTTCCAAGTTACAACAAAGTCCTGTTGTTCCTCACATGCTCCCTGCTTGCTCCTACCCAAGCTTTTGTACACAGGAATTGCCTGTCCTTTGCTCCTTCTTTCTGCTCCTGACAACGCCCTGTCCACAAACAAGGAACTGTGTTCATGGGACAGTCAAATGTGCTCATAAGTGGGGATAGCACAACATTTCAATTAGAAATGGGTGTGTGTGTGTGTGTGTGTGTGTGTGTGTGTGAAGTCAAAATACATGTGTTTTGAGTGTTGAGAAACCCTGATGAAAAGAATCCAGTACTCGCTTGCTGGGAGTAATGGAAACTGGTAGTCCAGTTATATCTGAAAGGCAACAGTTTTCGTTCCATTCTTTTAAAATGCTTTAGGGTGGAGAATGACTAAGAATTCAGATGCTTAATGACTGCCTTTGTTCACTGGTTTTCCTTATATAATTTTCTGGGTATACAACTTCCAGGGCACACAATTTTCACCCCCTTTTTAATAAATGAAGTAACATGTCAGGAGTGTTAACTTTTGACTGAGCCACTCACTATTGCTGCTCATGTTTGTGAATCACTGATTCCCATTATTTTAAATCTTGTCTTTTCTTCAAGACCTTAAAAGCAGTCTACTTTCATCTTCCTTTCCTAGGTTGACTGGCTCAAGGTCACTCCAAATCTAACACGGCTTAGCAAGGATTTGAATATAGATTCCCCTACTCCTAGTCCAATGTTCTAAATCAAAACCAGGGCTGTGCAACTTGGTAGGACTCAGTGGCTCATGGATCCATCAGCTGCCTCCCCATGCTGTTGTCACTGCCAAATTTGCTGAAATAGCAATGGTGACATTACAAAAAACAAAGGGGGGGGTTCTTTCCCCTTTAAAACAAGGTGTGTGCTTCCCATGCACCTTGTTTCCAAGTAGAGTCATGTTTCCAAAAGGCTTCCAGGACTGAGATACCACTTGTAAACAAAGCTTTCTCAGAGTGCACTTTTAAAAAAATAAAATTGCATCCTATCACAACTAGCATGGCATTAAATGGTAGGAACCTAGTGGCCTCATAAATCAGACTGCAGGGCATATGCTGTCCATGGGCCACATGCTGATCAATCTTTCTATATGCAACACTGACTCTGAGGTAGACACTGAAATGGAGAACAGTATATCTTCCTGATTTTCTTTTCCTTTCTTTTCTTCAGTTACTAATGATCTTGAACAGGAAAAGAGAGAAAATGTTTATAGAAGCAAAACAGACTGGAATCATTAACACAGAAAATTGTTCTACAATGATAACAGCATCCTCAGTAGGAAATAGTAGATTAAAAAACAACAATGAGAAAACAGTAGTGCATCCAGTGGCATGTCAGTGATTATTAGCTCACAGGGAAAAGCTCTGTCAAATTAATTAAATAATTATCTACTGAAAATAATTTGCTGAAATCCAGAGCTTAACTAATTCTCCAGCATAGTGTTTGCATAATACTTGAAAATAACCCCTTAGTCTACATTCCACTGAGTTCTTTTTGAAGATTTTATATGCAATATACACCCTATTCATACTTACAGCAGCTGGCTAACATATGAGGATTTACTACATATTTTATGTCTGCCATTTTTTCCATTAATAAATGCATTGTGGCTGATGGTTTAAGGATGCCAGTTAAGAAGATATTTAAATAGCTCCAAATGTTCTAAATTGATTCTGAGTCTGTTAATAAGGAATAATGAAGGGCAGTGGGAGATATTTTGTCCTTGTGTATTAGCTCTGCTATGTAAGACACTGTAAAAGGGGAGGGAGGTATTGGATAATATTTAACAACGGGGAATAGAGTATCTGCAGATTTCTGCATGATAAGAAACATTCAAGCCACAGAAACATTTGATATTATTCCAAGGAGAAAGTATTAATTTGGAGTCCCCTATACAGCCAGCCACACACACACACACACACACACACACACACACACTATTCTTTTACTTTATTATTATTATTATTAACCTTTATTTATGAAGTGCTGTAAATTTACACAGCACTGTACATGCAATCTTTTTAGTTAGACGGTTCCCTGCCCTTGGGCTTACAATCTACAAAGACATGACACAGAAGGAGAAGGGAGTGGTGGAGGGAAAGGGTAAGAGGTAAGAGGTCCATTTACAAGACATTTCTTCACTGTGCATGCATGTGCATACACACACATACACAACTAGTATAAAGTCAACATGGCATAATGGTTTGAGTGTTGGACTATGACCTTAGATTTCCAGCTCAGCGATGAAACTCACTGGGTGACCTTGAGTGAGTCACATGCTCTCAGCCTCAGGGGAAGGCAATGGCAAATCTCCTCTGAACAAATCTTGCCAAGAAAATCCCGTGATAGGTTCAACTTTGGGTAGCTATACGTCAGAAACAACTTGAAGGCACACAGCACACAATATAAAGCAAATAGGGGATTGTGCGAATTGTGTGAATTGGTTCAAAGGGTGGGGAATTAGAAGGCTTCAACTACAATCCTATGCACTTTAAATCAGAAGGAAATATTCAACTGAACTTACTGTCAGGTAAATGTGTCATTCTTAACATTAGTTTTTAGCTTGGTTGAATGCACTGGATTTTATATATGTTTTTAATGTTACCATGTTCTACCACTAGCCACCAGAAATGGGCAGGTTTCTCAAAATATAGCTCAGAATAGGTGGTGTTGACAGTCATTTACTAGTTTGACTAGCTTAGTATCTTTCATTAAACTGCAGTGCACTGCATAGTCTCATATGGACTTCACTGTTTTAACTTTCAACACAAGTGAGAAGTTATTGGTGGGCTCAGGAGGTATTTATCAAGAACATGGCTGCTGATTTACTGCCCAGGTCTGCTGAATTCCTTTAGGAACTCCCCTTTGACCCCCTGACCATAAATTCTATATTATAAAATTGGCATACCATTATAGCTCTTTGTTACTAAGAAAAGTCAAAGAAAGCCTGACCTGAAAAGACCTGCTTTTTTCTTAAGGAACGGAAATCAGTTTTATATTAGGTACCAGATCAAAATATAGGAAATAACATACCAAATCCTCATGGAATGCTTGCAAGATAAGAACAATTGTTCATCTAAAAATAATTAATCATCTTCAGAAGAATGTTTGACTGAAGCTGTGGTATTTCCATCTCCCACTAAGTACAGGGGTGTGTGCTTTCCCAAATGAATGTAATAATAATGCTGGGCTGAAATGTTTTTTTTTAATAAGTTGCAGGTTGTTGGGTGAAAATGAAAATGCCCACAACAGACTGGACTAATTTTTGATGGTTTATATGCAGACACATTCTTACAGTGATAGTCTTGTCTTGCCTATGTGGCTAAGGGTTCTTGCTTTCTGTGTTTCTTCCCATAGAGAAAAAGAAACATTTGCATTATTTTCTCCAAGCCTTTAACTATTTAAATGCCCATTGCCTTCAGAAGTGGGGTAAAGAAACTCCTATCCACCCTTCTGTCAAAATACACTGCCATGGGAATAAACTGTAATTCACGTTCAATAATACACATCCTTCTGTATACTATGAGAAAAAATGCAATAGCTCTTTCTTTGAATTTTGAAACAAATATATTCAAATTGCCTATGGGTAGATCACATTCTACATGCATTCTACCAGGACAATTTTCATCATGTGGACTGGCCCCAAGTACAAAAGCTCGTGCTTCTTTCTCACAGTTAATCTCGAAGGAGCTGCGAGATCCCTTTGCATATTGCCATTCTTATAAAAAGAACTGAAAAAAATGAAACTGGGATCAGGAATTGCAATGATTTGGTACTGTAAAGTCTCTTACATAAAAGCCTTCATCTTATAGTACTTAGAAATGATTTTGGGGAAGCAAATACAGTGGTCCCTTCCATTACATAAGGGAAATTCCACGTATGCTCGAGCCCCATTAAAGACAATCGGGCTCATGCTCATGGCGGCCCACAGCAGTGCACGATGGTATGCCATGGGTGCATGCACCATTACTTTTTCTGGCGCAAGGCCCACGTATGATGCAGGCACACTGTATGTGAACACCTTGTCTGAAACATTTTATTTATCATTCTAAAAGGAAATATTTACTAAACTATTTTTAATTTTTTTCCAAGAAAAAAATGCTTTGAGAGAGGAAAACATGGGAAAAAATTTCCCTTCATCTTTGGTGTCAATTCTCCTCCAGGCTTTCAGATTTCTAGTCAGACTTTGGCTGCATCTACACTGCAAAATTAATGCAGTTTGACATGGAGTTAACTACCATGCCTCAATGCTATGGAATTCTGGGATTTGTATTTAGCATTTTCTGTTGCAGCACTCTGATGTCAGAACAAATTACATCTGCCCGGATTCCCTAGGACTGAGCCATGGCAGCTAAGGGGATGGTGAAGTGCATTAATTTTGCAGTGTGGCAGCTGCCCAAATTGACCAACCAGAAGTTACTTCTGGATTGACTTAACTTTTTCCATAGCACGCATGGCTGACTGATTGTATTCAAGCCCATTTGGGATACAAATGTATCCTACCTACAGTTTTTTTGTGGGTTTTTCGGGCTATGTGGCCATGTTCTAGCAGAGTTTCTTTCTGACGTTTCGCCAGCATCTGTGGCTGGCATCTTCAGAGATCCTACCTAATTTAGAGTAATCTAGACTGGTATGTTTCTCTGTATTCACCTCTTATGATTTAAATTCTTTTATAAAATATATTTGTCCTCCCTTCACACTACTCAGATAGAGATGGACACAGTGATTCTGCTGGAAGCAAACTGCTAATCACTTAATCAGATCTGATATTATCTATGGGTACCAACTGTTTGATTTGTATTTTCATGCAAATATACCTAACTTACAGTTCACATACCAATGGAATGCAATTGAAAGACAGTTATCCTTCAATGTTCACACTTGCTAGATCTTCAAACTAAAAAAAAAAGAATAAGCATATATTATTTGAATCTCCATGCAGTAATGTTGCAATGATGTGAAAATAATGGTTGCAAAAATGCATATATTTGATCAAAATGTACTAAAAATCCATGCATTAGGAGAAGTGCAGATACAAATTAATACATTTTTTCAGACTTTATAAAAATAAACATAACTAAGTTAATGTGGTAACTAGATGGAGCAGATTTAGGGTCAGAAAAATGAGGAAGTGGGAAAAACAAAAACTGAGAGATCTAGTCACCATCATTTAATATTTGCATAATGTGATGGTATCAGAGGCCGCACCAGAGCAGCACCTAGAGACACAATGTAAGCACTGCATACGATTAGAGCCCCAATCAAGAGGGGACACCCCTAAATCTACCAGAATGTCCCATTTAGGTTACAGTCACTTTTGTAGATAGAAAACATGGCTATAGCTTCCACTCTAGTGCCATTTGCTGCTGCTGTGGTTGTGTACCTTGAAGTCATTTCCAAATTTGACCCTAAGGTGAACCTATTATATGTTTGTGTGTGGATGTCTTGGCAAGACTTGTTCAGTGGGGATTTGTCGTTGCCTTCTTCTGAGGTTGAGAGAGTGTGACCTGCCAAAGGTTACCTAGTCAGTTTCTGTGGCTGAACAGGAATTCAAACCCTGGCCTTCTGTAGTCCTAGTCCAGCACTCAAACCACTGCACTACACTTGCTCTCAAGTCTTTTAGCATCTAGCGTAAAACATCACTTATCTGCAATTTTATTATTTATTTATTTAGAATATTTATATCTTGTTCTTCAGCCACAAACACTCTCAATTTTAGCTGGGAGGAGTTTTTTTTTTTTTAGTTTCTACTTAAGCAAATTCTATAGGACTGAACATTATTTCTTAGTCATAACTACAGTAATTCACTGAATCAATTGTTGACTGCTGAGCCAACACATAGATAAATTGCATTTATTCAATTGGTCTATTGTTATTGAGATCAAACAGAATTTAAGCCAAAATGTTGTATTAGCCAGCAACAGCCAAGATTCTGTTATGTTTACTCCTATCTATGCCCTGTAAAGCAAAGTTTCCTAACAATGCAAATTTTAAAAAATGTCCTTTTGTAAGCTCAATATGTTTTATCACTTCCTTGTGAGTTGGGGGATTCGTGGTGAATAAGTTTTTCTGATGTCCATTTCTGTTCCTGATGAAGGGCTTTTATTAATCATTGTCTTCGTCTGTCTCTTGCAGAAGTGTATTGCTTATATATTTAAAGGTTAAAAGAACAGATAATAAAAAGCAAAAGGTAATGAACATCTATACCCTCCCCTACAAGAAAAAAAAAGTGACATAGGGGCAATTGGCTGAGCCTGTAGAAGACACAGTTCGTAAGAACCAAGATTCTACATCATGCTTGTGAACTGTGCATCTACACTCATGTAGTTACATGGTGGTTGTGCTGCACCATCTTTCTGCTGAATATTGGCATTGTGTGCTGATTGTGAATTTGGCAGTCTGCCTGTTTATTGTCCCATGGTGCAATAAAGAATGCAGAATGGCTGTTTCTGTAATCTCAATTAATCAACGGGTACATTGAAGACACTGGAGGAATAGTTATTAATTATCCAGGAATGTACAGCTGCCTGGCTGGAATTTTGTTTGTTAGTCTCAGCTAGAGTAGACCCACTGAATCAATTGTTGAATGGTGAGTCAACATATAGGCAAATTCAACTGATTCAAAGATCCAACTGATTCTACTTTAGTAGGGACTGAGAAACCTATACTTATGACATGAGGCTACTGTTAGAATAGAATATGGAGAAACAGAATGGTTCTCAGTTGGCAAAGGCGTCAGGCAAGGCTGCAGTCTATCACCCCATTTGTTCAACTTCTATGCAGAAAGTATCATAAGAAGAGCAAGTTTTGATTAAGAAGAAGGTATGACAATAGGAGGATGGAACATCAACAATGTAAGACATGCAGATGACACCATACTTCTAGTAGAAAACATCGTAGACTTAAGAGTTTATCAGACAAGGGGAATTGGAAGTATAATCCGATGGCAATCTGAATGCAATCATGGGGTTTAACGTTATTGCGTGATAACCCATAACACACAAATTTGGGCAATGGGAAGTCTCTGAATGCAATCATGTGGTTTCATGTTATTGCGTGATAGACTGCCACACGCAAATTTGGGCAATGGCATGCTATTTTTGGGCAATGGGGAGCCAGTTCAAATGCAATGCGTATTCGTGTAATTGCGCGAAACTAGCGACTTTAAGTGAATGAGTTCTGGCCCCACTTTCTTTTCATTCGAATTTAAGAGAAATTCCTCCCATTTGATAAACTCCTTAGAAACATAGGAACAATTAATAAGAAAAATTAAAGAAGAAAGTGCAAAGAAACGCTTAGTGCTGAACATAAAGTAAATAAAAATAATAACATAAATTCAACCTAGACAATGAGAAAACTGAAATTGTTAAAGATTTCCCATACCTTGGATCAAACATTGATCAGAACAGAGACTGCAGTCAAGAAATCAGAAAACTAGGAATGGGAAGGATGCTATGAAAGAACTGGACAAGATCCTAATTTGTAAAGATATACAACTGAGCACTTAAGTCAGAAATGCCCAAGCCATGGTGTTCCCGATCATTATGTATGGATGTGAGAGATAGACAGTGAAGAAAGCAGACACAAAGGAGATCAACTCATTTGAGATGTGGTGTGGAGAAGAGTGCTGAGGATACCATGGACTGCCATAAAGCCAAACAAATGTGTCCTTGAACAGATGAAGCTTAAGCTCTCCCTGGAAGCCAAGATGACAAAAATGACACTGTCATACTTTGGCTAGATCATGAGAAGGCACAACTTAATAGAAACAACAATAATGCTAGGAAAGATGGAAAGTAGTAGGAAGAGAGGAAGACCACATCCCAGATGCCTGGATTCTGGGTCATGAGCCTGAACCTGCAGGACCTTAGCAGAGTGATAGAGAATAGGGGGTCTTGAAGATGTCTCATTCTCAGGGTCACTATGACTCAAGGTTGACTCCAAGACAGTTAACAACAAATAGTACCTTTTTGGTCAATATAAAATAGCTATACTTGTAGAATCTTACCTATGTAACAATGAACTGAGTACAGTGGTGCCTCGGGTTACAAAAATAATTCGTTCCGCGGCCGCTTTCGTAACCCGAAAAGCCTTCGTAAGCCGAAAACCCATAGGCGCTAATGGGGAAAAAAGCCGCGGCTCTGCCGCGGCTCCATTTAAAATAGCGCCGGAGTTTTTTCGTAACCCGAAAAAACTTTCGTAACCCGAAACAATAAATCCCTATGGGATTTTTTCGTATCCTGAAAAATTCGTAACCTGGGTATTTCGTATCCCGAGGTACCACTGTATGTCCATTACACAATGGCCAAAAAAGTTTTTCATTTTTAAACTCTGACCTGTATTCATCTGGAAATAGGAAAACAGATTAAACCTACTGGATTTCAATGGACTGATAATAAGGGTGATTGGATGTTTCCCATAAAGAGTAAGACAGAAAACAGAAGAGTGGAGATAATTTTCTCCATGGCTCCAAATGGTGAATCCCACTTCGGAGCAAAATGCAGTGGGAATGAGATGTTCAGTTTAAGGCAACCCTATGAATGAGAGACCTCCAAGTCATCTTTTCATCATCAGCCCTGCTCAGATCTTGTAATCCCGGGGCTGTGGCTTCTGTAATTGAGTTTATCCACTTGTAATATGCTCAAAAATGTGAAAAAGATATGCCAATTTCTTCCCATTAAAAAGGGAAAAAATTGGAATGACATAGAATAGATTTGGCGGTTGAACAAAAGAGGTTGTCAACAAAAATGAATTTGACACATTTCTCCATCCTGAGTAAGAAACTGCTCTCATATTGAGTCAGGCCCTTGGTCTGCCTATTCCAATATTGCCAACTCTGACTGGTGGTGTCTCTCCAAAGTTTCAGACAGGATTATTTGCCAACTCTACTAAAACATCCCTAGTATTGTCATGTGGTCTCCCATCCAAGCACTAACCAGTCTCAAATATGTGTAGCTTCCAAAATCAGATGAGATCAGGTGGGTTCAGGGCAGTATGGCAGTTATCTACAGGGAAATATTTGTATTTATGCTCTGTTCAGATGTGTTATGAATATACACATGGGCAGAGCCAGTGAATGTGATTCTTCTTCCTTGTTTTACTGATTGCATAGTCCTTCTATGGTTGAATAAATGAAAGTGCATTGGATTGCAGCTGGTAGCTCCACTAATCTCTTACTTTAAGCTTTCATCTGTTTGAAGATGGATGCAGAAGGAATGTGGCTACTGCACTAGATTTATTCTTAATTTTTTAAAATAGTACTAAAGGAGCAAATTACAGCCACCTTGAAATTACACAAGGCCCACACACAGTGCTGTTCTTTACATAACAGGCAAAATCCCCCCTTGAATTGCTAAGAATTTGGCAATGTTAAAGCAACAACAAGTGGAAGTCTGCGCTTTGCATAATTATTATATGAAATAATATTAAGGGTAATTATCTTAAAGTAGTTGTGTAAATCATATGACAGGCTTTTCATGTATTGTTACCTTCATTTTTATGAATTAGCAGGCCAAATAGTCCTGTTGAAACCCATATTTTCATTGGCTGCAAACTCTGGCTCACTTTGAAGAGGCATTTTAGTACAGCAAGCATTAGCAAAATTGGGAATAATTAGCTCAGAAACGGAATGGTTGCCGGGATATTATGAGAACATAAATAAGGCTGCTTGCATAAGTAAACAGTCCTGTTTGATTTCATTGGGGAAATTGCATTACCACCTCCAGCTTACTGCTTGCTCTGATTTTGCTCCTGGGGCCAGTCCATTTGATTTCCACAGCTTCATTCCACATTTATTGTCAAAGCTCCATCTCATTGAATCCCGGGACTAGTAGCTGAGTGCAGAGCTCTCTGGCAGAAGGCTCTACTTCATTACCCTGGACTACAAAACTAGGGCTGTCTAGCAGAGAAGTTTAGGTACCTTACTAATGTATGAATTCCACGTCTCCAGAGAATGAAAGCATCTGGAAATCCTGGTTTGTTACTCTGGCTTGTCTGATCAGCCACCACAACAAATACACTATGGACAGAAATTTTGTGATTTGTTTAAACACTTACACTTAACAGGAGGTAAAACTGGAAACGTGCCCATAGAAAATGAGTGGAGTTCCCCTCAACCCTTGATTTGCTGGTGATTTTCAGTAGTGTACAGCCTAGTTAGAGTGTACACAATTCACTCAGATTTCACAAAAGTGTGTGAGCATATGTGTATGTGCTTCAGACTTTCACACAAAACATTACTTTGCATAACTCTGTGGTCTCATAGCCATTAACCCCAAGTCTCATAGCCTGCAGGCAAAATCCCACAGAAGGCCTTTCTAAAGTACATTAGTGGAATGGCATTAAAAAAAAAAAGAATGAAAGAAAAATGTTCTGGAAAAAGTACTTATCAGGATGCCAATAAATTGTTGACACAGGCTCAACTGATAGCCACTTCAAGGATTTAGGTGAATTATTTTTTAAAAATGTATCCTTTGGAAGAAAAAACAGACAAAGAATGTAAGCTGATTCTCAACAAGAACTCACACCATAAATTGTATTTAGTATTTCCTGCAGCACTGAATTATGGAATGGTAGGAAAAAGTGAAGGCAGCTGTGTTAAGTTCTCTAATAGTTCTCTCTCTGTGTGCTGTAATGTATGACTGATGAGCCATTACTAAAATTTAAAGTACTGTATAGTTCACCTCTGAAGCTATATTTTAGATGGCTTTGTAGGCACCTTTAGCTGAAAATAGCCATCTGTTTTCAACAGCTCCATTTGGCCAACAATACCTCTCTTTGGTAATGCCTGTCTGGAGCATTTTTAGAACATCAGGTTCTGCTCATTCTGTAAACTATCAAGGAAGTATTTGCTAAGATCCTGTATAATCTGGGTGGAACATAAAGCTCTGCCATTGCAGTGCCTGTTGGTTATTCCTTCTGTTTCCTACTTCCAACATTGGAGCATAATCCCACAACTTTCTCTCAGTCCCACTATCATTGCAGGCAGGTAATTTTCTTAGTGGCTGCTCTCAGACTGTGCAATTCCCTCTTATGAGCAGCTAGTTTGGCATCCTTTCTGCTCTCTTTCCACCAGCAGGCAAAGACTTTTTTTGGTTTTCAGGTCTTTAAGTATCAACTGCCTATTACTGTCTGTGACTCCTTTGATGTATGGTAAAAATACCTTCCCTTTGAGTGGCTACTTGTATTTTTTTTTACCATACATCAAAGGAGTCACGGACAGAATAGGCAAAGTGGTGAGGAAGCACACCCTTCAAATGGTTTACAAACTGACAAAGAAAATCCAGCAAATGCTTCACTCAGCCAAAGACCAGAGATACCCTCTCACAGCCTCAGGAGTTTACTGCATACCATGCAGCTGCGGGAAAGTCTACATAGGGACCACCAAACGCAGTGTGCAAACAAGAATCAAGGAACACGAGAGACATTGCAGACTGGGCCAGCCAGAAAAATCAGCAGTAGCAGAACATGCCACAAACCATCCTGGGCATAAAATATTGTTTGAAAACACTGAAGTTCTGGACCATGCCAACCACTACCATGTCAGGATGCACAGGGAAGCCATTGAGATCCACAAACATCTGGATAATTTCAACCGGAAAGAAGAAACCCTTAAAGTGAACCCAATTTGGCTACCAATCCTGAAGAATAGCAAAATAAGGACTCAGCAAATGCAAATGAGAAACCACTCAGAGTCAAGGGCTTTCCCAGCAGATAATTGATCACCAATTAGCAGACATTAATCCTCATTTGCATTAGCCTCCCAGGCTGCGGCCAGCCATCAACACTGAACAATACACATGCAAATCACTCCTGCATTCCCAGGCTCACACAGTATATATACACCCAATTTTTCAAGGCAAAGCATTCTCTGAAGATGCCAGCCACAGATGCTGACGAAACGTCAGAAAGAAACTCTGCTAGAACATGGCCACATATCCTGAAAAACCCATAAAAAACTATGGATGCCGGCCATGAAAGCCTTCAACTTTACATTGCCTATTACTTGTTTAACTAGGGAGCGGCATCAGGTCCCATATGATCTAGGAAGCTAAGCAGGGTCATCCATGGTTATAACTTGGATGGGAGACCATCAAATAAGTGCTGTAGGCTATATTTCAGAGGCAGAAACTGGCAAAACCACCTCTGAGTATTTCCTTGTCTAAGAAGACACTACAAAAATTCACAGGGTCACCATAAATCAACAGGCAACTTGAAGATATGTGCACAAGATAGGTTATGTTTGTATCACTGTGATAATATTTAATGGTCTTTTAAAAGCTTTTAAAAAGTAATGTTTAATGTGGTTGCTTGTTTAAGTTCCCTTCAAAAACTTTTATACTATCCACAATTTTAACTGTATTATGGCCCGTTACAGACGGGCGTATAGTACGGACTGGGTCCGTACTAGGGTTAGAAAGGGATGCCCCTTCAGGATGCCTCTAACTCTAGTACGGATCGAGTCCGTACAAAATGGCGACGCCTGTTCCACATGGGGGCCGCCATTGCTACGTCACCACCATGCCGCCTCCAAACGAGGCAGTGTGGTTGTGACGTACTGGTGCCGTGCCAGGGTGCATAGAGCGCCCTTTCCGTGGTGCCAGAAGGAGCTCCGAAACAGAGCTCCTTCTGGGATTTGCGTCGCTGGCGCAGCCTTTAGATGGCTGCGCCAGCGACGCAAGACAGAAAGGGGCTGAGCGGCCCCTTTCTGCTTGTCCCCACTGCTGTCAGGTGTCCTTGGGGCATGCTGATATATCAGAATTCAGCAATAAATGATTACAAAACGATTTCAAAACAGTTGAATTTCTGAATTCTGATATATCAACGTTTTAAGAACACTAACAACCTCATGTGAAAATCTTTTGGAATCGTCTATCTGTTATGATGATTCCACTACACTTTGGGACGATAAAGGAATGATATAACAATGTTGTGTGAAAATCTTTTGGAATCGTCTATCTGTTATGATGATTCCACTACACTTTGGGACGATAAAGGAATGATATAAC
>NC_056522.1:32599882-32635085 GCF_019175285.1 Sceloporus undulatus | reverse complement strand
AATGTTGTGTGAAAATCTTCCTAGTCAATAGCGCAATATGGGTATTCCCCTTCAGTATTCTTAAGCCTAGGTCTATCAGGAAATTAACTGGAAAACAAACTGCAGTTTTATATTAATATTTATTCTCATCACACAGATATCATAGATAAACACACAGTCCTCAGTGTCACAGCTTACATGGATCTTAAATCAGTGTAGGCACACTCTTATAACAAGACTTTCACCGCTTTTAGAATAATGTCAGAAAGCGTTATAATCCCTCTCCTATGTCTGTTTACAGCTACTTCTATACCGGCATTTGTTTGGGAATTAGATAACTAGCTTTATCAAGAAAAGAACAGAGCTTACCACACATATGAGTTTGGGTAATCAGTGATTACTTTGTGCAGTAGCAGCCTATAGATGGATCAGCTTTTCTGAGAACAAAATCTCCTGCTTTTCTGCTCAAAATGCTTCTGTTTTATACTCTCTCCAGCCTCTGTTTAGTTGTTACCAAGTTTGGTTTGATATACATTTTGGGTGCCAAGCGATCAAAAATCATGACCCCTGACTGACCCCATCGCAAGCTGCCATTACTCTAAGAGCGCACCGACCACATAGCCAGCAAGCTTGCTAGGCTTGGTCACAGGAAAAAAGGTACATTTTAAACCTTAAGCAAGCAGTTTTGGGAGTTGCCCTACAAGTTTTGCAGGCTACCCAAAGAAAAGAGGACAACTGAAGTAGCCTCCTTCTCAATGAGTGAGTGATTGTCTTAACACCTCTGCCATCTAGATATTTGTCTTCCCCTGAAAAGTGCCAGACCTCTTCTTTGTGCATCCATTGTGTAGGCATGAAAGATAGCAATCAAGACCTTTGTTCACCAGGTAGCCATAGCCTGAGGATACGTTCAGGGGTATAAAAGGCCCCCTGATTCCAGCCTTCAGTGGGCTTGTAGATTCAGTTCCAAGCCTGAGTTCCTTGCTTGTAGAGCATCCTGCTTCAAGCTTGCATTCCCTGAGCATTTTGCTCTACTGAAATCACTTGAGCGAAGCCAAGCTCACTGTCACCAGGCCTCTTGTTAGCTTTGCCCGCCGGAACTCAGCTCTTAAGCCACCGCGGCCGCCGCTTGCTTTCCCCGTTCCTGCGGCCATGTCTCACCATTCACCGTCCCTCACATCCGTTGCTTTGGAGAAGACTCCTAAGGTAATTATCCCAACGATGCCTCTATCCTTTCTCCTTTACTCTCAGACTCTTCCCCCTCCCTTGCTTTAGCATTGAATGTGTGTTTGTGTGTGTGTGTGTGTGTGTGTGAGATCCTTTTTGTTGTGTGTTTTCAATAAATGTTTATATTTTAATTGCAACTCATTGGCATTTTGAGTCTCTTTCTCTCTTGGGGTTGGACTAGATGACCTCTGGTATACACATAGGGACACGACCCCACTGCGTGTGTTGTTAGGACACGCCTCTCGCAATATTTGAGCTAATTAAAATTCCCCTAATTCGATCCTTCCTAACATAGTCAACCAGCTAAAAGGTCTCCCTAATCAATTTCTCTCCTCCAGTCACAACAGAAATCTTACACATGATAGTTAGAGTCTTTGGTTGCCTTCCATCTTGATTATATCTAGTAACCCTAGATTGTTGAGTTACTGTAGCTTTGAGCTGGTCATGTAATTTCATTTTCCTTCATGTTTTTAAACTTATTTTAATTTATAATTCAGATGGCTACAGACATGGAACTACAATGTATCTATTTTCATTCAATACTAACATACAAGCACAACAGCTTCAGGAACTTAAATCTCCAAAGCAAAGCCCTTGACTGGATTGATCACAAAAAACAAAGAGTGCCACTACACTTGATAGGTCTGATGAGAAAGCTATAATCAGGAAAAGAAGCCACTGTTAAAACAGAATGTGAAGAAACAGAATGGTTCCCAATTGGCAAAGGAGTCAGGCAAGAATGCATTCTATCACTCTGCTTGTTCATCTTATATGCAGAACACATCATACAAAGAGCAGTATTAGACTTAGAAGGATGGGCGAAGATAGGAGTAAGGAACATCAACAATCTAAGATATGCGGATGACACAATATTACTAGCTGAAAACAAAACGGATTTGGAACAATTACTGAAAAAGGTCAAGGAAAAAAAGTGCAAAGGCAGGCTTTCTACTGATCATACAGAAAATAAAAATAATGACAACAGAGACCTACATAGATTAAACCTAGACACTGAGGAAATTGAAAAAGTTAAAGATTCTTTGTACCTTGGATCAAATATTGAACAGAATGGAGACTGATGTCAAGAGATAAAGAGAAGACTAGGAATGGAAAGGGTAGACATGAAAAAGCTAGAAATGATCCTAAAGAGTAAAGATATACAACTAAGCACTAAAGTTAGAATCATCCAAGCCATGGTATTCCCCATCGCTATGTATGGATGTGAGAGCTAGACAGTGAAAAAAGTGGACAAAAAGAAAATAAATTCATTTGAGATGTAGTACTGGAGAAGAGGGTTGAGGATACTATGGACAGCCAAAGGACAATGCAAAGGCTGAAATACCCATAGAAACCAAGATGGTTATATTAAGGCTCCAGTACTCTGGCCATATCATGAGAAGGAACAATTCATTAGAAAAGACAATAATGCTGGAAAATGTTGAGGATAGCAGAAGGAGATGACCCCACATCAGATGGCTAGACTCTATCAGGGATGTCACAGGCCTAAATTTGGAGGGACTAACAGAGCGGTGGAGGACAGAGTGGCCAGGAGATGGTTCATCCACAGGGTTGCCATGAGTTGAGGTCGACTCGAGGACAGTTAACAACAGCATCAACTCCAAAAATGTGCACAGCCTGTCACAACAGTTCCTTATCATCATATTCATGATTATAGTAGGAAAATTAATCTCATCACTTTTGTTTTGTTTTTTATATTCTGCTCTGGTTGCTAGAAGAATGGACCTCCTTCTGCCCATGGTGCTGATGCTCAATAAAGTAGGTTGGAGGGTTGTGGTCATAGCAACACAATAGCAGGTTGTGTAATAGCAATACAATCATTACTAAGTAGCAATCATAAATATGGAACAGTTACCTAGATTTACTGATCCATAGCTATTCCATATTCACAACTGCTACTCAGTCATGATTGTGACACGATTGCCAGGATCATAACTCCCCCCCACCACCAACTAAGGGGGGGGGGCATACAAACAAGAAAGAAAGAAAGAAAGAAAGAAAGAAAGAAAGAAAGAATATAAAATAAATGTAAAAAAAATGCAAGCGTACAGAGAGAACGAGGAAACCACAGAGATTATTGCACTTCTTTTCCTCCTAAACTGGGCATGGGTTTAAACCATTTAAAAACAAATGTTACCACACGCCTCTGTGCTCAGCTCAGAGGCACCGTGTACCTGATCTGGACTTCTCCTGGACTTCACAAACAATGGGACTTTCCCATTCTTTGCAAAGTCCAGGAGAAGTCTAGACTGGCTACACAATATGCAATAACCATTTTTAAACAGTTTAAGCCCATGTCCAGTTTGGGAGAAAAAGTGATAATCTTCCATATGTTACTACAATTTGACTCTGTGGATAAAATTATCAGTGATCTTTTCATTCCACTAATTTTTTAAAAGTGCCCAATGGTCTAAACTGTTGTTTTGCCATAACTGTTTTCTTCTCTTATATGTTACCTCAATCCAGACAACCATACACCATATATGTTCTTGTTTAATTTTTGAACAAATGTATTAATTTCTTTCTCCATATTCTAACAATGCAGATTTTGCTGTAAGCAAAAGAATTATAACTCATTCTAAATTTGATGCTTGACCTTCAGATTTCAAAAGAGAAATGCTTAGTTTTTAGTTAGCTTTTAAAACAACTGCTCTCCTCTTGTCCATTTCATTGTTGTCTCAGCACACAGAACAGAACATGAGATAACAGCTAATCACACAAGTCAACATTTGAACCATGGGATACTCCTCCATGCTTTCATGACACCACATTGCTACAATGATAGAAGCAGCAAAATGTTTTAGATACATTGTAAAATGAATAATCTCATATTAAATTTCAATTGCAACATACCTTATGTACCCGAAAAAATATATCAATTATAAGTAATTTGTTTTTTTGTAACCATAAAATTAAGTACAAGCTCAGGTTACCTGTAACTAGTTACTTCCATGTTTTTCTCCTCTGTGCCTTCTCTAGTAGCAGAGGGCCTGATTCCACAGTACAGCTGTATGTCTGAATAATTATTTGAACAAACTGGTAAGGAATCTGACTTACACAGCCGTTTATCTACAGAATCTTATTATCTATCCTGGAGAAAAAGCCAGAACCCTTTTGGTCACTCATGCTGTCATACCCTGTGGTTACTGCAGCATAAGTACATTTTAACATTGTACACAGAGGTATCCAGTAACTTCTTCTACAATACCTTTGCTCCAGCTGCACAATGTCAGCTGAACATCTCCTGGGTTTAGCTCTGCCCCATGCCACTGGTTGACTACAACGATGCACCTGGACACCATCTGTCTGCCATTGTGCATCTAAGGTTAAAGGAGCAGAGGTGGAAGGTTGCTCCTTCAGTTCTGGTTATACAGCAATAGGTCAACAGTGTCCACCTACAGACCCACAACTAATTGGTGGTCACTGCTGGACAGCAAGGCAAAAAAGACCAGGCCCGATTGCCTAGGTCACCAGTATAAGCAAGTTTTATGCTGATAAATCCTGTTTGTAAGGCATGAACTCTGTGGCCAGGACTGAAAATAAAAGTAATCCAAGCCAAGAACCCTTATTTTGAAAAAATATGAGCATAGTGGTAAAGAGTGAGTGAGACTGAAAGAGAGAAAGGGGGAGAGAGAGATTATTTAAATGCAGAGTTGAATGCAAATATGGCAGGACTGCACATCAAAAACAAAAGTATTAAAAACAATTACAGACTGTTTTGCCTTGGTGCTGACAAGCCTGCATTGTGAATTAGAGTAATTAGGATTTAGTTGAAAATGGACAAAGACCACCATCTCATAAAGATCCCAAAGGCCATCCATTTTCTTCTCCACTCCTACTAGTTTGCTATTGTGATTCACCAACAAGGCCCAGTGGGAGCGCAACTGTCAAAAATCCAGCAAGTGAATCAGCATCTCTGAATCATTAGATCTGACAAGCTGCAGTCTGATGAAGCCTTTTCTCTTACAACAAAAATGCACCCAAGCTACAGATGATTAGGAATACTGAAATAGTCTGGGCCTGTTCCCCCTCCCCCCAAATATCTATGCCAAATGATGCTCTTGGAAGAAAATCTGAATGACTCATGTGGCTGCAACTGATTCAGTCTGTACAGTAAGCAATAAAGCATAGGTAGGTTTATGGGGATGTAATCCTAGGATTATTTTTGCTATGTAGCTTTTTTTTGGGTTGCACAGTCCAATTAAAAAAAAAAGAACACAATTCAGTTTGGACCATCAGAAAAAGTAGAACTGTGAAGGCTAAGTCCAGTTGTTATCTACAACAGACCATCCAAGGATGCATATACACTGTAAAAATAATGCAGCTTGACAACATTTTAACTGCCATGGCTTCATCTTACAGGATCCTGGGGCTGTAGTTTTGTGAGGTACCATTCCTCTTTGACAGAGAAGGCTAAAGACCTTGTGAAACTACAAATCTCAGGATTTCATAGGATGGAGCTACAGCACTTACAGTGGTATCAAATGACATTATTTCTGCTGTGCAGATGCACCTTGAAATCAATAGAACTTACATAGGTGCTGAATTACCAAATTTGTATTAATGCAATGAAATTGCTGTAGCTGGATTTAATAATTGGATTTAAACTCTACTGTTCAGGATGATTAAGGGGCTGAACGGACTGCCCTTAAGGGCAGACTCCCCTCTTGCTTCACTGGATCAGGCCGTGGCAACTACATGCTACGGCCCCGATCTGGCCTTTCTGCAGCGCAAAAAAGGAGCTGCAAAAAGCAACTCATTTTTGTGCCACAGAAAGGGCTCCATAGCTGCCGGTGCAGTAGCTTTTCTGAACATCTGGATGCAGCACCATAGGAGCACTGTGATGCCACCTGCTGTGTGGGTGGGTGTACGGCATGACAGCAGTGTCAGGGCAGTGTCAGGATGTGTACCATGGGGATGCCATGCCCCCAGGCCGACGTTTATTGCTGGTCTGTTGAGGCCTTAAGACTGCTATTGAATTATAGGTAAAATAAGAACATCTGTTGCTAGCGATACAGCATCATAGAATTGTAGGGTTTGAAAGAACCAAAGGGGCCAACCAATGCAACCCTCTGCCATGCAGGAATGCACAACTAAAGCATTGCTGAAAGATGTCCATCTGTTAGAATCCTGAAGTATTCTACCAGATGTATTCTTACTGTGGATGATGGGGGGATGGCTTGCGCTTCACATAGCTTGTAGAGATGGTGATATGTAGTACTAGGCTGGACCAGGTGTGAGTTATCTAGTGTCCTTGAGAGGCTGGCCTGCAGAGACTTGGAATGCAGTTTCGTTTCTCAGGGGATAGGGATGGAGGATGGGAACTAGTGCTGGGAAGGAGGGGTCCTACTGCGTGGGCTTTTGCTGGGGGTGGAGTGTTTTGGCTTAGGGGGACTTACGCATTGCTTTTGCTGGGAGGGGTCAGTCTCAGCTTAGAAGCTGGGTGATGCGACATGGCTGATCTTGGAACCATGCAACCTCTGTTTAAAGATCTCCAAAGCTGGAGAGCCCACTAGCCTCTAAGACAAGCTATTTCATTGTCAGACAATCTATTCCAACAATCCTTAAGAGAATGAAGTGTCCCAAGACAAGGGACTTATTTACCTATGGTGCACAAACATTTTCTGTGGCTTTGTGGTGCTTTTTTATGTCTGGTCAAACAGCTGAAGCAGGTTTTTCCCCTTTGTGCAGTATTATGAAGAAATTTATGAAGGATTTATCCATTTTCTGTAGCACTGCCTCTGGTGCTTGCCAGAGATAACAGTAAAGGGTGAATCACACAAAAGGCATCTTTTGTGGCACTGTTAATTCTATGAAATCATAAATAATATCTCAGTGTCAGAGCTGTGGGTTTCAAACCTTGGAAAAATTATTTGTTTGGACTACAACTCAAAGAATCTCCCTGCTAGCATGGTTCAGAGTCCTCCAGTCAACATGACTTGCAAACAAATCACTTTCCCAAGCTCTGGAACAGATATATTTTCCACAGCGAGAAAAGAAGGCTTTTGTCAGTATGCATCAAGGGAAAGTGAGCATCTCCAATCAGCTCTGTTCATCAGAGATTACCAATTCTCCATGCTGTGCAATGAGAAAGAGTCTCTGTGGACAGTATCTGCATTTCTATGCAGTGTGGTGAGAAAAGAAGGTCCTTTGTCATCTTGAAGCATGGAAAGTACAAAAAATGAAGATAGCCATCTCTGCCATCATGGGCAGTTTACTGATTTTTCATATGGACCTGTGTGTGAATGGCGTGAATTGTGTATCTGTCTGTCCCCAGGCAAACACACCATAAGCCAGACTCTGGGAGTTGGGTTTTCCCTGCCCACTTTAAGATGGGAAAAAATTTCATTGGACTTGACAGTCCAGACAAAATAGCATTTTCTTGCCTCCCAAAAACTTTTTGTGAGACAATGGCCTGTTACAGACTGCCAAAATAAAGCTGCTTCGGGTCTCTTTGGAGATATGCTATTTAAATGATGCATGGGTCCTAAGAATCCGGAAGCTGCACCAAAGCTGCATTCCAGTGCTTAGGAATGGAGTGTGGCTTTGGCGCGACCTTAGGACCCATGCATCATTTAAATAGCATACCTCCAAAGAGACCCAAAGCAGCTTTATTTTGGCAGTCTGTAACAGGCCAATGTTCACCCTGCTGAGCATTCACATATTTATGAAGCTTAAAGGGTGTTTCCACAGAATAACATACATACAAAACAATGTGGATATCTTAAGAGGTAAAATGAACATTGTTGAACAAATGCATAAAATCACAATTTAGCCAAATACATTAAAATACATACATTATATAAAATGTTTAAATAAAGGCAGAAATTTGGAAAATGCTAAGGAAAAATAGAGCAAATTACATCAAGGGAAGAAAATGCAAAGTCTCACCACCTGAAAGGAAGCCAGAATAGGATTTTTCAGAGAAACTCAGCAATATAGAGTGAACAGCAGTTCTGCTAATAAGACAAGGACAACAGATGTTTTGCATGAGATTGTGGAAGAAACAGAAAGCTACTTAGTCATCAGCAAGGGCCAGGATGGGTTTCTCAAAAAGAGGTCATGCCAAAATAATTATAACTCTCTTTTTTATATATAAAGTTACAGGCTTAGTAGATGAGGGGAATTATCTGGTTGTAGTATGTCTTGATTTTACTTAAGTTTTGGACAAGGTTCCCCATGATATTCATGCAGGCAAGCTGGTGAACTGTCAGGTGGATCTGTAATTAGTTGACAGACCAAACCCAAAGAGTGCTCACTAATGGCTGTTCTTCATCCTGGAGAGAAGTGACTAGTGGGGCATCTTAGGATTCTGTTCTGGCTCTGGTGTTGTTTCACATCTTTATGAATGACTTAGATGGTGGGATAGAAGGCATGGTTACCAAATCTGAAGATGATACAAAATTAGGGGAAAGCAGATAACCCAGAAAACCTTGACAGAATAGAGAGCTGTGTAAAAATTAACAAGATGAATTTCAACAGGGATAAATGTAGAGTACTACGCCTAGGTAGGAAAATTAAAACACACAAATATAGGATGGGCAACACCTAGTTTGAAAGCAGTACATGTAAAAAGGATCTAGGGGTCTTTGAGAAGTCAAACATAAATTAATCATACTTTGTGGTGCCCCAAAAGTCAATGCAATTGTATGCTACAACAACAGCACTCTAATGTCTAGATGGCAGGAAGGTGATAGTATAATTCTTTTATATCACCTGAAATGCTGTGATTAGTTCTGGGAACCACAGTTCAAAAAGGATATTGCACACACACCCCTTGAAAGTTGAGCTTCAGAAGACAAAACAGACCTACCACAGCCATGCCCTCCTCCAGCTCGGTCTGATACCTACTTGAGTGCTCCACAGGAGGAGGATGTGGGAGAGATAGCTTAGGAAAGGTGAAGGCTTCACTGTCTGGCACAAAGCTGATCCTGTTCTTGCAGGCGAAGTGAGAGACTGTGCACACAGTTTGGAAACACCCTCTTCAAATATGGTCTGCAAGTTGGGTGAGGCTGAGACAGTGGGCTTTATAAGTCAAGAATATTTCCCCCTTTCGGTAGGTGGAAATAAATTTCTCTATCAGCCCACCTCTACTGTGAGATCTGACCCTGTGATTTATGACCCTGGACTGTTTCTTCACTCCGTTATCTTACTACAGCTGGACTTTGCTTGTATTTATGGCTTCTGACACTGGACAGTTTGTGACTGGATGCTGCTTGTTCTTTTAGCTACTGCACTACTGGCACTCAGAATTCTGTTACAGTATGACAGCAGAAAAGATATAGAGAAACTGGATTGTGTTTGGAGGATGACAGCCAAGATGATCAAAAGTCTGGAAACCAAGCCATATGAGGAACAGCTCAGATACAAGGTAAGACTGAGAGTTTGAAAAAATATGTCATGCATAAGATGGCCAGAGATTGTCTTCTACTGTTCAAAAAAATAGAATTACAAGAAAAGAGGGTTCCATTGTTCCGGGTCCTATTCTCTGGAGCAGCAGAAAACAAGCTTGCTCCATCCTCAATATGACATCCCTTCAAATACTTAAACAGGTCTATCATTTCACCTCTTAACCATCTCTTCTCCAGGCTGAATATACCCATCTCCCTAATTCTCTCCTTGTAGGGCATGGTTTCCAGACCCTTTACCATTTTGGCCAACCTCCTCTTGACACGGTTCAGCTTATCAACATCCTTTTTGAATTGGACATAGTATTCCAGGTGAGGCCTGGCCAAAGCAGAATAGAGTGGCACTATTACTTCCCTTGACCTAGACACTATACTTCTATTGATGCAGCCTCGAATCATATTGGCCTTTTGCACTGCCACATCACACTGTTGATTCAAGTTCAACTTGTGGTGTACTAGGACTCCTAGATCCCTTTCACATGTAGTCTCATTGAGCCAGGTGCCCCCATCGTAGTTCTTTGTTTTTGCCCCAGGTCAGTACCTTATATTACTCTGTGTTGAAATTCATTTATTAGCTTTGGCCCAGCTTTTTGATCTATTAAGGTTATTTTGAATGTTGATCCTGTCCTTTGGGGTATTAGGTATTTCTCCTAATTTTGTGTCATCTACAAATTTAATAAGCATGCCCCCTATTCTTTCATCTATCAACTGGGGCTATAGCTTTATAGAGAGGTCTCTGAGCAACACCCCTAGAAGCCCTTTAAAAAAAAAGATGGAAAAAAAATTAAAGGACAATCTCAAACATTGTTCCCAGCTCCTGTTCTGCCTGTGCTCTAGTTTCCCTTGACTGTGAAAATTTGTGCACCATTAGGCATGTGCCTCTGGCAGGCGTTATATAGAGTTAGGCTGCTAGCTCCACACCCTAGTGACTCACAGATGTGACTCACAGAAGCCACACCCCATCAGCAACAAACACACTCTACCAAGTTTAACTTAAAAAACAAACAAACCTCAGACACTCAAAATGGCTGCCCAGAAACAGCTTTTCTTCTTCTCCCTGGCAGGGACTGGCCTGTAAAACCTCTGGCAGGAGTTATATAGAGCTAGGCTGCTAGTTTCACCCCCTAATAATTCACAGTTCTGACTCACAGAAATCGTATCCTGTCAACAACAAACACACTCTCCCAAGTTTAAATTTTTTAAAAAACTCACCCACGCAAAATGGCCACCCAGAAACAGCTTTCTTTCTCCTTGGCAGGGACTGGCCTAGAAAGCCTCTGGCAGGAGTTATATAGATAGGGATGCCATATCCCAGCTGCACCCAGGACTGTACTGATTTTGGCAGATTACCGGGCTTGTCCTGTCCCGGTTACCGCCAAATCCTGGGTTTGGGCCCGGCCTCTGTGTGTGTTTTGGGATTGGGGGCGGGGGATTGGCCAGAAAGGGAAGGACATTTCTGCCATCTGTCTAGGAATAATGCCAAAATGTCCTCCATTTTGAGCATGCCTAAGAAACATGCGTTTATATTAATACTTTTTTAAATTAGTAAATGTTTCGTGTGTCCTCCATTTAAAAATATGTCCTACATTTGGGGGGTAAATTTTGTCCTACATTTGTCCTAGATTTTTTTACATTTGTCCCAGTTTGGAGGTTGACAGTTATGGTAACCCTATGTATAGAGCTAGGCTGCTTCCATACAACACTCCTCTGCTCTACAGCTTTGCTGTTTTTCTAAGGACATGTATTTTATAGCAATGTTTACAGCAGCTGTTCATCAAGAAAAATGGGATTGCAAAGGGAAACACTGAAAGTATAGAGTGCATTAGCATTTTATATTCTGCTACCACATGCACTTCCTATGGGTTGAATTTCATAATTTTCCAGAGAAATCAAAAGGCAGCTGAAATGGCTAGGATGGTTAAATAGTACTGATATCCAGTCCTGAAGGTGTCGGAGTTCTTGTTGTTTTTGTTCCTAAGAAAGCAGCAGAAATTCAGCTATTAAACCAGCACCTCCTATAAGTGTCAATCTTTCTTATAACAGAATATATAATCCACACGAGTCCTCAAATCTGCAACCCAAGCAATCATGGAACCAAGGAAAAATGAAGGACACAACCATACTTCACCCAGAACTGGATCACTTCATCTATTTCATTCCACTTTATGCTTTAGCATGTGGATGATCACCCATGTAAGAAAGAATTGCATAAACCCACAAGATATAAGAACTAAGCCTGGAAGCATTATTTTTGGGACTAAAATTCCCATAATACTCAACTCACGTGGCTGTGGGTTACATGGGCTGGGGAGTTCTAGTATGATAAATAACTTTTCCAAGCTACAGAGCAGCAATTCTTTCATGGAAGTCCAAATTAACCGTCTCAAAATTCTCAATGGGGGGGGGGGTAGTGGTCAGCAAGAGATAATAATAATAATAATAATAATAATAATAATAATAATAATAATAATAATAATAGGATTTATTTATATGCCACCCAATCACTGGGAATCCAGGTGGCTTACAACAGAGTGGCTAATAAACAGTTCCCTGCCCTCAGGCTTACAATCTAAAAAGACATGACACAAAAGGAGAAGGGACTGGGGGCGGGGAGGGGAGAGGGGATCAGGTTCAGCATTTGAAGAAGAAGAGCCCTCCCTCCATTCCATCTGCCTTGGTCCAGGCAGGGACGTAGCTGGGGGGGGGGGTCCGAGGGGTCTGGACCCCCCCTTCAGGCGTGGGAACATTCAAGCTCCTTCCTCCTCCTCCTCCTCCTCCCCTCCATAAAAAGCGCGGAGGACTCGGATGGAGAGGGAAAAGGGGAAAGAAGTTGCAGGGAGGGAGCTGGGAGGCTCAGAGAACGAGAGAGAGAGAGAGAGAGAGGGAGGGGAGTGGCCGGGGGTCTCTCCCTGCGACTTCTTTCCCTTTCTTTCCCTCTCCATCCAAGTCCTTCCACTCCTCCTCCTCCTCCTCCTTGCTTTTGCCAGAAAAAAGTCTCCCTTCCTGGGGGAGGAGAGGAGGAGGGGGAGGAAGAAAAAGAAGGGAAAGAAGGCAGGAAGGAAGGAAAGAAAAAAGGAAGGAAGAATGATAGCAAGGGAGGGAGAGAGAACGGAAGGAAGGAAGGAAGGAAGGCTCTAAAGGGAAATATAAAAGAAAGAAAAGGTGACTTCTGACTTTCCTTTCAGCAGTTATATCCATATACAATATAGGCCTGTTACAGACTGCCAAAATAAAGCTGCTTTGGGTCTCTTTGGAGGAATGCTATTTAAATGATGCATGGGTCCTAAGAGTCCGGAGGTCGCACCAAAGCCACACTCCATTCCTAAGCACTGGAGTGCAGCTTTGGCGCAGCTTCCGGATTCTTAGGATGCATCCATCATTTAAACAGCATGCCTCCAAAGAGACCCGAGGCAGCTTTATTTTGGCAGTCTGGAACAGGCCATAGTAAAATGTACATAATATTAATAATAACAGCAGCAGCAACAACAACAACAATAATAATCTCTTATCAACTACAGGTTGAGTCTCCCTTATCCAAAATGCTGAGGACTAGATGTATTTTGGAGTTTTTCAGAGTTTGGTATATTTATATATGCATAATGGGGTATTTTGGAGATGGGACCCAAGTCCAACCATTAAATCCCTTTATGTTTCATATGCATCTCATAGACATAGGCTGAAGGTAATTTAATACACAATATTTTTAAAATGAGCTGCCAGCAAAATCCTGAGACCACACCAATAATTCAGTAATTTATCTAAACCTTCAGGATTCCCAAGTTTCCTTTACTTGGGGTCACACCAGATGCTCTCATGGTCAGTTTTGGATTTTGGAATAATTCAGATTTCAGAAGCCCAGATAAAGGAGACTTGGACTCTACTATGTACAGTACATTTCTTCTGATAATGAACTCAGGTTTTCAAAAACAGCCATTTCTGGATTTTTGCAACAACAAAAAAGAGAAGGGTCTGTGATGCAAAAAAGCAAGAAGCCCTTCCAGCTTTGTTTTTTCTCTTTTTTAAAAGAAAAACAAAATAAAATACAGTTAGCTGGTCCCCTTTCAGCATGTCAGTGGGGATGCTTTGATGGAGAGTTCCTGCATGGCAGAATGGGGTTGGACTGGATGGCCCTTTTTGGGGTCTCTTCCAACTCTATGATTCTATGATTAATTAATTAACATAAGGAATCAATCTAAGTGGGTCACCAATGAAAGGTCGGCTGCAAAGGTCTGGGCCTCTCTGCCCTCCTGCCTTGTAAGCAAAGTCAATTGGCAGACTTCTGGGTTTTACTTTGCAAGGAGTTTTTATTTTCCTTATTTTTGCCTTTTTAAAGGCAATAATCTGATGGTACTAATGACTACAAAAATGTGTGTAGATGTAACTATGGTGTTCACAGATGTTCTCATGCACACTTGTGTGAGTTTGAAGGTGGTAGTTTACTATTTTTGAAGCCTCCGTGCATAAGATGACACTGAGATTGCTCAGTGGTGCTTTAGCAATTTGCCTCTTAATGACAGGGGAAGGGGAAACACAAACAGACTGAAAACACTAAACATGCATATATCATTCTTTATGTATAATTCAGAGTATTTAATCTGAAATGTTACCAAAAAGGTGAGGGTAACTAACTGTGTCATCATCTCTTTTAAATGTTTTCATTGTTAGAGAATTTTGCAAAGTTTAAAGAAGTTTGCAAGAGATTGGGTAACCTGAGGATCATTTCCATCTTCTCACTAACTGAAGAGGACTCCATGTTTGAGTGAATAATGAGAATTTTATTTAGAAATATGCAAGAGTGCAAACACATGATAAGAATTCAGACATGCACACCATCCAGAGTTAACCAAAATAGAGATATGGAAATTGGATAGCAGAGTTTTAGGGATGTAGAAGAGATAATCTTTACATGGACAGGTGACCACAGAAAGCAGGTTGTAGCTCAGATGGGGTCTAAGAGAGACACACTGAGTAGAATGGTCTCTCTGAGCACACTGTACTCTCAAAGAGGCTAGGTTTTGAGAGTAATATTTATTTCTGAGATACTAGCCACAAATGGTGTGCTATCTTGCAATGCAACAACAACAACAACATGATAGTCTCCCCAAGAATCAACAATGGGATTCCAGAATACCTGGTGGCTTTAAATTCAGATTAACAAAAACAGTTATTGGATTTCAGACAATCCCAGGGTAGATGGTTCAGGATGTTGGCTGGGAGTATGGCAGGGAGTAGGTAGAAAGTGTTGGCTTACTGCTTTCACCTTTTGTTTCTAGAGGATATGCAGTGAGCCTGACGGGGAGAACATAGCAATCAATAAACCCTTTCAACTTTTATCTTAGCATTACCTGGGTCTTTCACATGTCTTCAGGTCTCTGTGTCCTTCCCATGGGAAACTCACCTGGTGTTCCAATTGTCATTGTGACATCTTAAGAACATGCCTGGCCCCAAATATGAAAACCCCAAATACAGTATAACACGGGGTATGTCAGGTATGCTAAAAGTACACAAAAACCAAAGTGAAGTGAAGAATAGATCTGTAGAGTTTGAAGGAAACTGTAAAGGAATCTTGTCCAGGAATGGGCAGCTTCTTAGAAGATTTTCACACCGGTGCTTACTGTGAATTAAGCACTGGTAAAGCGCCAGTAAAACATCCCTGAAGCATGAGCGTGTGAAAGCTGGTTGCACTTCTGAAATTTCAGTGAAGTGTCCCCTCACCATTACTGTCCTTGAATTGTTCGCAGGGCAGCCATTTTCTATTAATGGGAACTTTGTATTAATAGGAAATGGCTGCCCCACCATTTCTTTCAAGGATGGTATAGGTGAGGGGACACTTCACTGATGTTTCAGAAGTGCATTTTATGGACGTTTTACCAGCACTTAACCCATGGCAAACGCTGGTGTGAAAACATCAGAAGAAAACATGGACACTTTCTAAGGACCCCCCAAAATAAACTCTGCTCTCGCTGAGACTCCTGCTAGTGCTGAAATTACTTGCTGAGGAGGCAGCAGCAGGAAAAGTGATTTCATCCTTTATAACAGGATAAGGGGAGGAGCTACAACCAAGCCCTCATGAGCCTGGCTAAAACTTCCTTCAGTTTGGCTGGTGGTGAGGAATGATGGGCATGGTTGTTCATCAGAACCTGGATATGTTCCCCACCCCTGCTTTATAAGAATGTGCAGGCTTACCTCTTGTTATTGGTATCTGCAGTTAAGTCAACTTCAATTTATGGCATCCCTATGACTGAGAGATCTCCAAGATACTGTCATTAGCTGTACACATTAGCTGTGCATTAGCTGAGCACAAGGCTAGGCATCCCATTCTGACCTTGGACTGAGCAACCTACAGCAGCTGCAGATGTGTTGGTTGGCCCAGCAGGAAGCCTGTGTGTGCAAACAGCTGCTTAGCCATAGAAACAGAGAGCTCTGGATCTTCCTGGAAGATCTGGAGAAACAGGCACATTTTAAAAATACATTTTAACCTTGTTTTGTCCAACTTCTGTTGTGAGACAAGTTGGACCCTGTCCGGACAACTCACACCACAACTGAGGTTTAGGCATGTGTTGTCTGAATGGGATGACACCAGAAGGGGGGTGGAGGAAAATGGGCCCTTTGGCACATGCAGATAAGGCCCTAAGAAATAAATCCTTTGCAGAATAAATCCTGTTGGAGATTATGGGATCCTAACCATCAATACTACAGAAAACAAAACTGTGGTATAATCTATCATTTAAAAATCTTCTTTATTATTATCCTACCTCTTCATGGTCTACAGGCTTCTTCATTATGCCCCCTCTGGACATACCCCCAATGTATCCAGTCCACTTTGCAAACAAGACCAGGTCCAAAATTCAGGGAGAAAAATGATAAAGGCAGTTTCTGAAGCATCTGCCTACAGTTGGTGCTGTTTATCTATGGAGCTTACCACACAGGGCACAGAAGTAAGGTCAGTTTGCATTGGTCGATGCATATTCGCGTTATAACGCATTGTTCATTCACACTCGCGCTCTCTGAATACGCTTTGCCGATTCGTATTTGCATCATATCACATCGTTCATTCACACCTGGGCGGCCTTCCTCATCGAGTTTTTGTGAATCGGCCAATGCGTATTCAGGCAAAGTGAGGCAAGTGCAGATTGGATAACCACACCAGCCCAATACAATGTGTATTGGTCGATGCGCATCGGCAGCTTTGTGCATGCTCTATGGGGCTCTGAACGGGGGCAAAATTTTTAACTTCCGGGTTGAAGAATGAGGTCACTGTTTAGCGCGTAATATCGCGAGAATTGCTGCCTTTAGCAACTTACGAAAGGGTTATGCACCATCTGTATATGTGTGTGTGTGTGTGTGTCTGTGTGTGTGTATGCACACACATAAATACATACATACATACTTATATATACATACATACATACATATATATATATATATATATATATACACATAGTGGTACAGCCAAAAGTGAGATGCCTTTTTTATGTGTACACACACATTTGTCTGTATGAGTGTTTACACACACACACACACACACACACACACACACACACACATATACAAAAACACACTTGCCACAGCCAAAAGTGTGATGCCGTATTTATATGTGTACACACACATCTGTCTGCTTGAGTGTTTATATATATATATGTGTGTGTGTGTATATGTATATACATACATATACATACACACACACACACACACACATATATATACACACACACACAAGCTGTGGAGCAGCCGAAAGTGTAATGCTGCATGTATATGCTTACACACACATCTTTGTGTGTGTGTGTATACGTACATATACATATATATACACACACACACACATACACACACACACACACACACACACACACACACAAACTGTGGAGCAGCCAAAAGGGTAATGCTGCATGTATATGCTTACACACACACACACACACACACAAACTGTGGAGCAGCAGAAAGTGTAATGCTGCATGTATATGCTTACACACACATCTTTGTGTGTGTATACATACATATACATATACACACACACATACATATACATATATATATGTGTATATACACACACACACACACACACACACACACACACAAACTGTGGAGCAGCTGAAAGTGTAATGCTGCATGTATATGCTTACACACACATACATATACATATACATTTTCCCCCCGACACAAAAGGTTTCTGCTTTATCTCGTTGGTCAGTGGAAAAATCGCTCCCCAGCCCCGGCGGTTGTCCTGAAAGGGGAAAGGGCCAACGGAAGGAGAAGGGGGAAATTCCAGCACAGCATCATGGGAAATTTGTAACCCGGTGGTCTTCAGGAGAACCAGTGGATTGGATGTACACACCAGCCAAAGCAGCAAAGGTTTCGCACTGGCCATCAATACGGATCCCACCGATGCACTAATTTTGCGCACTCGCAAAATGGAGGAGCCGGCTGCATTCAGTTCGGAACCCAGCCGTGAATACGCATTGGCCAAAGCGTATTCATGTTATATCGCATTGGTCAATACGTATTCTGAGCTCACAGGTGTGGAACACCAATGCAATATAACGCGAATACGCATTGACCAATGCGAACTGACCCTACTTCCGCACTCAAAAAATCCCTGTGTGGTAAGGTCCTATGTGTGCAAACCACAGCATGCATCAGAGGTACATGCTTCTGGGCATCCTGTTGCATGAACTCACTGTGGCCAGCCCCAATTTTGCTGCTGTGTAAAGTCTGAAAGTCGAAGCCTGTATTGTTTAATGCAAGACATCTGGAAAGAGAGCTGTGGTTCTTCAGGAGAATGCTGGCAAGCAAAGTGGCCTCCTCTCTGTAACCCTTACACAATAATTGTGCCTGTTTATTCAAATAAATAAGAAAGGGAAAAGCTTCCTCCTGTTGCAGTGGATGTAAAATAAATGTTTTAGTTTTTAAAGTTCTGAATCCATCTTTCCAAAGGACACATGGGATGGTATATTTTAGGTCTTGCTGAATTATTCAAACACTGAAGCTAAGGGAGTGGGAAGGCTGCTTTGTTAAAAAGGAGAACACACAACAAGTACTAATGCATTTCACCACTTGAAACTCTCTCAACAAACACACCATTAGGGCTGCAATATCCATACATAACTGCTTTTCTTCACTTGGACATTCCACTTCTGGACCATTTTTGTCAAAACAGACTCCATCTAAGCCCCTCTTCATTTATCCTGCTGAAGTAAAATGGATTCCCCCTGCTTCCATTTATGCTGCTAGAATAAACAGCTATTAATTCTCCCAGATCACAAAATCTTCAGCTCCTGGAGGTTAAATATGTCTGCATGGCGTGTAGCTCTGCCTTGAATCAACTCAACAGAAAGTGTCCAAATATTTGGCTGGTAATGGAGGAAAATGGATGCAATTGATCCATGGCTCTTATGTACAACATCAAAGTATATGGAGACAAGCAACTATTATCAAGTCAAGGACTAATAACAGTAGAGGAGGTCAGAGGTCCATTAGGAGATGTAAAGAGGCGATGATTCTATCTGGGGAATGTCTTGTGGAAAGCTAAAAATATAATAAAACACAGCAAAGAGCTGTCTTTTTAAAATCAGTACAAATCTGTCATTCTGTGCCTATGACCTTAGGATAGCAACAATTAAGGTCTGTTGGAATCACAAGTTACTGAATGTTAGACCATCCTCAGCAAAATAAATATCAATAGACCTTGATACATGCAAAATATTTTGAGATTTCCTAAAACGTAAGCCAGAGCTAAGAAACTAGCTTTGGAGTTTTCATGTTGTGGTGTTGTGTGTCTTCAGGTTGTTTCCAACTTATGGAGACCCTAACTATCATGGGGTTTTCAGGGCCTCAGAGTCTGTGACTTGCCCAAGTGAGTTTCCATGGCTGATCGGGAATCAAATCCTGATCTCCAGTATCTAAGGACAAATCTCAAATTGCTGTATCATATCATATCATATCATATCTATTTTCATATCTTTCAAAATTTCACAGATGAATACAGTGGTACCCCGGGATACGAATGCGCCGCCTTACGAAATTTCCGGGTTACGAAAAAAATCCATAGAAAAAAACTGTTCCGGGTTACGAAGGTTATTTCGGGTTACGAAAAAAATTTTGGTGCTTTTCGGCGCTTTTTCGCACGAAATCGCGGCTTTCGCTATTAGCGCCTATGGCTTTTTCGGCTTACGAAGGATTTCGGGTTACGAACGCGGCGGCGGAACGAATTAAATTCGTAACCCGGGGTACCACTGTACAAAGACACATGTAGACAAGCAACATCAGAATGTGATCAAAATGACAAAGCTTATCAGTGAGGAAGACTTCACAAGCTAGGAAAGGCTACAGCTGTTTGCTTTCGCCTGAGCTTACTGGAAAGGGCAAGACTCTGTCCCCTCCTCTTCTTTCTTTGCTTCTTAGGAGCCCTGGTGGCGCAGTGGTTAAATGCCTGTACTGCAGCCATTCACTCAAAACCACAAGGTTGCGAGTTCAAGACCAGAAAAAGGGCCCAAGCTCGACTCAGGCTTGCATCCTTCGCTAAAATGAGTACCCAGATTGTTGGGGGCAAATTAGCTTACTTGCTAATTAGCTTACTTGCTGTTCACCGCTATGATCTTTGGAATAGCAGTATATAAATAAAACAAATTATTATTATTATTATTATTATTATTATTATTAATTGAGTGCCAAAGTAGTTTGAACTCAGATTACAGCAACTGAAGTAAGAAGGAAAATGGGAGGAAATAGAAACTGGGACATTTTAAAAGCAACTGAAAAAGTGGAGTAGCAGACGATTAATTGGGACAATTGCAGAGTATGAGTTAACAGTCCACAAAAGTATTCCCCCTCCCCAAGCTCTCATGTAAGTACAGCAAAACACAAAAGACTACAAATTTTCAGGAATGTATACTTTAATCTGAGCACTTTCTCCACTGGTATGCCAGGTTATCCAATATGAACCCTAGCCTTTGACATTGTCAGTTGGATCATGCTCTAAGGAGATTATCACACTGCCCTTTCCTGTCCTTTCCACCTGAGCTATGAGCAGGATGTAAACTTTAATATGTGGATTTTATTGCACACCTCCTTTCCCAGGCAGGAGGCATCCCGTACCTGATCATGACATCCTGTACCTAATCCAGACATCCCCTGCACTTTTTGAAAGAATGAGATTTCCCCTTCTTTGTAAGGTGCAGGAGTAGTCCCGATTGGTTACGGGATTCCATGATTGGTGTGCAATAAAATCAGTGTATTAAAGTTTACATCCCAACGCCTAGCTCAGGAGGAAATGAAGGGAAAAGGCAGTGTAATAATCTCCTTAGAATATATGGCAGGGATTGGAATTTGATTCAGCCTAGGGTTTATATTCAATCTTGGTAGTGGCCTCAAGGGCCAAATGTTCCAGCATAGGTAGGGTGAAGAGCATGAAGTAGGGCAAAAATAAAGTGGGTAAAGAGATAGAATCCTTATTGAATCCACCACAGCATTAGGAAGAACTTCCTAACAGTAAGAGCTGTTCGACAGTGGAATATGCTACCACAGTGTGGTGAAATCTCACTTTTTGGAGATTTTAAAGCAAAGGCAGGATGGTAATCTTTTGGGGGTACTTTGACTGTATATTCTTATATGTCAGGGGGTTGAAAGTGATGGCCTTTCTGGTCTCTTTGAACTCTATGGTTCTACGGACATTTGTTCATCATGCGTGCTAAGCTAAATTCAGTTCTGTTCAGTTTATTCAGGCCTGAGCCCAGGATTCAATGCTTTTCAAGTACAATTATGGTTATGGTCATGGTCATGGTCATGGTATATCTCTCTCTTTCTCTTTCTCTTGCCATTTTCATAGCCCAGGGACCCAAGGCAGCTTACAAAATATGAACAGGTAGATAGAAGCTCTCACGATTATAAATGTATTAAAATGAAAATATTTAAAAGATCAATACAATTAAAAGAACTTAAAAGTACCCACTTATGAAAAGCCCTTTCTCCAAAAACAATCAGTTCCCCAAAGCCTGTTGATATAAGAAACTCTTCACCTTTCCCTGGAAGAAAATAATGGAGAGGACCAGTGTAGCTATACTAGAAACAGAGTTGCAGAGCCTGGGAGCAGTCACAAAGAACGTCTTCTCTTACATTTCCACTGACATACTTGTAAGGGTGGCGGGATGGAGAGGAGACCTCTCCTGATGATCTTAAAACCCTGGCAGGGTTATATGGGAGAAGATGATGTGTCACGTAACCTCAACCTGAGTTGCCCAGGACTTAATACATCATAGCCAGAACTCTGAACTGTTACAAGAAATATTTGTTTTTTATTTGATTTGACTTACATACTGACTTTCTCATAAAACATAGGTATGGAAAGCCTCCAAGCATGATTAGGGAGGACACTAACTTCGGCGCAGTACAGACTGCCCCTTCAGGGGTGGCCTACACCCGCCCCTTTTCTTTCCAGGTTAGGAGCAGGGCAGCCTTGCCAGCAGCCCAGAGGCCCCCAACTCAGCACTTTTTGGAACCACAGAGAAGCAGCAAAATGCCGTTTCTCTGTGGTCCCGAAAAGGGGTGTCCTTGGGGCTTCATACCCCAGGAAACCCCGACAGTCACAGACATGGGAGAAAGGGGCCACCTGACCCCTTTCTCCCATGGCTTCTTTCCCGTGGCCGTCTGGTTGGCGCGGGAACAAAGCTTGAGGTGCTGCAATGAAAAGGAACTTTTTTGTTGCAGTGAACCAACCAGGAAGTGGTGCTGTCATGATGCCACTTCCTGTGTGTCATGTCTGGGCACTCAGCAGTGGCGCCAGCATCATAGCAGCCCCCACGTAGATGGCAGGCCTCCATGATGACACCACCGCCACGTAGTAAGGTTGGACTAAAGGCCACCATTCATAACCCCCCCGGGGGGTGGTGGACCTATTAGAATGGTCCGCCCTCGAAGGCTAATGGAACCCAAAAGGTTCCAGGAAGCCCTAGAGGGTGCAATGGCTGGTAATGTTGGTGAATCTGTCAAAGCCTTGGTTTCCATCTGGAACAACGATCTTAGAAAGGCTATCGACACAATCGCTCCCAAGTGCCCTTTTCAGCCCACTTCAAATAGAAATCCTTGGTATACTGAAGATCTTAGAAGGTGGAAGTGGGCTGTACAATGACTAGAGCACCACTGGCCAAAGACTCAACTCTTTTCTGACAAGACACGTCATAGGACTTCACTTTTCTGCATCTATTGCATCTGTGAAGTCTCGCCTGCAGAGCTTTTCAAGGTCGTTAGGAAGGTGACTCAGACTCCTTCCACCTTGAATCCATTATTACAGCCTACGGAGGCCTGCTGTGGTATTTTCAACGACTACTTCACAGATAAAAATCTCTCGGATAAGGGCCGACTTAGACACCAGCCTTAACACAGAAACATCTAGAGTGGTGTCCAGCGACTCTGTTAATGAGATTAATTTGGATCAGTTTCAGTCTTTGAGTACTGATGACGTAGACAAGCTGCTTGCTAAGGTCAAAAAGACCACCTGCCCTCTTGACTCCTGCCCTTCATGGCTGGCCATCCAGGGAGGGGAGGCAACTATGAATTTGTTAAGATCTATAATTAATGCCTCCCTCAAGGAAGGCAGTTTTCCAGCCAGTTTAAAACTGGCTGTGGTTAAACCTATTCTTAAAAAGCCTTCCCTTGATCCCCTGGAGAAATCTAACTATCGGCCAGTATCTCTTCTTCCTTTTTTGGGCAAGGTGATCGAGAGGGCGGTTGCCAACCAACTCCAACGAGTCTTGGATGACACCAATTATCTTGATCCATTTCAAACTGGCTTCAGGTCGGGATATGGAGTTGAGACTGCCATGGTCACCTTGGTTGATGATCTCCCTCTGTCTATCGATAGGGGAAGTGTGGCCCTGTTGGTGCTCTTGGACCTCTCAGCGGCCTTCGATACCATTGACCATGGTATCCTTCTGGAACGCCTGAGGGGGTTAGGAAGCGGGGGTACTGCTTTGCAGTGGTTCCGGTCCTATCTCTTGGGTAGGTTCCAGATGGTGTCGCTTGGGGACAGTTGTTCGGCCAAGAGGGAGCTCAAATCGGGTGTCCCTCAAGGTGTGATACTATCTCCAATGCTATTTAACATTTACATGAAGCCGTTGGGTGAGATCATCTGGAGACATGGGGCGGGGTGTTATCAATATGCTGATGACACCCAAATTTGCTTCTCCATGTCTCAGACCGCTTCGGTGACCAAGGATGGCATCTCCCCTCTGAATGATTGTCTGAGGTCAGTAATGAATTGGATGAGGGAGAATAGACTTAAACTGAATCCAAATAGAACGGAGGTACTCGCTATTGGCAATCCTAATCTGGAAATGGTGATAAACTCTCCAGTTCTGGACAGAGTCACACTTCCCCTAAAGGACTGTGTTCATAGCTTGAGGGTACTCCCGGACTCATCGCTTCAACTGTCATCTCAGGTGGATGCGATGGCCAGGAGTGCCTGTTATCAGCTTCGGCTGATACGCCAGCTACGACCCTTCCTGGAACGGGAAAACCTAGAAACGGTTGTACATTCACTGGTAACCTCTCATCTCGATTTCTGCAATGCGCTCTACATGGGGCAACCCTCATGCCTCATTCGGAAGCTGCAACTGGTCCAAAATATGGCAGCCAGATTAGTTACAGGGAATTCGAAATTTGATCCTATTACACCTATCTTAAAATCCCTACACTGGCTGCCTAATAGCTTATGGGCAAAGTATAAGGTGTTGGTCATCACCTATAAAGCTCTGCATTGCTTGGGTCCAGTTTACCTGAGGGAATGCCTCTTCCCATATAATCCTTCCCATACTCTCAGGTCCTCTGGGAAGAATCTTTTGCAGTCCAAGAAAACCAGACTGGTATCGACTTCCCAAAGGACGTTTTTTGCTGCCGCTCCAAAAGTCTGGAATGACTTGCTGGAGGAGATCTGCCATATAACATCTTTGGAGGCCTTTAAAAAGGCAATAAAAATTGATCTCTTCCAGCAGGCCTTCCCAAATTGACCTCCTCGGAATGTTTGCTCTCCAGTTGGGAATTATTGTTTTTAATGCTATTTTAAGGTGGGAGGGAGATAGGGAATTGGATTTTATATGCTTTGCTATGTTTTTTACTATGTTCTATTTTTATTGTTCTTATGTTTGTTGTTACCCGCCTCGATCCAAAACAGGGAGAGGCGGGATACAAATAAATATTTTATTATGATGACGATTATTATTATTATTAGTAGTAGTAGGGTTGTGGGGCATGCGGACACTCCGCCCCTGGGCAACCCTACTATGTGTCCAGGCCGGTGCAAAGTACCGATCTGGACTAGACCTTCGATTTCATTGAAAGAGAGTTTCATTGTCTGGGAACAACTCAAAAGAAAGCCTAGATTGGAAAGCTGGGCCAAGGCTAACAAAATGCATTTCAACATGGAGAAATGTAAAGTACTGCACTTAGGACGGAAAAATAAAAGTTTTCACAGATATAGGATGGGTGTCACCTGGCTGAATGAAACTACATGGGAAAGGTATCTGGGAGTCCAAGTAGACCACAAATTGAACATGAGTCAACAGTGCGATGTGGCAGCTAACAAGGCCAATGCAATTTTAAGCTGCATCAATAGAAGATCAAGGGAAGTAATAGTGCCATTCTTTTCTGCTCTGGTCAGCCCCCACCTGGAATATTGTGTCCAGTTCTGGGCACCACAATTTAAAATGGATGTTGAAAAACTGGAGTGTGTCCAAAGGAGAGCGACTAAAATGGTGAAGGGTCTGGAAACCATACCCTATGAGGAACGACTTAGGGATCTGGGGATGTTTAGCCTGGAGAAGAGAAGGTTAAGAGGTGATATGATAGCCCTGTTTAAATACTTGAAGGGATGTCATATTGAGGAGGGAGCAAGCTTGTTTTCTGCTCCAGAGACTAGGACCTGGAGCAATGGGTGCAAGCTCCAGGAAAAGAGATTCCATCTGAACATTAGGAGGAACTTCCTGACAGTAAAGGCTGTTCGACAGTGGAACAAACTCCCTCGGAGTGTAGTGGAGTCTCCTTCCTTAGAGGTCTTTAAACAGAGGCTAGATGGCCATCTGTGGGGGATGCTTTGATTTAGATTTACTGCACGAGAGGGGGTTGGATTGGATGGCCCTTGCGGTCTTTTCCAACTCTATGATTCTATTATTCTAAGGCACAAAAATGCATCCCTACACAATTATAGCACTATGATTCCACTTTAATTGCCATAGAATATTAGGATTTGTAGCTTGGTGAGGCAGTAAAGCTGAGGGCTGAGAATTCTAAATGCCTATAAACTGTAAATCCCAGGATTCCATAAGATGAAACCATGGCAGTTAAAACGAATTCATAGAGCCATAATTGTTTAGTATGATAGAGAAAGCCTCCATGAAGATCTCAAAGTTCAAGCAGATTTGAATGTGAGACTGTCATTGTAGTATTCTTGGCATATATTTCTTCATATATCTCAAACTGAAAGAATTTTACTTTTAAAAATGACTAAAATATCAGCCATAAAACACTAAGGTTTACCATAATATATCAGGACCCATGAACCACAGTTTTAAACTCAACTGAAAACAAGCTGATAATATCAGAAAGTACTAGGTAATTAATCTATAAATTCAATACATAAAATCAGTAGGTCAGGAAATGAATCCATCTCATTAAAACTTCAAAACCGATTCTGTTCAACAAAAAGCTTCTGACTTAATGCGTTTAAATCTTCAAGCTACACTATTCTTGGTTGTTTTCAGTGCTACAAATTCACTCCTCTGAGAAGCACAATTGATGAACACAATTATTGATCAATAGCCTATGGGAAAACTATGGGAAAGGCATCAAGCAATACTGGGGAAAAGCAAAACAGCACCTATTAGACAAAAATAATGGTCTCAACAAAAAGGGCCAGTCTAGCAATGGTCTAGGCAAGAAAGGGCAGTCTAGCAATGACAACAAACAGAGATATTTCTGTCTATCTGTCTAGTCTGTGAAACTTTCTTCCTAAAGAGATTTGTTAGGCAATTTCCATTCCATTTTTTAAGAGGGCAGTAATTAAGTTTTAATTGTTTTTTATTTATTTTGGGATGATTGGCTGGGGGTTCAGTGAGGTTGTAGCCAGTGTGGTAAAATGTTTTGAGCACTGGCACTAGGAGACCAGGTTTTGAATCCCGGCTTGGTCATGGAAACCCATTGGGTAACCTTGGGCAAGTCACACTTTCTCAGCCTCAGAGAATGGCAATGACAACCTACCTCTGAAGAAACTTGCTAAGAAAACCCTATGATAGGATCTCCATAGGGTTACTATATGACAGAAAGTACTTGAAGACACACAACAGCAACAGAGTGAGGTTAGGAGATCTTATCTGATTGCTCTTGCTGCTATTTTCATTACTTCTTCATTGTTTCTCATTGTTATCCTATTTATTTACTACTTATGTTACTGGAGTTTAACATTCAGTGTAGCATAGCAGCCCTGGTAGTCTAGAGAGGAGGGGCTTATCCCATCACAAAACGATGAGACCTCCTCCCTTTTACTGCTAGTAACCTAGGAATAAGGATAGTATTACAGCACATCTCTCTTCCTAGATCTCCCTTGGACTGCCCTTTCTTTGACATAATTGCTGCTCTGGAAACCTCCAAAATTGTAAATTTGCTTTTAAAATAGGCTGCAGGTGCCCACTTCACTCCATCATGAGATGCACTGATGCATTGGAAAAGACCATAATCCTTGATAAAGTGGAAGGCAGTAGTAAAAGAGAAAGACCACATTTATTTATTTTACATTATTACATTACATTATTATATTAAAGGAAGATTGATTCAAATGCAGAGGTAGGCAACCTGCGGCCCGCGGACCGGATGCGGCCCGGCAAGGCCTTGGGACCGGACCCAGCCCGGTCTTGCCGCCGATTGCCGCCGGGGCCTTTGGGGGGCAATTGTCTATAGAAGCCTCAGAAACATGCATTTATATTAACATTTTTCAAAAAAATCAGCAATTTTTTTGCGTGTCTTCCATTTTTTTAAAAAAAGTGTTCTTCCATTTGAAAATTTTGTCCTACGTTTGTCCTTGTTTATTTAATTATTTAATTATTTAATTAATTATTTTTTGGCCTCGGCCCCCCAGTTGTCTGAGGGACAGCAACCCGGCCCCCGGCTCAAAAAGGTTGCCTACCCCTGAATCAAAGAAAGACACAGCCCTGAATTTATAAGGCCTGAGCAGGGCAGCTGATAATTGAGGCTCTTGGAGGAATCTCACCATACATTAGTCATCCTGATGGAAAATGATAACAACAGGTCCAATTCACTTTTTTACTTGTTAAAAATAATTTTTATTAAATTTTCAAAAATTAAAACCAACATGTAACAATACATACATAACATGTAACATTTAACAAACATAAACCAACTTTAACCCTACATACCAATCTACTGATAAACATTTAAATTACTTCCTCACAGGCTGTAATCATCACCTTTTACCATATATGCTTGTCTATACATTGAAAATTTTAAGCCCAAAAATGGGCTCCAAAATCCTAGGTAGATGTATATACGAGTCAATACAGTAATACTTCTCCTTGAGCCTTGGGAAAGCTGTGGAGGAGAGAGGAGAGAAATCAGAGGTCTGTGTCCCCCTTTTTGCAAGCCAACAGCTTTGGGAAAAGTTGTGGGAAGGGAGGGAAATTGGAGGTCTGTGTTCGCGCTCTCTCTCTCTCTCTTTTGCAAGCCATCTGTCTTGGGGAAAGTTGTGGGGAAAGGAGGGAAATTGGAGGTCTGTGTCCCCCCTTTTTTGCACGTCATCAGCCTTGGGGAAGGGGGGAAAATTGGAGGTTCATGTCCAAATTTTGCATGTCCTGTCCATTCTGCAAGACTGTGATGTTAGGAAATGACATGTATGTGACCACAAGATAGAGCTGTAGTGGAACCTATTACAGTTCCAGGGGCAGTTGACAGTTGACACTTGTATTATGGAATGTTGATGCTGTCAGTCCTTCAGAGAGAGAGAGAGAGAGTGTCGGTTATGACAATTGGTGTTAGAGTAACTGCCTCTCTGTTTTGTTGTTATGGTTGTTTGGTTGGCAAAGTAATTCATTTATTAAAATAACTTATTTATTAAAGCCCTCGTGTAGAGTGAAGGCTTGAAGTGCTCTTGTTGTTATTTTTCAAGCTGGGAGCCAAAGGCTGTTTGCAATGGTGAAGAAATATTTTCCTTCTTGGCCTGAATACCTTTGCAGACATCTCTTCAGATTCCTTCTCCCTGGCATCCTGTCGACGTGGTTCAACTCTGTAGGTGGTCGTGGTGGACACAGTGCGTCTTTCCACACCCTAACATGTGACCCTTGGGAGAGGTCCAGAGAGGGAGAAGGAGGGAGCAAAGGTGTTTTCCACCCTCTGTTTAGATCCTTTGTTACATGCCCCTGAGTTTGACACTCGACATCCATGGGTTATATCAAAATCCATGGTTTTGCTCCCCAAACCTGCCCTTGACTTATACGACTTGGCTGACTGGGAGCCAGACTCCACCCACAGCCAAGCTGAGGCAGAAGATTTAGAGGAAGAAGGAAGGAAGGAGAGATGGGGGGGGGGAAAGGGATGGATGGATGGATGGATGGATGGATGGAAGAGGGAGGGAAGGAGGAGGGGCAAGGGACTTTTGTCCCCAATGGTGGTGTGGCTGAATGCATGCTACCATTAGGGACAGTGGGGGCTTGTCCTCTGTGGATGCTCAAACTGTAGATGGCAAGTCCACGAATAAGGAGGTCCCACTGTATTAATATTTTTCTACACGTTTATTGTCTTCTTTAATATAACTTCCTTCTTCTCCGTCACTTTCCTCTTCTGACTCTTCTGATCCTTAATCCAGATGTTTTAATGATCTCTCTTCATAATAATAATAATAATAATAATACTTTTATTTATATCCCGCTTTTCTGTGACAGGACAATCAAAGTGGCTACAACATGTTAAAATCCACATTTACAAATTTATGTCCCAAATTCCCCCCCTTAAAACAGGATTAAACAAATTACAATTAAAACATCTATTAAAAACACAATAAAAGTACAGCGAGGACAGAGTGGTGGGCTGATACATGATGTGAGGGGCAGTCATTCTGTGGCCGAGTACTTTAATCAGGAAAGGCCTGCCGGAAGAGATCCGTCTTGACAGCTTTCTTAAAGCTGTCTAAGCTGGCAATTTGACAGATCTCGTCTGGCAGACCGTTCCATAGTTTGGGAGCAATTGCAGAGAAGGCCCTCTGGGAGGTAGCAGTTAGTCTGGTTTTTAAAGGCTGCAATAGATTCCTCCCAGAGGACCTGAGGGTGTGGGGCGGATTATATGGAAGCAGGCGATCCCTCTAACAAAGATTTTCCTTCTTGATTTCATTTTCCCTTTCTTTATTACGTTGATGTTTCCACATCAACGTTAGGAGGAACTTCCTGACAGTAAGGGCTGTTCGACAGTGGAACACACTCCTTCCTCGGAGTGTAGTGGAGTCTCCTTCCTTAGAGGTCTTTAAGCAGAGGCTGGAAGGCCATCTGTCGGGGATGCTTTGAATTAGATTTCCTGCATGGCAGGGGGTTGGACTGGATGGCCCTTGTGGTCTCTTCCAAATCTATGATTCTATGATTCTATATCTTGCTTCTTGCTGAAAGTCTGGATTCTCATCTTTCCTCTCTTCACCATTTCTGTTTAATTTCTTTTCCATATTTTTAGCTTTGTCTAGCATATCAATTTTATATATTTTCTGTTTGTATGCAAAGGATAGTCCTTCAATCTTTTCCCATCTAAAGTCTGTCTTCAATTTTCTCAGGAGTTGAGTAAGAAATTATTCAAATTATTAGATCCCTTGTCCTTTTTCTAGTCAAATATAGCACAATGCCTTTTGGTGTTTTTTCTATCTTTTGCATAGGTGGAGTATACTCTGAACAATTTATCTATTTCCATTTCCATTCTTTCATTTGAATATTCTATATAATCAGCCAAAGATGTTAGCTATCTGGTTTATAAGTCATTTATTTTTTCTGGTAGTCCTCTTATTTTAACACATCTATTCATGTATCTTAATTCATTTGTTATTTCCAATATTTTGTTGTTGTTCTTATTTTGGAATAGTTTCCTTTGATGTTTCCCCCCCAAAATGTGTTGTTTTGTCTTTTATTTCTTCCACTTCTTTCTGAATTTTCATCACATTATTTCTGAATTTTCATCATATCATTTTTTCAACCCTTTTCCAAATTTATCAAATTCTTTCTTTGAATCTTTTCTTATTTCAGCTCTTGCTTCTTTAATTTCCTCTCTCAGTTCTTGTCTGGTTTCTTTCAATTCCTCCTTCATTTCTTGCCTCAATTCCCTCATATGTTGTCTTATTTTCTTTATCTCTTCCAAGAGCAATTCATTGGAATCTGTAATTCTTATAGCCTCTTCCACTGAACCCCTTCTTTGAGTTGTTACTTGTATTTGTGACTGAGTCAGGGCCCTCCTTCCAGATGCCATTGAGTCAGGGCCCTCCTTCCAGATTTCATTATTCAGTTGCCTTTATGCAGCTACTTTTTTCCTTGTCTCTATTCTCTGTGTCCATCTCTGTGTTTCATATTCTCAGTGTCCTCCCACACTGTTATCAGTTTCCTGTTGTCTGTACTCTGTGTCCTTGACAGTTCACTGTTTTACACTGAAAAAATACAATTTTTAATCAAAAGGAGATGTGGAATTCTGTCCCTTATGGTATTTTTGCAGTCTCTGTGGCCCCTAGTGGTAGACCTTGAAGAGATTCTCTATTGGGTTAGAATGTGGCATACAACTAGATTTAAATTTCCATTCAGTTTTCCATTCTCTCTTGAAATGTATATCCTATCTGTGTAGAGCCCAGCTGTTCAGTGTCAGGGGTAAGTGAGTGATGGTCTAGGAAATCTGACTGGGGCCCTTTTGTGCTATACAGTTATAGCACTATGATTACACTTTGACTGCCCTGGTTCTATTCTATGGAATCCCAGAGTTTATAGTGTGGTGAGGCTCTAGAGTTCTCTGTTAGATCCTGTAAGGTAGAAAGCAGTAGGAAAAGGGGAAGACCACATTCCGGATGGATAGACTCATCAAGGAAGCTACAACACTGAATTTACATGACCTGAGCTGGGCAGCAGATAACTTGTAGATCTCTCATTCATAGGGTCACCATAAATCAAAGTCAACTTGTTGGCAGTTAAAACAAAACAAACAAGCTTCATTTACATACCGCTTCATACCGCCTAAGCAGTGTCTAAGTGGTTTACAACTGTAAGCTAATTTGCCCCCAACAGTCTGGGTACTCATTTTAGTGACCTCGGAAGGATGCAAGCCTGAGTCAAGCTTGAGCCCTTTTGCTGGTCTTGAACTCACAACCTTATGATTTTGAGTGAGTAGCTGCAGTACAGACATTTAACCACTGCGCAACCAGTTAACCCAAATAAATTGCAAATCGTGGGATTCATTATGATGTCATCATGGCAATTAAAATAGAATCATAGCACTATAACCATGTAATGTGAAAGGGCCCAGGAGATGGGAAATGCTGTAAGTGAAAGGAACTTGGTCATTCTACCAATTGTTAACTGCCTTTGAATTGAGCTCAGTTCATGGCAATCCTGAATGAGACATCTCCAAGACATCATATCCTCAACAGCTCTGCTCAGGTCTTGGAGACTCAGGGCCATATCTTCCTTGATTAAATCTGTCCTTCTGGTATGTGATCGTCCTCTCTTCCTACTACCTTTCACCTTTCCAAACATTGTTGTCTTTGCAGGTGAGTCATGCCTTCTCTGGATGTGGCCAAAGTACAACATCCTCATTTTAGTCATCCTGTCTTCCAGTGAGAGTTCAGGCCTGCTCTCTTCCAAAATCCATTTCTTTGTTTTTCTGTCTGCCCACAATATCCTCAGGACTTTTCTCCAGCAGCACATCTCAAATGAGTTTTTTTTTCTATCAGCTTTATTCACAGTCCAGTTCTCACACCCATACATAGTGATGGGAAATACAATAGTATGGGCAATCCTAACTTTATTGTTCAGTTGCATATTTTTGTACTTCAGGTTCTTGTCTAGTTTTTCATAACCATTCTCCCCAGTCCGAGTCTTCTAATTTCTCAACTGCGCAACCCATTTTATTAATTACAGCAATAGCATTGATTGACAAAAGAGCCATTTTGTTGCTGCTGTTGTTAAATATTTGGTTCTTGCTTACCTACTGCAGATCTACCTAGATTTATCTAGTCTGCAACTATTATCCACAGAGACCCTTTGGGGCAGGGAGAGAGTTCTCAAGAGGACCTGCAAATTACATGCTTGCAGCAAATACAGCTACAGGTAAATAGCTGTCCCTCTCCATCAATTCTCTCCCACTCAGTTACATGGAATCAGGCATGTTTGGGGGTGGGATAGGGTGGAGGAAAGCTGCATTGATTAAAAAAGAATGGGTTGAGAGATCATTCCAGAAGATGCAGCTATAGAGAGATAGCTACATGCCGGACGTATAGCTCTTGATTCAGGATTTTGGCTATTGTATTAAAAATGTGAATTTTGAGGTTCCTGTTCACTGGTAGGGCCATTCATGATTATCATTTTGCTTATCGTGTGAATAACCATGGGGAGGGCAGAGCTATCTGCCATGCTGTTTTACATTCTTTGTAACAACGTTTTAATTAAAAACAGCTGCATATCCATTATGCAGTGCTTTATGTGAAACTTTCTGCCAGCCAGAGAATCCTTCAGCTCAGGACATTAGCTGTCCTTTCCCACTGCTTTATTAATATTTTAATGCCTTCCTTTGCACAGCTGTGAGCAATATGTTCCTTTCCTTGGCTGCTTTCGTTTTTTAGTTCTTTTGTTAGCATGTCCAGTATTTGGGCTGCAACAAAACATTTTTGAGTTTTCTATGGATAAATTTAATGACCAAATAACCATCCTTTAGTTTTCATTCCAGTATGTTGATTCTTTGGAGACATGCAAGCATAGAGATCCAGCATAGTGGAGTAATCTGAATGTTGAACTAGGCCTCTTGGAGCCCAGGGTTCAAATCTTTATTCAACCATGGGAACCCACTGGGTAGCTTTGGGCAAGTCATATTCTCTCAGTCTCAGAGGAAAGCAATGTCAAACTATCTCTGACTGAATCTTGCCAAGAAAACCCTTTAGAGTAGTTCACCTTAGAGTTGCCATATTTTAGAAATAATAATAATAATAATAATAATAATAATAATAATAATAATAATTATTATTATTTATATTCTGCTTTTTCTCAAAGGAATCAAAGAGGATTACAGCAATAAAATAACATACAATTTAAGAAATACAATTAAAAGCCCCAGAGCCCCAGCCCTTCCTCCAATTATAAAAACATTAATCAACCCCTAAAAAGAAATTAAACAAGAACATTTAAAACATTAAAAATGACTTGAAGGTACAAAATAGTCATTGAATTTGCTCAGAGGAATCATGGTACATTTTTTTTTTTTTTTTTTGCTGCAGTATGAGCTTTTGCCAGAGCCATCCCTATTACCAGACACAGTGAGGCAATTCCCCTAGGCAGCATGTAGCTACAGAAATTGCCATATTTTGTGCATGGGGTGGAGTGTATCTTTCAAAACATTGTATGGTTGGTAAAGAATTCTGACCACTACAACAACCAAAAGAGTGGGTTAAGATAATGTAAATTTTAATGGTGGGCCATGTTCATTACTCAGAGTGTGCTCCATAGTTACAGAATCCATGCCAGTCTATGCCAAACCAGTGCCCCAGTTGGAAGTAATGTTACAGTGTAATATATTGGGAGGACAGCAGAGGTGTATCTATTCTGCACAGTTACAGCACCTTAACTGCTACAGCCCTACCTATTGAATCATGGGCTTTGGAGTTTGCTGAGGTGAAATGCTTTGAATTTCTACTAGACAGTCCTAGCATTGTAGTTTGAGTGAGCGGGTTAGATCTGTTCATCAGACAATTTTAACTTCCTTACTAAATTACAAATCCCAGCAAAATGAAGGCTAGAGCCATTGGAATTAAAATGCTATCAAACGGATACAACTGTGAAGCATGGGAATACTCAGAGATGTTTCCTTTAGCACAGTTCCATTCTGTGTGGCTGTTATGGTTCCCAAATGAAAGGACAATCTGTGGTAGCTGGGACAAAAGCCTAAGGAAACAGGGGAGTGGAAGAGGATAAATGATTGAGTTTTCAAAATAAATTATTATTGATTGCTGCCACAACATATTTGCATCTCAATTTCATATTTACACATGTGAAACATACATTTATACAATTACTGTATATTTCCAAAGACTGTAAGGTGTTGTGGTTTGAGTGTTGGATTAGAATTCTGGTAGACAAGTCATATTCTCTCAACTTCCGAGGAAGATTATTGTAAACCTACTCTGAACATATCTTACCAAGAAAACCCCATGATAAGTTTCCCATAGGTTGTCCTAAATCAGAAATGGCTTGAAAGCACACAACAACAACAACAACAACAACAACAAAACTTATATTTGTAGAAACCCAAAAGAAGGAAGGAAGGAAGGAAGGAAGGAAGGAAGGAAGGAAGGAAGGAAGGAA